>NC_041388.1:34300222-34310718 GCF_002162155.2 Triticum dicoccoides
GGGGGCGGCGCCAGGCGGCAGGGGCTGGGGCGGCGCCGGGCGGCGGGGGCGGCGGTGGATCTAGCTAGGGCGGGGCGTCGGGGAGGAGAGAGGAAGAGAAGGGAGACTAACAGGCGGGGGAGGGGGGTGTCGTCCGTTAGTTACTCGGCTCTTTGCCGTCCGCCACTCTTTGTCGTTCGCCATTATCTCTCTTTGCCTTCTGCTAGCGGACGACAAAGAGGTGGGGGTGTTAAGTTTTTTTTAACAGGCGGGTGGGTGGGGGCCACCTCCCTCTTTGCCGTCAGCTGGCGGACGGCAACGAAATGGCGCATGGCAAAGAGCTTCTTTGCCGTCTGCCATTTCTTTGCCGTCCGCTTTTCGGTAGCTAATGGCAAAGAGCTTCTTTGCCGTCCGCTAGCGGACGACAAAGATCTGGCAGATGGCAAAGTAGCTGATTCGAGTAGTGTATATTTCAAGGAAGCTTCCCAGCATGACCTTTCCCTGAATTGGCGTATAGTGAGGTGAGTATCCGGGTATCATGACAACTCCAGTCAAGCACTGGGCAATACCGGCACTTAGATGGATTAGATGACTTTTGATGATCAGCCTTTACCCGCGGGCACTGGCCAGTTACATACAGAACCTATACATTTCCAAATAGGAGATGAGAGAGCCCTTGATCCAGTGCATGACTCTCGCGAATGAGAAGCTCAATAACCATCTATCTAGAGAAGGAACTAATGCCACTAATAGGAAATCCATAAACCGTACGCCCACTTACCACTCTACCACCTCAATTCAATGACGGATTTCACCGATACCTAGGTTGAGAGAGATCGATCACTGGCATGTGGCGTATATTTCTGAGAGAAAGAGGACTTAAATTCACCTTTACCCCTTCTATCACAGGTCTCACTAGAGATTCCCACAACAAAAGAGAGATTAGGAAGACCGCTCCTTTGCGAACTTGGATGGCATTTTCCACAATCTGTTTTGTGGATGATATCCTTCCATACCAGGAGGATCTGCTGGAGAATCAAGGGTCCATTCCAATAGACATAGTGCAAGAGAAGAGAATTGGGTGACTTGAATATGCAGCAATTTTCCCGGCTATGGATAGGCAGGCATTCCTTTCTATGGGCCACCCACTGCTCCTAATCAAGAAATTGCTTTAGGGAAAGAGTCATGTGTGACCAGATTGGAGACCGAATTCCATTCCTGATGAGAAACTATCTGATATTCCTCCTATTCCGGAAGGTTTTCTAGCCACCTGCTTAGAGATTTGACGGACTACCAATCCAAATAGCAGTCAAGAAAGAATCCAAGTTGCAGTCAAGATAGATGGAATGGACTAGGGCGCACGGAAAGAGATCCAGAATGAGACCGATCATTGTATACATAACATAGTGGAATTTGAGTAAATTCTCTCTGCCTTTCCCATTTCCAATTCAAAACCCACTAGGCATAGAAGGAAATCTTTCCCGGTAGAAGGTTCTCAGTAATCAGCAGTGGGAGTAAGCCCTTCCAGTCTTTTTCGCCTAAGAAGGTTTTGGAGGAGGAACCTATGGGAACGACAGTCCTGCATCGAGATTATTAGTTGCTTACCGCTGGACATTTTATCAAGATCAACCTGTGGGAATAGCCGTCCCTTCCTTACAAAGAAAGAAAAAAGGAATGACGCAGTCTGGTTTACAAGTAAGAAAGAAATAGGATAAGGGTAAAGGTGATGTTTTAGCTCTTCGTTCCGCTCTTGGTTTACAGGCTTTGTTAACCGGACCGGAAAAGGGGGCATTTTCTGGGTAGGTTTCCCTATTAAGTCAGCACCGGATCAAGATTGGAGACCCACCACAAGCAGAGAACAAAAAGCCTAAGAGTGGTGACCAACCATCTGCAAAAGGAGTAACAGAGCAAAGCGGAGAAGAGAAGGGGGAAGAAAAAAGGTTCCTAACTCATTGGATAGCTTAATCTATTGGTCAGGATCCCATCTTTACTTTATTTAGGTGCCTAGACTTTTCGGGGCATAGGGTAGTTTCACAGTCCTTTAAGTGAATACACCTTCTCTTTATGTATAGAGCTCTTAAAGAATGGATCATCTCCCAGCGAAAAAGTCCAAGGTCTGAATACCAAGAGCGGTCAAACACAGTGATCGGTCCCGGTCAATGGGTAGAAAAGCCCGCCCTATAATCTGAAGTAGTCTTCGACTAGGTATATAAAATGAATAAAAAGAAAGAAGGGGAGGAGAGGAGATAGATGCATTTCAGAAGGCGTATATGATATTTGAAAGAATGAAATCGAGTAAGCTTAGGCCAACCGATAAGTCATCTTTGTGTAACTTCCCATATGCCTACTTCTAAGCTAAAGTAAGGAAATAGGGTGAGATAAGCAAGAATGAGCCGAGCGAAGACGTAAGGTTTGTTTAGATGTAGTCTTTGTGCTTTTCAAGTTGCTTCTTGCGAAATCAACTAAGTTCGAAAAAGCCATGCCCAGGTTTCCGGGAGTTTAGATAAGATATGTCAGCTGTTGGAGGATCAATATTATCTAGGGGATCCATATATTATGAGGGAGTATAGAGAGGGGGTCTAGAGATAGTAGAGTCTGTAGTGAACCTATTCATTAAATGGACTTTTACCTTACCTCTCATCAGCTTCCCTTTCCCTCGCGGTGCAGTGCCATCTGGATACCTCATAAATAAATCAAACAGGCCGGCTAGTAAGCGATCCCGAGGGGCTATCTTCTCTCCCATGCTGGTGCCTTGCTTAACTCAAGTATAAAGTGGAAATTCAAGCCAAAATCCGGGGTGATAAAATTCCATTTGAATCTTGAGATCCAAGAACAAGGATAGCTTCATGAGTTCGTTCTGACTCCTAGCTTAGCTGGAAAGCTTTTGCTTGTATCTGGCAGTGGGTGTAACATCCATCATACTCAAACAGAAGAAGGTTTGCTTATCTAGATCCAAGGCAGTTATAATCATTTACAGAAGCAGGGTTTGCACCTACTGAGGAGGAGAAAGGGCCGACGACCCATACTAGAACTCCAAGATAAGATCTTTCAGTCGATCAGACGGCCGAGGCCTTTAATAAGGTCCGGTTGTGCCAACGAGTTCTGCTAGTTATGAATCGCCGTAGGGAGGTAGCATTACATTTGTATTAGCAAAATAGAGCTCCTCATAGAAAAGAATGGCGCAGAAAGTGTTAGAGTACTTTCTTTCTATTCAGTCCTGGAACTTATTCTTTTCCGATCGACCTATCAATAGTAGCGACCATACCCCGTCGAGCGAGTTAGGAGCTGCTCACAAAGAAGGGCGAAACCAGATGAGATGGCCGAAGCAGATACCAGAGAATAGGTTCCTTCACCGAAGTCTACTTTATTTTAGAATTCAAATTCAATTGATGCCGCACAGACTGACCATTCTAAATAGGTGGAAACGGGAGACTGGAGAAGATGATCACACTTTGGAAGAGAGACAGTCGCGTACCTGCCCTGCGAGGGGGCTTTTGTTCGATAAAATCACTGAACTAAACCGCTTAGACTGGAGATGGCACTTGAAAACTCGTACAGAAATCTATCAACTTGACTTAGAGGAAGAAGTGGCAGGGGGTAGGTCGGCTATTCTAAGTCCGGATGGTTCCTCTTGTTGGCATGGCGTTGGTATGCCTCGCTATCCTTCAACTCTGAATCCGCCATCCTTCAAAACAACAACTACCAAAACACAAACTCAACGGCTTAGAACCGTAAACCATATAACTTCTCGGTAAAACACATCTCAAACAGATTATTATCGAAATGAATGTATTTTATCGCCTTAAGTAAGAGAAAAGGTTTGTGCTTTCGCCAGAAATTGACTACCTAACCATTGATTGGATTTCTTCTTCTCCCAGATCCAATAGAAGTTTCCAATGAGTCATTGCCAACTGCTTTAGCAGGAATGATCGAAAGCAGTAGGGGTTTAGTGATCAAGCTCTCACTTTAAAGTCCCTGCCAGCAATACCAATCCCATGCTCTTTGATGGTTCTTACGCTCTGAAAAGAATCCTTCTAAGCTTTCCTCCTAAAAAGAACCTACGTTCCATTATAGACATAGGATCTATCGTTGACCTACCCAAAGTGTTCTTTTGGTTCCTAGAACCATGCAGGAAAATCACTTGAGCAGTGACAGGTCAGCATCAATGGTTTTGAGATGAAAAAAATCAGTCAAACAACACTGGCAGATCGGCAATCTGATCGGGACCTTCGCACTTGACCATCGTAAAGGGATCATTGTTGCTTGGTCGATCTATCCGTCCTTCCACCCCGAAGCGGGTAATCCAGATCAGAGTTCTTTGGACGGCATGTAATGGATTTCATTATGAAAAGGGTCATTTTTTTGATGTTGTAAACTTCATATCCAGAGAAATGGATGACTGGCTGAGGGACATATAGATTACTTCAGATCTCCACCTTCCTATGCTATGTACGCCAACCTTGATCTAATAAGTGGTCTTAATTAATATGCAAGATAGGATAATATTATACAAATGGTTGGTTTTGTTCAATACTTAGGTAGGGCTGGCTACGCCACCTCAGCAGCTGGGACTGGAATTGCTTACAATGCATCTGGCCACTGACTGAATTCGAAGTAGGGCCAGTGTATAAAGACCGGATTATCTCTCTTAAGACTTAGTCCACTTTCTACTAGAATCAGATTTTCTAGTTTGCAAGCAGGTGTGCCAGCTGTAACAAGAACTTACAGCTTAGGTGGATTTCTTTAGTCAGTCTATAACTCAGGCTTTTCTTTATAGGACTCCCACACAAGTAAGTAGCTAGCTAGCTGGTATTGCCAAAGCCAAAAACACTGCTGCATTCGAAAAGGCGAACCGCGCGGACCTGACTTCTTCCTTTTATGCTGAAACTAGGGCTCCCTCTGGGTAATTCTACCTATCCGTTTGGACCACGTACCTAGATCAAGTCAATCATTTCAATCTAAGTTGTCCTCAGCGACAGCAAAAACAGAAGAAAGCAACAAGTTCTCCGTTTCCTGTTCCCGAAGGGTGTGAATGGAATCAATAATTTTATATATATATATATATATATATATATATATATATATAAAGTTGACGTAAGCTGTATGCATTCGGTGCCCTCAAGTAGGTACGACTATGGATCATTCTATTCCTTTGCTTTAGGTAGTCCTAAAAAGCAAAACGTAATGGTAGAGGATGAAGGAAACAAAGAATGAAGTCTGCACCTTTGACTACTGATGAACTGCCATTTTGTTCTTTTCTTCTTTGTTCGGCTTTCACAAGCAAGATACCTTGAAGCAGGTGACAGTCTATAGCCCAGGAGAGTACCATTGCTGACATGATACAATTGGCCTTCCTCTTTAGATTTATTTAGAACTTCAAGCGTTCAAGGCAAGGTTGTGCACTCTCTCATACCTGCGAGAAAAGGGCTTATTTACTACTTTCTATAGAAACTTATCTCTAAATGATTTTTAGATAGGATGTTTCTGGATTTACCCCTGCTACGTTGAATGGGATAGTGTAAACGTCCTTCATTATAGTACCGAAGATGCTCGTAGGCTGGTCGATGGAAAGGATGGCTTTTATTCAAAGAGATGGAGATCCTGGTTTAGCAGCGTGTAGCGACCCGACCCGAATGGATCAAGTCTCTGTGCTTATGTGTCATCCCTGGATCAGTATGCTGACACACACAGTACTCGAAGGATTTATAACAGAGGTAAATCACATGTATAAAGTAACGTAAATACTATTACCTCAATCCAAAATATAGCGGAAGCAACAAGGTTGTGGATTCCCATCAACACCAACGGCAAAGTTGAGTATAGGAAATCGTAACCCTAACGTACCACTTACTCGTCGTCTGAAAAGTCTGCAACATGAAAAGTTGCAGCCCGAAAACGGGTCAGCACATGGAATATGCTGGCAATGTAACACATAGAGAGTAATGAAGGAATAGGCTATACTACATGCATATATGGCTGGTGGAAAGCTCTATGATTACAGTTTTTGCGAAAAGCCAATTTTTCCCTACTTCAAAGGAATAAAATTTATTTAACTATCATGGTGGTTGTTAAACATTGAGAATGGTTGACAGCATCCTCAATCCCAATTAAAAGTACTCATTAAACCCAAACAAATTATAATAAGTAACGTGTTGAGATCAACAGGATAATCCAAGAACTAGATACTCAAAATGTCCATAACCGGGGACACGGCTAATCATGATTAGTTTGTTACTCTGCAGAGGTTGCGCACTTTTCCCCACATGACTCGATCGCCTCCGTTTGTTTTCTCGCACTACATGGTGTTTGAGAAACGGATGACCGAGACATAGTCTTTCAGAAGCACTAGCACCTTACATGTGGGGTAGACCGGTACACCTACATCCCCTACATCTGCTAGTCCACCCCGTAAGAGTTCGCACAACTTAGTCAACTATGCTAGAGCCCATAGTAGCATGTGGCTGCACACGGAAGTTTCTAGCATGAAAAATCTTATGATCCCTTTGAGCCTGGGTGGCGGTCCAAAAAAAAACAGGCAAGTCCTGATAGACATCAGGTGCCTCAATCCACCCAGATGTGTGTTTAAGTTGCCACCTTAGATAAACCATTAAAATTATCAATCTCACATCTGTCATGGATATCACTCACCCAATCCACGTCTACTAGCATAGCATAGCATAATAAGCAAACGTAGAAGTAAATCCCAAGGTTTTATAAGTAACAGGTAATAGGTACTACCTCAATTCTACTTCCCATCCCACAATTTAATTGGATCCTAATCATGCAATGTGAGAGGATTGATCTAATGCAATAAAACATGGGTTGTAGAAAAGATATGATCAAGTGTTACTTGCCTGCAATGTTGATGAAGATGATTCGCACTCAAAACTCTTGATAGATCTAATCGTCATACTCCGGTCAATCTATCGTAGGCAAGCAATAGTAACCACACAATAAGTACTCATCTAATGCACAGGGAAAAATCGAACAAGAGAACGAACCAGAAAGTTCAACTTAAGAACTCCGGTTGCAAAGAAAGAACGAGCCGAACAAACGACGAAAAACAAACGGCGGAAGAAAACAACTCGGTTCTAGCAAGTTGAATCTAGGTCAAATGATCTTTTTTTCAATTCGAGAAAACTCTCAAATATGAAAATAACGAAATCTCCAACTCTCTCCAAGGGTCCTTGAGTTGCGTGAAATTTCTAGGATCGACCAAAATGCAAGAAAATAAAATATGCATGATGATCTATTCCAAATTGAAAATAAATTCAAAGGGGCTTTGAATTTAATTCTTTGAAACTCCCAACTCATATTTCATATAATTTGAAGAAGTCATTTTATCTTCTCTCGTGAAAATCATTGAGTCGCATAAAGTTTCAGAATTGAAATATTTCCAAATGAAATTCAATTATTTTTCAAACACCCTTTTCATTTTTAAATGGAAGAAGTCATGTCATCTTCTCTCTAGGGTTTTGTGTTTGAAAAGAATTTGAATTCATGGAGATCAGAAAACCAATATGAAAGTTTGGGAAAGTCCTTTTATTCCCTCTCATTTAACTTTCAAAAAGTTTCGAATTCACTCACTTTCAGTCAATCAATCAAGCAATCAATCAAATCTATCTATTTGTTTATAACATTCCAAAATTTAGAATTTTGGGATGTTACAAACTACCACCCTTAAAATGAATCTCGTCCTCGAGATTCGGAGAGGCTAGAAAGAATAGGTTAGGGTTTGGGGTCTTCTCAAAGTCCATCGATCATCTCCGAGGTCTCGGGTGCTACCACCCTTAGAAACATTGTTACGGTTCCATCAAAACTCATATACTCCATCCTTATCGTTGACAGTGTCAGTCTTCTCAGATATTAAGGATAATCCCTTCTCTGGGCTCTTTCGGTAGTGGCATAACCTTTTCCTCAATTCCTTTGTCCTTTCATCTTGGTAAGGTTATCCCGAAACTGGGTCTTCATAGCTGACGGGTCTGACGCCAATGCTAAACAACTATCGATATCTCGTGGTGGTCAACAATTTATGGTTTCTCCTGCAGGAAAGGGTCTGGGTTGAACCTCACCGTATAACCTACGGTTGGCAACAACTGCCGTGTACAAGGGAAAAAATACCTATACCTTTCTAAGGTTCAAACAAGGTTTTGATCGTCGTCTCTCCACTATAGGTAAGTCACTCAGATTTACCATCCCATATAGCAAAGCGAATAATAAGAGTAAGTCGGTATGGTGATCAATCCATCCCGCACCCAAATCATTTCCTTGTACATGGTTTAGCGAATCTCGCATTCTAACACTCGGTCATCCTCACAAGCATTGCAGAATTCTTCTTGTCGACGAACCAAGTTCGGAAAATCCATTGATTCTGCAAGCCAAACAACCATCTATCGTTCCTTCACCATCTTGTAGCGACCCGACCCGAATGGATCAAGTCTCTGTGCTTATGTGTCATCCCTGGATCAGTATGCTGACACACACAGTACTCGAAGGATTTATAACAGAGGTAAATCACATGTATAAAGTAACGTAAATACTATTACCTCAATCCAAAATATAGCGGAAGCAACAAGGTTGTGGATTCCCATCAACACCAACGGTAAAGTTGAGTATAGGAAATCGTAACCCTAACGTACCACTTACTCGTCGTCTGAAAAGTCTGCAACATGAAAAGTTGCAGCCCGAAAACGGGTCAGCACATGGAATATGCTGGCAATGTAACACATAGAGAGTAATGAAAGAATAGGCTATACTACATGCATATATGGCTGGTGGAAAGCTCTATGGTTACAGTTTTTGCGAAAAGCCAATTTTTCCCTACATCAAAGGAATAATTTTGTTTAACTATCATGGTGGTTGTTAAACATTGAGAATGGTTGACAGCATCCTCAATCCCAATTAAAAGTACTCATTAAACCCAAACAAATTATAATAAGTAACGTGTTGAGATCAACAGGATAATCCAAGAACTAGATACTCAAAATGTCCATAACCGGGAACACGGCTAATCATGATTAGTTTGTTACTCTGCAGAGGTTTGCGCACTTTTCCCACAAGACTCGATCGCCTCCGTTTGGTTTCTCGCACTACAGGGTGTTTGAGAAGGCGGATGACCGAGACATAGTCTTTCAGAAGCGCTAGCACCTTACATGTGGGGTAAACCGGTACACCTACATCCCCTACATCTGCTAGTCTACCCCGTAAGAGTTCGCACAACTTAGTCAACTATGCTAGAGCCCATAGTAGCATGTGGCTGCACACGGAAGTTTCTAGCATGAAAAATCTTATGATCCCTTTGAGCCTGGGTGGCGGTCCAAAATAAAAACAGGCAAGTCCTGATAGACATCAGGTGCCTCAATCCACCCAGATGTGTGTTTAAGTTGCCACCTTAGATAAACCATTAAAATTATCAATCTCACATCTGTCATGGATATCACTCACCCAATCCACGTCTACTAGCATAGCATAGCATAATAAGCAAACGTAGAAGTAACTCCCAAGGTTTTATAAGTAACAGGTAATAGGTACTACCTCAATTCTACTTCCCATCCCACAATTTAATTGGATCCTAATCATGCAATGTGAGAGGATTGATCTAATGCAATAAAACATGGATTGTAGAAAAGATATGATCAAGTGTTACTTGCCTGCAATGTTGATGAAGATGATTCGCACTCAAAACTCTTGATAGATCTAATCGTCATACTCCGGTCAATCTATCGTAGGCAAGCAATAGTAACCACACAATAAGTACTCATCTAATGCACAGGGAAAAATCGAACAAGAGAACGAACTAGAAAGTTCAACTTAAGAACTCCGGTTGCAAAGAAAGAACGAGCCGAACAAACGACGAAAAACAAACGGCGGAAGAAAACAACTCGGTTCTAGCAAGTTGAATCTAGGTCAAAATTTTACTGTAGCAAAAGCTTGTTCAAGTTGATTAGACGAAACGGCGGTTTCGAGATGAAACTCCAGGCGCTTGAATCACCTGATTCCGATAAACGAGCGAGAAGATAAACTAGAACGAAGATCGGATCTGAGATCGCGATCGCGGAATAAATCCGACGAGAAGAAAAAGAAGAACGGTTATACGAACAGACGTCGTTAACCGGGAAATAATCGGTGATCACGTTCGTTGAGACGAACGGTCCGAAAGAAGAACGAAAACCAATCTAGGGTTTTCGGAAAAGAGATCGAAACGAAAAACCGATCTACAACACCGGAACGGTTTAGCGAAAAATCGGAAAGAAAACGAATCGGTAGAGAAGAAAAGAATCGGAACGGTTTATAAGAAAAACCGAACCGAGGGAAAGAAGAGACGCGGCGCGGTACCTCCGGCGAACGGCGGCGATGGCGGCGTTGACGCAGGGCGGCGGCGGCGCGGTGACGCATGGCGGCGATGGCGGCACTAGGGCGCGGGGTTGGGCGGCGTTGGGCGCGGCGGCGATGCACAAGGGCGGCGGCGCGGGTGAGAGGCGCGGGGTGAGGCGCGGCTTGGGTGGTGCGGCGGCGCG
>NC_041388.1:34311036-34320176 GCF_002162155.2 Triticum dicoccoides
AAAAGCAAATTTTGAAAACGCACAATTTTCCCTATCCGAATAAAATGCAAATAAAACTCCGGCAAACAAAAGTTGATCTATTTATTAAATCTTCATTTTCCTAAATTTGGGAAAGTCATATTATTCCCTCTCTTATATTTTTGATAACGGAAAATAATTGAAGATGAAATAAATAAATCAAATGATCCTCTTTTCAATTCGAGAAAACTCTCAAATATGAAAATAACGAAATCTCCAACTCTCTCCAAGGGTCCTTGAGTTGCGTGAAATTTCTAGGATCGACCAAAATGCAAGAAAATAAATTATGCATGATGATCTATTCCAAATTGAAAATAAAATTCAAAGGGGCTTTGAATTTAATTCTTTGAAACTCCCAACTCATATTTCATATAATTTGAAGAAGTCATTTTATCTTCTCTCGTGAAAATCATTGAGTCGCATAAAGTTTCAGAATTGGGATATTTCCAAATGAAATTCAAATATTCTCAACACCCCTTGTCATTTTAAATAAATGGAAGAAGTCATGTCATCTTCTCTCCGGGGTTTTGTGATGAAAATAATTTGAATTCACGAAGATCAGAAAACCAATATGAAAGTTTGGGAAAGTCCTTTTATTCCCTCTCATTTAACTTTCAAAAAGTTTCGAATTCACTCACTTTCAGTCAATCAACCAAGCAATCAATCAAATCTATCTATTTGTTTATAACATTCCAAAATTTAGAATTTTGGGATGTTACACAGCGGTTGCCCGTCCTTGGGTTTATGTCGAGCTTTTCGTATTAAGCACTGGGAGCAGAGAAATCCTAGGGTTGCTTTGTCTTCCTCTTCTATTCTTAAATATAACTGAAAAGCATCATGTTTCTTTAGTTGCCTCAAAGCTCAGGATCTCCCCATGTTTCTTCTGGAGATGTGCCAGTGGCTTTGCAATGATGCCGAAATGGCGAACGAAGCGCCTGTAATAGCCAGCCAAACCTAAGAAGCTGCGTACTTCTTTGACTGATTGCGGACAAGACCAGTTGGCAATGTTCTTAATTTTGTGGTTTTCAGTGGCAACCCCATGCTGGCTGATAGTATGGCCCAAATAGGATAACTGGCATTGAGCGAAAGAGCACTTTGAGCGTTTGACTTGCCATTGATCCCTTCTTAACAACTCAAGCACTGATTGCAAGTGGATTGTGTGATCTTCAAGAGAGGCCTTGTAGACTAAAATGTCGTCAAATAACACCAGGACGCATTTGCGCAGAAGGGGTTTGTTTGAGAGTGGCATTCATGGCTCCCAAGAAGGTGGCTGGTGCTCCCGCGAGGCCGAAGGACATGACCTTGTACTCGTAGTGCCCTTCCAGAGTCTGGAAGGCTGTTTTGAATTCATCGCCAGCTGCCATACGAATCTGGTGATAACCAGCTCTGCGATCGGGTTTAGAAAACCATGAGGCACCAGACATCCAGGAGTTCTTCGACTATGGGCACTGGATACTTTCTGACGACAGTCATCGCATGTAGACAACGATAATAAATACATAGACGCCAGGAGAAACAAAAATATAAGATTTTTGGTCATAGAACCCCTGGTACCAATGTTTATAGAACTGTCTAGAATTGATAAAGAGAAGCAGCTTTGAAGTCATGGAGAATGAAGATAGGACCCTGGCTCGAGCCCATCTAGTGATTAAAGGTAAAGTGCTTCGATACATTGGTGCAGGGGAATGCGTACCTACGCCTTTTAACTACCTTGGGGAGAGCGGACTCGCTGATGACCCTCCTTGGGAAACAAATGAAGTGGGTGTATTGGAGTTCGTCTCCACCAATTAGAGATACGGTGCTGACCCAAGCTGAGTGAGTGAAGGCTCCGGCTTGACCTACTAGCTGTTTGCTATCAATAAATAACTAGCTGACAATATGCTATGCTTACTCTCCGAGCACTAAAGCTATCGAGAAGTGATGCAACAAAGGTTGTTGAAGGTAAAAACTGTCAAACAGAGAAATCTTAATCGTCAGAACAACGCTGAACCTCACTTGTACAAGAGTTGGTAAGAAAGTGCAAACATTGAGTAAGAAATCGCCATAGGGCGGCACAAACAGAAAGAAAGGCTTCTGCCAATCGGAATAGGAATGCGAAATCCCAGTAAAAGGGTGTTCAGTCGAAGATAGGAGGATTCCTTTGATCCATACCATCATATGACGGACTTCCTGCTGACTTCGTCAATTGCTCTTTATCGCTTAATAGAAAGGAAATTTCATGAGATAGATGAAAAAATGAATATCAATCGAGAAAAAGCTTAAGTAGACACAATTCATAATAGATACAATTCGTAAGGAAGAAGTGATCAAAAGTACGAGGTCGGCATAGGAGATATGATGTGTCGGAGGCAGAAGGCACGGAGAAGTCAAGATCTTCCAAGATAAACCCATTCCGATGCCTATAAAATCAGGTGCACCGCGTCTATACCACAAAAGTGTGATAGGTTTCTTCGTATTTCTTCCGCCGACATCGCTTTCTTATTCCTAACACAATTGTTTAGCTAAGTTTGCTAATGAATCAGGGAGAATCAACAACGAACACCGCATTTTGAAAAGGAGACATGATTTATTCCTACCGTCCTGAACACGTCTAGAAACAGCAACCTCGTAGATAATACCATTTCGCATTACAGTATCCACTTTCAAGTCGGGGTGAAACTTACTAAGATGTTGGGTCATCAGAATACCATCGAATCGACTCATGTTATGAAAGTAAATAATTAGTGACTTTCTTTGTTTGATTACAACATAAAGTATTCCATTTATGAATGCTTGGAGTACACAATCACTTCGATCATAAAATGATGGGTGCGTATTTATGTATTCATGGGAACTATAATGATTAATATAAATCTTTGATAGTCTCTTGTCTGAATTGACAGTCATAAAGGCGGCTGCATAAGCGTAGTGGCAGGGAAGATTTTGGATTCTATTATCTCCGCGGGAACATAGTTCCGATCCAACAAGGGAATGGTTTCAATGTCACCTACAAGGAATACTAATGGTTTAGGAGGTTGCCCTTTATAATCAGGGTCTGCTTCCAGTTCCTTAAGGTATTTATCCATTTTTAGCTTATTCTTATTTGTAAGTTTGGTAATGTATGATGGGAATCTTGAATTATTTTTACATATAGGTTCTTCCGCATGATTTTCCATATCACTTTGTGAAAAAAAGAGATCTCATTAATGCTTCTCAAAATAGTTATAGCAATCCCTCGCCATCTGAGCCAGAACGAATCCTAGTCAAATCTCTAAATGCTTTTGGCATTCTTTTCCCTCGCATTTCCCTAATTCTTTTATTAATATGGGAATGGGAGCAAATGAGGAGGCATCGAGTCAAAGAAATGAATTGCTCTTTGGCTAGTGGAAATGGGGTTCTTGTCGTCAACGAAGTAATTGCTCTATTTGGAGAGTGGAGCCAGCCTTAAAGCCACCTTGGTTCTATAGTAATCTCTCAGCGTTTGAGTTAACTAATCCGATGGTACTTGAAGAAGAGTGAAACGACGAGATTTCCTTATAGGAGGAGAAAAGGATTCCTATTGCTTTTGGGTGGGTCCAATCAAGGTACGAAAAAACTCTTTTTCCACGGCTCACTAATACGATCCTATCTTACCATTCTTCTATCCTTCTTCATCACGGGACAGAAGCATAACGTTGATCTATGGACGAAGGAAGGTATCAGAAAATTCATTATGACCTAGACCTAAACCAGGCTGATATTGAACAGAGGAGGAGTTCTTGTTACTACTTCTCACTGGTACAAAAAGAAGTTTCGCCTGATTCAGACCTTTTGTGGTGGTCTGCCGAGGACAGCACCTAAAAACAACCCTTGTGCCATGTTCCAAGCGAACTGCATCGTTGAGAAAAAGGATTGGCTACTGAAGGGATGCAGCGTGGCCACTTTCGCAAGGGCCATCCACCGACCCTTCTACTATCGGTTTTGAGTATTGGCTACTACTATACTAGCTACTCATTCGTTGAAGTACTATCCACCTATCGGTCTAATGAGCATACATGGAGAAAGGAGAACTTCCCGCCTATAATGTTGGGTTGGCAACCTACCCATTCGTTGAAGTACTTCCTTCATACGACCCAAAGAAAGGCAGCTAAGCCGTCTTAGTTGGTGAACAATGACCCAGGTGCATAAACAAGTGCATAAAAAGGAAATCAAGTTTGGGAAATGGTACCTAGCTAGTATTTATGCCGAAATCTTGTGACATTATTGACTATTACTATAGTCAAGAAGTAAAGAGTAAAGGCTTTGGCCATTGGCAACACTTACCTAACTTCTCATTTAAATGTTTACTCGCGTTACTGGTATTCAATAAAAGAAGGAAACCATGGTACCTACCTCCCTCCCTTACTTGGTAATCTAAGAACCCTTCAGGGGGAAGCAAGAGATCTTCCATACCAACATTTTGTTCGCCACCCCTGCTTCCTCCTCCACTTGAGCTTGTGCAGCAAATCTACTTTATGCTTAGGCTAGGTCCTGCAAGTAAAGAGAAGTAAATATTGGAAACATGGGTATCTAGTTTATTTTATTCAACGGCTGAGTAATTGAAATTCCTTGCTTCTTCAAGTAGGAGATCCTGAGTACCGGGTGTCATCAGACTCCCATTCTATTACCTTTGTGCCAAGAGCACGTTAAGCTGCCTGGGCTGTTCCGCTACCGGCGTGTAAAGAAGCTCCGCCTAACGGCTAAACCAATGAATTTCTCTCCTTAAAGGAATCTACTTCCCTGATTGTCAACTACTCGCTTCTTCACCGGTATCACACCCGCACCAGACTGAACAACAGAGTTAGAACCCAACCAAATACGATTCTTGTATTATCTTACCGAAATTCGGATCCATTTGGCTCCAAAGGAGCAAGCACGGGAGTTCTAATAGGACTTTGAGACTCGAAAAATCCTTCGGGCTGCTGAGAACAGAGAGAAGTAGTTGCAGAGAGGTTTGATAGGGTTAGGCAGATGCCCCATTATTCGTAAACAAGAAGAAATGTAGATTAGTTTGATGGAGTTGTGGCTTAGCACAAGCATGGTGTCAATGTGGTTCCTCTCGACTAAACACTTAAACAATTGGATCTAGTAGGGTTCAATAGAGGTATGGTATCGGCAACCTTTTAGGGAGCTAGATTCTTTGGAATAAGATAGCTGCCCAGAGCTTGCGACGTACCTACCCCCTGGGCGTAGATAGAATTAGGTAAGATAAAAATCGATTGGAATGTCCTAAATTAGACCAATTCAATTTCGTCTGCTAGAATAAGAAAAAAGTGCTTCCGAATTTCTCTCATCCTTTATAATGAGAATTTCTCTTTGTTCAGTAATAACTTAATCTTGCAATAAAACACTCTTGCTTGGAAGGTATGGTAAAGGTAAACTTTTTCTATTTTTGGATATAAAAAAGAGAGTGCTAAAGGAGTCATTCAGAAGTGAGTGAAGGGGCAAAGCTCATTTCTTTCATTTAGGAATGGACACTAGACCAGAGTGAAATGTGGGAATATCGGGATTGGCAGATTTTCTATATTGAAATAAAAAAAACTCAACACGACTAGTGAATTCAAATTAGAGTCACTTGCAGATTTCTTCAAATTGTTGTAGCGTAGTATTGTGGTTTTTTAGTAAAGACCCCGACCTATAAATATTCACAGCCCGACTCATACGGGCGGGCAATATTCACCCAGAGCCCCGTTGCGACCGCAATGCTGTTCTTGAAGGACCTTACCTTAGAGCAAAAAAAAGGGAATAGAAGTTAGGAAGACTACTGACGTAGGGCGGCGGGTGAGCTCAACCTCGAACCAAACAAGCAACGGATTGAGCAACTAGCGCGAAAGCCGTTGCGCGTTAGCGCATCCGTTTTCTTGCTCCATCGTTATTAGTTTCTATTCTCTCCCTACACGAACCTTGGTCCAATCAATTTGTTTGGAATTGGGGTTAGGACCGGTTAGAACTCCCATTTCCTGATCGGAGGTTTGAGCTGCTATGGCAAGCTTTTTTCCGAATGCTGGGTATGGGCAACCCACCGTACCAACACGATTGGCTGGTGTTGCTGATACCGGACCCGTTATAACCCTGATTGGAAGGGCAGGCCAGTCTGAGGCTCTGGGATGCGAGGCCATTGAAAGTGAGTATCCCATATTCTATGACGGCGATAGAGCATTAATTGCAGTTTTCACCCCACCTTAACGACCGAGCGAGGGATGAAATCTTTCGATGACTAGGGAGGCGTCACCCGAGGCCAATTCCAGTGGATCACTATAGAATCTTCTAGAAGCAGGTTCTCCGGGCACTATGGTAGGACGTGGATCGATCATGACGAGAATGGACTTCTCCGTCATGTAATGGTTTAGAAGAGTCACGGTCCTGTTCCTCGCCGGGCTTTTTCCCTTCTCGACTAGACAAAGGAGATATTCATTCCATTCAGGCAGGTGAGGAAGGGCGGCGTCGGCTTGACCCTGTCTTCTCTCTTGGTCGGGTCGGAGGCTAAGTTTCTCATTCAGTGGTGAGGTGTTCATAGAAAGCAAGGCCCCGCCCAACAAGTGGCGGATTTGGTTTGGATGGGGTCTCGCTTGGACGCTGGGGAGATCCATAGATCTGGATAGAGTCTTTCTCGCTCAGTAAAGAAGAGTACGCGCACTATGGCTTACGCAGTGGATCTTCAGGTAACCAACCTGGCACATCCAATTCCGATCAACAACTTGGAGGTATGGCTGACTGGCTTAAGGCATTGGTTTGCTAAATCGACATACAAGAAGATTGTATCATGGGTTTGAATCCCATTTCCTCCGGCACGGAAGTAGAACGGGCGGGCGAAATTACGTGAGAGAAAGAACCTCAGATTGATGGAGTCCGCCGTCAGACAGAATAGCTGCTTAGTGACTAGGAGCGGAGCGCCCCTATCTTGTTCTTGGTGGCGTCTATAGCGAAGAAGACCTTCCCGAACGAGGGCCGTCCAGTCCCTGGCCGGCTCTCGGTTCTTGAGCAAGCTCCTCCACTGCAGGTAGGATGCTCATAGATGAAGAAAAGAGACTTTAGGCAAGTGGTTCTGGTAGCTCAGCTGGTTAGAGCAAAACAAGCAACGGATTGAGCAACTAGCGCAAAAGCCGTGCGCGTTAGTGCATCCGTTTTCTTGTTGGACTGCAAATCCTTTTTTTCTTATTTCAGTGGGAAGAGCAAGGGGCATTGCCCTTGAAATCCTTCAGTGGTTCGAATGCACATCTGAGCGTCTTTTTTCGGTATGCCGCTCCACGAGCAAGGAGCGCCGCGAGGAGAGCGAGAGAACGAAGTGGGCTTTGGTGATGTCGGAATTTGCACCTATTTGTATCTATTTAGTGATCAGTCCGCTAGTTTCTTTGATTCCACTCGGTGTTCCTTTTCCATTTGCTTCCAATAGATCGACCTATCCAGAAAAATTGTCGGCCTACGAATGTGGTTCCGATCCCTTCGGTGATGCCAGAAGTCGTTTCGATATACGATTTTATCCAGTTCCTATTTTATTTATTATCCCTGATCCGGAAGTAACCTTTTCTTTTCCCTAGGCAGTACCTCCTAACAAGATTGATCTATTTGGATCTTGGTCCATGATGGCCTTTTTATTGATTTTCACAATTGGATCTCTCTATGAATGGAGAAGGGGTGCTTCGGATCGGGAGTAACCACTTTTGAAAGTGCAAAGGGGGGAAGTACATAGGAAAGAGGGATGCCTACAAAAAATCAATTGATTCGTCATGGTAGAGAAGAAAAACGGCGCACGGACCGTACTCGAGCTTCGGATCAATGTCCCCAGAAGCAAGGAGTATGCCTGCGTGTTTCGACGAGAACACCAAAAAAACCTAATTCAGCTCTACGTAAGATAGCAAAAGTACGGTTGAGCAATCGACATGATATATTTTCTCACATTCCAGGCGAAGGTCATAATTCGCAAGAACATTCTATAGTCTTAGTCAGAGGAGGTAGAGTGAAAGATTCGCCAGGTGTGAAATCCCATCGTATTCGAGGAGTCAAGGATTTGCTGGGAATTCCGGATCGTAGAAAGGGAAGATCTAAATATGGTGCAGAAAGACCTAAATCGAAATGAATGGAAGATGCCTCTGGAACTTTTTGGTTCTTTTTTGGGGGCGATATGGAAGCAGCTAGAAACCTTTCCCTTATTACGTTACCATTTCTCTCCGCTATTCTTCGCAAATTTCATTGAGAGGAATCAGCAAAGAAAAGAAATCTTCTCCGGGTGACAGGGCCGCCCCGGCAGCGTGGCTTCTCTGCCGAGCAGGAAGCCACAAAAAGCGTTGTGCTCTTGTAACTGATCTTTTAGTAGGCTAAGTTGCTGAATTCTGAAATCACTACAGGCACAGTGCAGGAAATTGTGGTCCTCAAAACAATGTGTCCCCATGATCATTTTACATCACAATATCTTTTTCTTCCTCATTCTTATTTTGGTTTTCGTATCATGGATGTTGGTTCGCGCTTTATGGCATTTCAACGAGCAAACTAATCTAATCCCACAAAGGATTGTTCATGGAACTACTATCGAAATTATTCAGACCATATTTCCAAGTGTCATTCTTTTGTTCATTGCTATACCATCGTTTGGTCTTGCGTTGCCTATACTAATAATGGCATTTGTTGTCTTATTCGGAGTTCAAGGAATAGCCTTTCATCTTGGGAATGAGAATGTCACGGATCTCAATGTTATCTTCATGACCAATGCTCCTAACGAGGGTGACTTTCCCATAGACCAACCTCCCATTGGCGGACTACCAGACCTCCAGCAGGAAATGGCGCACGCCGCCCATCCCGAAGACATTATTGCGGAGTTGACTTCCAAGGTTGAAAGAATATTTCATGAAGTGGGCACTTCCTTTATAGGAGGGTGAATCTGCGCGATCGTTCACTGAAAATCATATATTGTGGAATAGTGAGGGAGGAGATACTCTTCAACAAATCATCTCAGATTATACGGAAGCCGGGGATGCAAGCGAATTCGTCGCAATAGCCACCAATCTGGCGAAGAGGTTTCGCCGCACCGAGCTCGGTGAACCAGATTCTCCCGACCCCGATGCGCCTGCGGAAGAGCAGGAGGCTCATTCCACGGGATCCCCTGAAAGCACAAAAGCAAATGATGGGGC
>NC_041388.1:34320436-34327726 GCF_002162155.2 Triticum dicoccoides
CAAGGACCCTAAGAATCTGGAAGATATCTCGAGAAAAGATTTTAGCACCGGTCTCTCATATATATACTCCAGTTTATCCGAAGTATCCCAATGGTGTAAGACCGTCGACTATTTGGGAAAAAGGAGGAAAATCACTCTGATATCTGATTTCGGAGAAATAAGTGGCTCACGAGGAATGGAGAGACAGATTCTCTATTTGATCTCGAAGTCCTCATATAACACTTCTTCCAATCGGATCACTTGTTGGAAAAACATGATGCTCACACATGTTCCACACGGGCAAGGAAGCATAATATCATGAAAGCCGTCTGATAATCTTTCTATAGGTTCCCCGAAGATAATGGGCTCATCACAAAAATACTTTCTATATGTTCTGTTATTTCGAGATTCGAAAAAGCAAGCAAGTTTTTCATATAGTTGTTTTTGTGTAGTGATCTCTGTTCATGGAGATCACGAGGCCACTGATACCCTAAGTGGTTAGGTGGGATAGAAGAGAGGGAAAGCGGGCTTCTATCACATAGTTTCTCATTCAGGGTACATAGGACGGCCCTCTCGTCATTACCTTTTGTGCTTACCCATAGCTAGCTGTACCTGAAGTCATGGATGATGCTATTCCCACTGAGAGATGTGCTGCAAATGGAAGCTGTGTTAGTCCTCGGCTAAAATCATCTTCCTTTATTAAAGACCATATATATCCATATGTAGATAGAAGAGGGGATATAGTCGTTCAAAGCTAAGGTGAGTCTGTTCCAGCTAATTCCTCATATTCCACTTTCCTGTCTGTCCATGTAAAAAGGAGTCCAACCCACAAGGAGAGGGAATCCACAATAATATCTCTCTTAGGCCACGTTGTTCGTTTTTCTTATTGTTGTTTTTGTTTTTTTTAAACAGAAAAGTTTCAATCTTAGATATTCTATATCTTTTAGGGTTTTAATACAAATTGAGTGATTCTTTTTTCTGTAGTTTCAGAAAAATCCCATCTATCCAGAGAAACCAATGAAAAATACTTTTGAAATTTTTAAATTTCGATTTAAAACAGATTTGTTACAAACACTAGATTGCTAATAACTTTTATTCTAAAATAGCTTTTTGATTGATTCCTTTTGCTACAGTTTTGTTATTGTTTTATCTATCCAGTGCATATAGTGATTTATTTTTAGTTTATTTTAAATTATAGTTTTAGTCAAAATAGTACTGTTTTAGTTTTACTTTTGTTTTAACCTTTTCCTTATAGTTTTAATTTTTTTTGTCTCTTTTGACAAATTTAGTTTTTTTCTGTTATTTAACTGTAGACAATTTTATTCCTATTTTAAAATTTTATTTTGTTAGTTTCGTATGGAAACTTGTATAGGTCATAGGTACAGTTTTATAAAAGCTTTTTATTTGTTTCTTCTTGCTAATAAAATTTTATGAAAAAAAATAGTTTCTGCTAACTTAGTTGTTTTACTTTTTATTTTCTGTTAAATTATTAGTTTAGTGTTTTATTTGTTGTTAAGTTTTACTTAGGACAAAACTATTTTGTGTTATGTCTTAGAGTTTTCTTTAGTAGTTTTGTAGTGTAGTTTTCCTTTGTTTTTATTTGGTGTCCTTTGCTGATTTGCATTTTATTTGTTGGTTTTATTATGAGTGTTAGAATTGCTTGCTAGTATGTTTGCTTATATGAATGCTATGTTTGACTATATAGATTTTCAACGGAGTGACGAATAGTTCTACCAAGTCATTTTCTGACAGTGTTGTTATCTTCATCAACGTACCAGGCAAGTTCACTTTGACCATGCTTTTCATACCTATGTTTTCATTGCATTTAGTGGCATCTTTGCAACAATCCTCCAGTAGTGATATTGAATTCTTGTAGTTGACTAGTATGCATGAGGTAGGAACCCATCACCCTGTTACCAAGCCCAGGATGATATTTATTTTAATGCTACGCTACAGTAGACGAGGTTTGGTATGAGTGCACAAGAGTGGTATGAAGAAGGAGGACTCTACGTCAATGACGACAACTCCATGATGGCATTTGCAAGGACTGCATCTTCAAGGCCTCAAGACCTCAAGACTCGAGACAAGAACTCAATACACACTACTGGGTGAAGGACGGTTGACGGGCACCCTGGAGCAACCAGTGGATGGCAGGGATGCATGGAGAAGCACCATGACATCTTGCGGAAAGCTTCGCCCAGGCTCAAAGAGACGGAAGAATACTTCATGACCGGAAGCTTACCTGTGCAACCGCAAGTCACTATGGGCTCTGGCTTGGTTGACCTTAGTTGTGAGTCTGGCTGGGACGATGCTAGAAGATGTAGAACTACCGTAGGATTGGATGAGCACAGGACAGTGGTCAGGGGAACTCTTCAGAAGACCATGTTTCGGTCATCTTGTTCTCAAACACCCTGAAGTGCGAGAATGTAAAGAGAGGGATCGAATCTTGCGGGTAAAGTGTACAAACCTCTGCAGAGGGTTTAAACCTAATCGATTAGCCGTGTCCCCGGTTACGGACAATTTGAGCCTCTGGACTTGGATCTATCTCGGAACTCTCAACACCGGACTGATAACTTAATTGTGGCCAACTTATGATGATTTGAGCTATGAGACATCGGTTGGCGGAACCATGTCATGATAGAAAACTCCATAGTGCAGACTCCAGTTATTCCTTTGATGTAGGGAAAATAAAACCAGCTTTTATGCAAAACAAAACTCAGACACAGAGCCACAAAGCCATATTGCATATAGTATAGTTTTATCATCTGTTTTCTCATGTTGTGATCTTGCCGGTACATTCAATGTACTGACCTACACGGCTGCAACGTATCATGTTGCAGATACTTTCTTCCGACGAGTGAGAGTACGGTACAGGGTTACGGTCTACACTCAACCTGCCGATGGCGCTGATGGGACTCCATACCCGACTATTTGTTTCCGCTGTGACTTATGAGGTATATATCAGTTTTACATTATTTATACATGTGATTGCACTTTGATATATACATTGATGTACTGTGTGTGCCAGCATACTGATCCAGGGATGACACAGAAACACAGAGGCTTGACCGTCTGAGGTTGGGTCGCTACACAATCAATCCTAGCATTACCAGTATTCAAGAAGGGTTTACCAAATATAATGGGACAAAAATCATCTTGTGGGGAACAAAGAACAAAAAAATCAGCAGGATATTTAACCTTCCCACACAAGACTTCGACGTCTCTAACAATCCCAACTGGTTTAATGGTGTCCCTGTTGGCAAGCTTAATGGTAACATCAATATCTCATAATTAAGCGGGTGCAATATCATGCATAATCTCTTTATATAAGTCATAGGGTATTGCACTAGCACTAGCACCCATATCACATAATCCATGGTAACAATGATCTCCTATTTTAACAGAAATAACATGCATGCCTACCACAGGTCTATGTATCTTAGCATCTGCTCTAGCAATATTAGCAGTCTCACCACCGAAATAAATAACATGCCCATTTAATTATCATCCAAGAGATCTTTAACCATAGCAATACTAGGTTCAACTTTGATTTTCTCAGGAGGTGTATAAGTTCTAGTATTACTCTTACGAAAAATAGTAGAAGTTTTAGCATGATCCTTTATCCTAACAGGAAAAGGAGCTTTCTCAACATAAGTAGTATGAACAATAGGATCATTATAAGTGATAGTCTTTTCTTCAACTGTAACAGGTGCAACTACTTTTACTTCAATGGGAGGATTATATTTAAACCACTTCTCCATAGGGAGATCAACGTAGGTAGCAAAAGATTCACAAAAAGTAGCTACTATCTCAGAGTCAAGTCCATATTTAGCGCTAAATCCATGAAAAGCATCCGTATCCATAAAAGATTTAACAAAATAAAACTTAGGTGTTATACTTGACTCCTTACCATTGTCGGAACCCCAATCTTCAGAGTTGCATTTAATTCTTTCCAATAAGTCCCACTTGAATTCAATAGTCTTCAGCATATAAGAACCAACACAGGAAGTATCGAGAATGTTGCGATCATTGGGAGAAAGCCGAGCATAATTTTTTTGAATAATGACTTCTCTTGAAAGCTTATGATTGGGGCATGAATATAACATTGACTTAAGCCTCCCCCAAGCTTGAGCAATGCTTTCTCCTTTGTGAGGCCAGAAATTATATATGTAATTACGATCACGATGAACAAGATGCATAGGATAGAACTTCTGGTGAAATTCCAACTTTAATCTTTTAAAATTCCAAGATCCCGTATCATCACATAGCCTATACCATGTCAATGCATCTCCCTTCAAAGATAAAGGGAAGACCTTCCTTTTGACAAGATCATCGGGAATACCTGCAAGCTTAAATAATCCACAAACTTCATCCACAAAGATAAGGTGTAAATCGGGATGCAATGTTCCATCTCCTGCAAAGGGATTAGCTAGCGGTTTCTCTATCATACCCGAAGGGATCTCAAAGTAAATATTTTCAGTAGGTTCAGTAGGTTGAGGAGCAACTCTTTGCTCTTCTGGTCGGGGTGAAGATACCCCGAACAAGCCCCTCAAAGGATTAGTTTCCATTGTAACAAGTGACAGAAAATTTCAGCACACTATATAAATGTTTCCTTACCAAGTTCCACTCACCAAAAGCGCTACACTCCCCGACAACGGCGCCAGAAAAGAGTCTTGATGACCCACAAGTATAGGGGATCTATCGTAGTCCTTTCGATAAGTAAGAGTGTTGAACCCAACGAGGAGCAGAAGGAAATGACAAGCGGTTTTCAGTAAGGTTTTCTCTGCAAGCACTGAAATTGTAGGTAACAGATAGTTTTGTGATAAGATAAATTGTAACGGGTAACAAGCAATGAAAGTAAATAAAGTGTAGCAAGGTGGCCCAATCCTTTTTGTAGCAAATGACAAGCCTGGACAATTTCTTATAATGAGAAAAGAGCTCCCGAGGACACATGGGAATTATCGTCAAGCTAGTTTTCATCACGCTCATATGATTCGCGTTCGGTACTTTGATAATTTGATATGTGGGTGGACCGGTGTTTGGGTACTGCCCTTACTTGGACAAGCATCCCACTTATGATTAAACCCTACTGCAAGCATCCGTAACTACAAAGAACTATTAAGGTAAACCTAACCACAACATTCACTACAAAAAAAATACACTTCCGAGATGATACGTGTTTGTCACAGTAGGTCGCGTTTTTTGTCATGCATGTACATCCATGACAATTTTATGACAGAATCAAGATAGTCATACTTGTGCTATCATAGAAGTGTTCCATGACATTACCAAAATTATCCTCACGGAAGTGTCCACTTCCATGACGATAAATCGCATGTCACAGAAGTGCTTTCGTCAAGGGTGACCGGCATGTAGCATCCACTGTAACGGAACACCGTTAAGCTATCGGGTCGGATTTTGGATCCGATAACCCGTTAACAGCCTTGACCAATGGGAAATTTCTACGTGTAAAATTCTGATTGGACGAAGGGAACACCTGTCAGCTCGTCAGTGGGCCAGATGTCGCCCGTCCATTGGAGGAGACATGCCTATGATACGTCGACACGTGGCTGGGCCCAACAGAGGCCCATATAGGTTAAAAAGGCTGGCCCAGTCCAAGGCCCGTAGAACTTAATCAGGTACTAGTGGGCCAGCCCAATAATGGCCTGCTTAATAAAGGCCCATTTACGGCCCGAAGCCAGATCTGGCCCGTTAATTGTTCGCCCAATATTTGGGCCCATTTACGGCCCGAAGCTAGATCTGGCACGTTAATTGTTCGCCCATTATTTGGGCCCATTTGCGGCCCGAAGCCAGATCTGGCCCGTTAATTGTTCGCCAAATATTTGGGCCCAACTACAGCCCAGTGACTTTCGGCCTGTTAGAGGCCTGATGTAGACATGGGCCCATTTCAGCCCGGTGTGACTTTCAGCCTGGGAATGGCCCGTGCTGCCCATGGGCCATATATGGTCCGACAGGACATCGGGCCCACTAACGGCCCGTGCTAAAGGTGGCAACAGTTAAGCCCAACATGACTTTGGGCCTGTTAAAGGCCTGTCGCGTAATTCGGCCAGTTGATGCCTGTACTAAGCTTTCGGCCTCTTAAAGGCCCATGATATCAGTGGGCCAACTAAGGCCCGAGATATGTTTTGGCCTGGTAATGGCCCGTGAGTTAACTGGGCCCAGAACGGCCTTGTCTACATTTCGGCCTGCTGAAGGCCCGTCGACGACTAGTGAAAATTGAGGCCCAACATGCATTTTGGCCTGCTAAAGGCCCGTGGTTTCATCTCGGCCGTAACAGGCCAGTACAATATTAAGCCTGTTAATGGCCCAACGCTACCGGCCAAACTAAGCGCTGGATCGACAAAAGGCCCAACTAAAATATAGGCTAGTGTAAGTTTTGGCCTGGCGCAATGTGTGAAGGCCCCAATCATTCGGACCCAAGAAAGACACAGGCCGGCCCAATTGTGGCCCGTTAAAAACCTGGCCCGCTAGAGTCGAATGTTTTGGTCCGGTCGACTACATCTGATTTTTTTTCAGATAGCGAATGATGGCAGTAACTAGTAGGAATTAAGAACAAACCTACTCTATACAATAAAGAAATTACGACATAGTAACTAAGAATAAACCTACACTATACAATAAAGGATTTAAGGTATATTACATCCACTGGGCATCGAAGTTCGCCACCAATGATCATAAAGCGCAACGAAGAAGCAGATTACAAAACCTGGGCACCATTGCAGCGTAACAAAATCATACTGAACCAAGACCACTTCCAAGAAAGTTCAAGAAAGGTTAGCCTTGCGGGGGAAGTTGTTGGGGAACATAGTAATTTCAAAATTTTCCTACGCACACGCAAGATCATGGTGATGCATAGCAACGAGAGGGGAGAGTGCTGTCTACGTACCCACACAGACCGACTGCAGAAGCGTTGACACAACGTAGAGGAAGTAGTCGTACGTGTTCATGATCCAACCGATCAAGCACCGAAACTACGGCACCTCCGAGTTCGAACACACGTTCAGCTCGATGACGATCCCCGGACTCCGATCTAGCAAAGTGTCGGGGAAGAGTTCTGTCAGCACGACGGCGTGGTGACAATCTTGATGTACTACAGCAGTAGGGCTTCGCCTAAACTCCGCTACAGTATTATCGAGGAATATGGTGGCTGGGGGCACCACACACGGCTAAGGAATAGATCACGTGGATCAACTTGTGTGTTCTAGGGTGCCTCTACCTCAGTATATAAAGGACTAGAGGGGGGAGGCTGGCCGGCCACAGGAGGCGCGCCAGGAGAGTCCTACTCCCTCT
>NC_041388.1:34328004-34366817 GCF_002162155.2 Triticum dicoccoides
CCCCCCCCCAATCCTAGTTGGAATAGGACTCCTTGAGGGGGGAAAGAGAGAGAGGGGGCCGGCCACCTCTCCTAGTCCTAATAGGACTAGGGGAAGGGGGAGGCGCACAGCCACCTTGGGCTGCCCCTTTCTCCTTTCCACTAAAGCCCACTAAGGCCCATATAGCTCCCGGGGGGTTCCGGTAACCTCCCGGTACTCCGGTAAAATCCCGATTTCACCCGGAACACTTCCGATATCCAAACATAGGCTTCCAATATATCAATCTTTATGTCTCGACCATTTCGAGACTCCTCGTCATGTCCGTTATCACATCTGGGACTCCGAACAACCTTCGGTACATCAAAATGCATAAACTCATAATATAACTGTCATCGTAACCTTAAGCGTGCGGACCCTACGGGTTCGAGAACAATGTAGACATCACCGAGACATGTCTCCGGTCAATAACCAATAGCGGGACCTGGATGACCATATTGGCTCCTACATATTCTACGAAGATCTTTATCGGTCAGACCGCATAACAACATACGTTGTTCCCTTTGTCATCGGTATGTTACTTTCCCGAGATTCGATCGTCGGTATCCAATACCTAGTTCAATCTCATTACCGGCAAGTCTCTTTACTCGTTCTGTAATACATCATCCCGCAACTAACTCATTAGTTGCAATGCTTGCAAGGCTTATGTGATGTGCATTACCGAGAGGGCCCAGAGATACCTCTCCGACAATCGGAGTGACAAATCCTAATCTCGAAATATTCCAACCCAACATGTACCTTTGGAGACACCTGTAGAGCTCCTTTATAATCACCCAGTTACGTTGTGACGTTTGGTAGCACACAAAGTGTTCCTCCGGCAAACGGGAGTTGCATAATCTCATAGTCATAGGAACATGTATAAGTCATGAAGAAAGCAATAGCAACATACTAAACGATCGGGTGCTAAGCTAATGGAATGGGTCATGTCAATCACATCATTCTCCTAATGATGTGATCTCATTAATCAAATAACAACTCTTTTGTTTATGGTTAGGAAACATAACCATCTTCGATTAACGAGCTTGTCAAGTAGAGGCATACTAGTGACACTTTGTTTGTCTATGTATTCACACAAGTATTATGTTTCCGGTTAATACAATTCTAGCATGAATAATAAACATTTATCATGATATAAGGAAATAAATAATAACTTTATTATTGCCTCTAGGGCATATTTCCTTCAGTCTCCCACTTGCACTAGAGTCAATAATCTAGTTCACATCGCCATGTGATTTAAAAACAATAGTTCACATCACCATGTGATTAACACCCATAGTTCACATCGATATGTGATCAACACCCAAAAGGGTTTACTAGAATCAGTAATCTAGTTCACATCGCTATGTGATTAACACCCAAAGAGTACTAAGGTGTGATCATGTTCTGCTTGTGAGATAATTTTAGTCAACGGGTCTGCCACATTCATATCCGTAAGTATTTTGCGAATTTCTATGTCAACAATGCTCTGCACGGAGCTACTCTAGCTTATTGCTCCCACTTTCAATATGTATCTAGATCGAGACTTAGAGTCATCCAGATCTGTGTCAAAACTTGCATCAACGTAACTTTTTACGATGAACCTTTTTGTCACCAACATAATTGAGAAATATTTCCTTATTCCACTAAGGATAATTTTGACCGCTGTCCAGTGATCTACTCCTAGATCACTATTGTACTCCCTTGCCAAATCAGTGCAGGGTATACAATAAATCTGGTACACAGCATGACATACTTTATAGAACCTATGGCCAAGGCATAGGGAATGACTTTCATTCTCTTTCTATCTTCTGCCGTGGTCGGGCTTTGAGTCTTACTCAACTTCACACCTTGTAATACAGGCAAGAACTCTTTCTTTGACTGCTCCATTTTGAACTACTTCAAAATCTTGTCAAGGTATGTACTCATTGAAAAAACTTATCAAGCGTCTTGATCTATCTCTATAGATCTTGAAGCTCAATAGGTAAGCAGCTTTACCGAAGTCTTTCTTTGAAAAACTCCTTTCAAACACTCCTTTATGCTTTGCAGAATAATTCAACATTATTTCCTTTATGCTCCCACTCACTTTCTTGTAAATACAGGCTTCACCGCAAGTCTGTATAAAACTATATGCTTTGATCAACTTATCAAAGCGTATATTCCAACTCCGAGGTTCTTGCACGAGTCCATAGATGGATCGCTGGAGCTTGCATATTTAGTTAACACCTTTAGGATCGACAAAACCTTCTAGTTGCATCGTATACAACTCTTCTTTAGTAAATCCATTAAGGAATGCAGTTTTGTTTATCCATTTGCCAGATTTCATAAAATGCGGCAATTGCTAACATGATTCGGACAGACTTAAGCATAGATACGAGTGAGAACATCTCATCATAGTCAACACCTTGAACTTGTCGAAAACCTTTTGCGACAATTCTAGCTTTGTAGATAGTAACACTACTATCAGCGTCCGTCTTCCTCTTGAAGATCCATTTATTTTCTATGGCTTGCCGATCATCGGGCAAGTCAACCAAAGTCTATACTTTGTTCTCATACATGGATCCCATCTCAGATTTCATGGCCTCAAGCCATTTTACGGAATCTGGGCTCATCATCGCTTCCTCATAGTTCGCAAGTTCATCATGGTCTAGTAACATGACTTCCAGAACAGGATTACCGTACCACTCTGGTGTGGATCTCACTCTGGTTTACCTAAGAGATTTGGTAGTAACTTGATCTGAAGTTACATGATCATCATCATTAGCTTCCTCACTAATTGGTGTAGTAGTCACAGGAACAGATTTCTGTGATGAACTACTTTCTAATAAGGGAGCAGGTACAGTTACCTCATCAAGTTCTACTTTCCTCCCACTCACTTCTTTCAAGAGAAACTCCTTCTCCAGAAAGTTTCCGAACTTAGCAACAAAAGTCTTGCCTTCGGATCTGTGATAGAAGGTGTATCCAATAGTTTCCTTTGGATATCCTATGAAGATTTACTTCTCTGATTTGGGTTCGAGCTTATCATGTTGAAACTTTTTCACATAAGCATCACAGTCCCAAACTTTAAGAAACGACAACTTTGGTTTCTTGCCAAACCACAGTTCAGATTGTGTCGTCTCAACGGACTTAGATGGTGCCCTTTTAAACGTGAATGCAGCTGTCTTTAATGCATAACCCCAAAACGATAGTGGTAGATCGGTAAGAGACATCATAGATCGCACCATATCTAATAAAGTGCGGTTATGAAGTTCGGACACACCATTACATTGTGGTGTTCCAGGTGGCGTGAATAGTGAAACTATTTCACATTGTTTTTAACTGAAGGCCAAACTCGTAACTCAAATACTCTTCTCTACGATCAGATCGTAGAAATTTTATTTTCTTGTTACGATGATTTTTCACTTCACTCTGAAATTCTTTGAACTTTTCAAATGTTTCAGACTTATGTTTCATCAAGTAGATATACTCATATCTGCTCAAATAATCTGTGAAGATCAGAAAATAATGATACTTGTCGCGAGCCTCAATATTCATCGGACCACATACATCAGTATGTATGATTTCCAACAAATCTGTTGCTCGATCCATTGTTCCGTAGAACAGAGTCTTAGTCATCTTGCCCATGAGGCATGGTTCGCACGCATCAAGTGATTCCAAAAGCCCATCAGCATGGAGTTTCTTCATGCGCTTTACAGCAATATGACCTAAACGGTAGTGCCTCAAATAAGTTGCACTATCATTATTAACTTTGCATCTCTTGGTTTCAATATTATGATTATGTGTATCACTACGATTGAGATCCAACGAACTATTTTCATTGGGTGTGTAACCATATAAGGTTTTATTCATGTAAACAGAACAACAATTTATTCTCTTACTTAAATGAATAACCGTATTACAATAAACATGATCAAATCAAATTCATGCTCAACGCAAACACCAAATAACACTTATTCAGGTTCAACACTAATCCTGAAAGTATAGGGAGTGTGCGATGATGATCATATCAATCTTGGAACTACTTCCAACACACATCATCACTTCACCCTTAACTAGTCTCTGTTTATTCTGCAACTCCTGTTTCGAGTTACTAATCTTAGCAACTGAACTTGTATCAAATACTGAGGGGTTGCTATAAACACTAGTAAAGTACACATCAATAACATGTATATCAAATATACTTATGTTCACTTTGCCATCCTTCTTATCCGCCAATCACTTGGGGTAGTTCCGCTTCCAGTAACCAGTCCCTTTGCAGTAGAAGCACTTAGTCTCAGGCTTAGGATCAGACTTGGGCTTCTTCACTTGAGCAGCAACTTGCTTGCCGTTCTTCTTGAAGTTCCCCTTCTTCCCTTTGCCCTTTTCTTGAAACTAGTGGTCTTGTCAACCATCAACACTTGATGTTTTTCTTGATTTCTACCTTCGTTGATTTCAGCATCACGAAGAGCTTGGGAGTTGTTTCCGTTATCCCTTGCATATTATAGTTCATCACGAAGTTCTACTAACTTGGTGATGGTGACTAGAGAATTCTGTCAATCACTATCTTATCTGGAAGATTAACTCCCACTTGATTCAAGCGATTGTAGTACCCAGACAATCTGAGCACATGCTCACTAGTTGAGCGATTCTCCTCCATCTTTTAGCTATAGAACTTGTTGGAGACTTCATATCTCTCAACTCGGGTATTTGCTTGAAATATTAACTTCAACTCCTGGAACATCTCATATGGTCCATGACGTTCAAAACGTCTTTGAAGTCCCGATTCTAAGCCATTAAGCATGGTGCACTAAACTATCAAGTAGTCATCATATTGAGCTAGCCAAACGTTCATAACGTCTGCATCTGCTCCTGTAATAGATCTGTCACCTAGCGGTGCATCAAGGACATAATTCTTCTGTGCAGCAATGAGGATAAACCTCAGATCACGGATCCAATCCGCATCATTGCTACTAACATCTTTCAACACAATTTTATCTAGGAACATATCAAAATAAACATATGAAAGCAACAACGCGAGCTATTGATCTACAACATAATTTGCAAAATACTACCAGGACTAAGTTCATGATAAATTTAAGTTCAATTAATCATATTACTTAAGAACTCCCACTTAGATAGACATCCCTCTAATCCTCTAAGTGATCACGTGATCCAAATCAACTAAACCATGTCCGATCATCACGTGAGATGGAGTAGTTTTCAATGGTGAACATCACTATGTTGATCATATCTACTATATGATTCACGCTCGACCTTTCGGTCTCCGTGTTCCGAGGCCATATCTGTATATGCTTGGCTCGTCAAGTATAACCTGAGTATTCCACGTGTGCAACTGTTTTGCACCCGTTGTATTTGAACGTAGAACCTATCACACCCGATCATCACGTGGTGTCTCAGCACGAAGAACTTTCGCAATGGTGCATACTCAGGGAGAACACTTCTTGATAATTTAGTGAGAGATCACCTTATAATGCTACCGTCAATCAAAGCAAGATAAGATGCATAAAAGGATAAACATCACATGCAATCAATATAAGTGATATGATATGGCCATCATCATCTCGTGCTTGTGATATCCATCTCCGAAGCACCGTCGTGATCACCATCGTCACCGGCGTGACACCTTGATCTCCATCGTAGCATCGTTGTTGTCTCGCCAAGCTTGTGCTTCCACGACTATCACTACCGCTTAGTAATAAAGTAAAGCATTACATCGCGATTTCATTGCATACAATAAAACGACAACCATAAGGCTCCTGCCAGTTGCCGATAACTCGGTTACAAAACATGATCATCTCATACAATAAAATTCAGCATCATGTCTTGACCATATCACATCACAGCATGCCCTGCAAAAACAAGTTAGACGTCTTCTACTTTGTTGTTGCAAGTTTTACGTGGCTGCTACGGGCTTAAGAAAGAACCAATCTCACCTACGCATCAAAACCACAACGATAGTTTGTCAAATAGACTCCGTTTTAACCTTCGCAAGGACCGGGCGTAGCCATACTTGGTTCAACTAAAGTTGGAGAGACAGTCGCCCGCAAGCCACCTATGTGCAAAGCACGTCGGGGGAACCGGTCTCGCGTAAGCGTACGCGTAATGTTGGTCCGGGTCGTCTCGTCCAACAATGCCGCTGAACCAAAGTATGACATGCTGGTAGGCAGTATGACCTATATCGCCCACAACTCACTTGTGTTCTACTCGTGCATATAACATCAACATAAATAACCTAGGCTCGGATGCCACTGTTGGGGAACGTAGTAATTTCAAAATTTTCCTACGCACACGCAAGATCATGGTGATGCATAGCAACGAGAGGGGAGAGTGTTGTCTACGTACCCACGCAGACCGACTGCGGAAGCGTTGACACAACGTAGAGGAAGTAGTCGTACGTCTTCATGATCCAACCGATCAAGCACCGAAACTACGGCACCTCCGAGTTCGAGCACACGTTCAGCTCGATGACGATCCCCGGACTCCGATCCAGCAAAGTGTCGGGGAAGAGTTCCATCAGCACGACGGCGTGGTGACGATCTTGATGTACTACAGCAGCAGGGCTTCGCCTAAACTCCGCTACAGTATTATCGAGGAATATGGTGGCTGGGGGCACCGCACACGGCTAAGGAATAGATCACGTGGATCAACTTGTGTGTTGTAGGGTGCCTCTACCTCAGTATATAAAGGACTAGAGGGGGAGGCTGGCCGGCCACAGGAGGTGCGCCAGGAGAGTCCTACTCCCTCTGGGAGTAGGATTCCCCCCCCCAATCCTAGTTGGAATAGGACTCCTTGAGGGGGGAAAGAGAGAGAGGGGGCCGGCCACCTCTCCTAGTCCTAATAGGACTAAGGGAAGGGGGGAGGCGCACAGCCACCTTGGGCTGCCCCTTTCTCCTTTCCACTAAAGCCCACTAAGGCCCATATAGCTCCCGGGGGGTTCCGGTAACCTCCCGGTACTCCGGTAAAATCCTGATTTCACTCGGAACACTTCCGATATCCAAACATAGGCTTCCAAAATATCAATCTTTATGTCTCGACCATTTCGAGACTCCTCATCATGTCCGTGATCACATCCGGGACTCCGAACAACCTTCGGTACATCAAAATGCATAAACTCATAATATAACTGTCATCGTAACCTTAAGCGTGCGGACCCTACGGGTTCAAGAACAATGTAGACATGACCGAGACATGTCTCCGGTCAATAACCAATAGCGGGACCTGGATGCCCATATTGGCTCCTACATATTCTATGAAGATCTTTATCGGTCAGACCGCATAACAACATACATTGTTCCCTTTGTCATCGGTATGTTACTTGCCCGAGATTCGATCGTCGGTATCCAATACCTAGTTCAATCTCATTACCGGCAAGTCTCTTTACTCGTTCTGTAATACATCATCCCGCAACTAACTCATTAGTTGCAATGCTTGCAAGGCTTATGTGATGTGCATTACCGAGAGGGCCCAGAGATACCTCTTCGACAATCGGAGTGACAAATCCTAATCTCGAAATATGCCAACCCAACATGTACCTTTGGAGACACCTGTAGAGCTCCTTTATAATCACCAGTTACGTTGTGACGTTTGGTAGCACACAAAGTGTTCCTCTGGAAAACGGGAGTTGCATAATCTCATAGTCATAGGAACATGTATAAGTCATGAAGAAAGCAATAGCAACATACTAAACGATCGGGTGCTAAGCTAATGGAATGGGTCATGTCAATCACATCATTCTCCTAATGATGTGATCTCGTTAATCAAATAACAACTCTTTTGTTTATGGTTAGGAAACATAACCATCTTCGATTAACGAGCTAGTCAAGTAGAGGCATACTAGTGACACTTTGTTTGTCTATGTATTCACACAAGTATTATGTTTCTGGTTAATACAATTCTAGCATGAATAATAAACATTTATCATGATATAAGGAAATAAATAATAACTTTATTATTGCCTCTAGGGCATATTTCCTTCAGAACTGCTGCGCAAGCTGCTGAGCAAGGCTGTGAGACTGGCCTAGCATGTCGGTCATAGCTTCCAAGTGTAGCTGATTAGCGATGAGGTTCTCATTGGTGTTCTCCGCAATCTTTCTTAGAGATAGGACTTCAAGTCGAAGTTGAGTTGCAGAATGCCTTTCTGCTAGCACTTGGCACTGAAGAAGTCAAATTGATTCAGACAACGAATTCTGTGAGCTTGTCTGACTGTTAGTCTCAAGTAACTTGAACACTGCATCAAGACAAGACTTTGGGGTTGTCTCCCTATCTTCAAGATGTTTTGCCTTCTTTGCTGCAATATATGTTGGGTTTGTCTCACAGCCTTCAGCAGACTTGTGCATGCCATCAGGCATATCACCCTGAAACAAAGCAGAGAGATGACAGGTTCTGCACGTGTATAAACAAAGATGATAACTGTTCTGTCGATTCTATCCAATTTCAAATTAGAAAATAAAGAGTAAGTTCAAAAATATCAATAGCATAATTTGGCATTGTTCATAATGCGGGGAGCTTCACCACAACTAGATTACCATGTCAACATAACAAGCATAGATGAAGGGCAAAGAAAATCATTGTATCTATTTTGGATAATGTGCATGGCATGTTGTTCATATCATTAGCCACATCAGTAAGATAAAACAGGAGATGACAAGGTGCAAACGTGGGCTGCTTCACCAGACACTGGATTATAGATCCACAAAAACAAGCATACATATAGGGAGTATTAAGTAATGTGCATGGTATGAATAAGGAATTTGGTTTTACAAGTAAAAATTAGAACTTACGGTTCTTACAAACATGCATTTTGGTAGAAACAGCAAACTAAACAGCAGTAAACGATAGGGAGTATGAGCAAATTAAACAGCAGTTGAGGATAAAGGCTTTAGAAGGACTGACTTACATTAACAGTTAACACCGGCTTTATAATGCCTTCTCCATGTCAAGGGAAGGATAACTCAAGAATTTCAGCACATAATCTTCTTCATAAGCATTGCCTGTACTCTACATTTTGTAGAGAGTAATTATAGATATGATAATACTGGAAGGGATAGAGGATAATGAAGATAAGATGCAGATTGATGCAACATAATCAGCTACCAATCCCTGGAAGTACAAGCGTTACAGGACAAAATGTACTGACAAGAGCAACGGGCTACACTTCTGCACTGGCATTGTTTGTGTATTCTACTTGTTGGAAAGATTAAATATAGATCTGATCTTTTTTAGTAAATGGTGGGTGAGGGAGATAAGATGCAGAATGCTACAAAATGAACCAATCCCTCTTCCCATAATACAAGAGTGTTTTGAACACTGGTGTACTGTACAAAACGTTCTTATATTATGGGACGGAGGGAGTAGCTGTTAATGTAAGTACAGTGATAGACCACATTCAGTCCTTACAAGAGGACTGCAGAGCTAAACCTCTTAAAAAGCATTGGGTTGATTCTAAATTTATGTAAGAGCCCATACAGATCTTATAATGTCCACCAAATGGACGATTACGAGGCTAACATGTGCAGTGATGCTACATAATCAAACAACTATGAAAGTAAGTATGGTCATACAGGGCAAGAGGTACTCACAAGAGCAATGCAGTGTGCAGTATAGTTGCAAGATTCTGTGGTCGCTTGAGAACGAATGTTCTTCTGATAATAGTTTTCGTACAAGTGAGACATTAAGGCAAATGCAGAAATGTAGTTCAAATTGTGATGTGATATCATAGACAATACCTTACGCTGCAGCCGAGACCAATGTGTAACAAGATTATTCCAGTCACCGTCGGATAAATGTAGCACCGGAGACTTTAAAGAAATTCTGTTCAGAGGCTTGCCATTGAATTGCGCTTGCCTCAGGTAGGAACGATACTTCATCAACGAGTGCTTGAAAAGCGCAACCAACCCTTGCTCGTCATCACAATCCAGTTTGCTCCTCGCATATTTAAAAGAATGAAATCTTGTGTCTTCTGTCAGCAGAAACATATGCAGTAATGACCATGAATAACATTAGTACATTACTTACGCGTAAGTTGTGGAGGAAGACTGGAAATTGTTATGTGTCTGCGGTATAATCTTTCCATGATGGAAAGATGCGCACAAAGTTCCTGACAACAACATAAGCTTCGTCTTCTAAACTGGGAAGAAATGGAACAGGGGTCCTATTTGCTGCAGTTGGGGCTCTCTCTAGTTCGAAAAGGGATTTGGCAACTGGATTTGGTGTACTCTTTGCTGGAATGGGGGTTTTGCTTCCTATAGCTTGTGCTATGTCAACTGGCATAATCATATTGTTTGCTGTAGTTGGGATCTGCTGAGTTGGGGCATCAGAAATGACCAGTGTAGTAGGGCTAGAGTCTGCTAGAGTTGGGGTATTTTGTGGGTCAGGTGATATTGCAACTACACCTAATGGGCTATTTGATTTATCAGGTGCCACTACCTTTTCCAAATACTTTGCTTGTGCTCCTCCATGATCAGCAATCACCCTCTTCCTTTTGAACGTCTGATACACAAGAACAACATTTGAATCGATAAATATGGTATGATGACAGATGGAATATGTACTGAAAATGGATAGGCAGGGCGTATTCACATACACGATGTGTAAACTAAGCTAATGGCAATTCAACAAAGTAGAAGCAATGCAAAGCATCAGTTGCAAGATATGTGCGAGCAATGTAACCTTGGAAAATGGATAGGCAGGGCGTATTCACATACACGATGTGTAAACTAAGCTAATGGCAGTTCAACAAAGTAGAAGCAATGCAAAGCATCAGTTGCAAGATATGTGCGAGCAATGTAACCTTGGAAAATTAGAGCAAGTACCTTGATGGGTGAATAAGATAGGGCATCTTCCTCTGACTCCTCCACTAGGGAGCTACATTGACTTAGGTCTCCCTCTAGCTCAGAATCACTGTTAGGATCATATTCTGAGCATGAATCTGTAGGTGGAGAGCGTTTGCATTGCATTGCATCCAGACTTAATTTCAGTCCCTTAATGCCAAGTTTGACAACCATGGCATTGTTCTGCTTTATTCTTTTGATGTGCGCAAGCTCATAATCATTATGATGCTGTTTAGAATCTGAGATTCATGAAAACATAAAAGGTAGTCAGATTATCTATGGAATGCATTGCGGATTCAACTTGGAGAGTGTCTCCCTATAAACCCCTGCATATGCAAAGTTCACCTCCCCAACCGTGCTGACCAGACCACACACAGAAATACAAACCCCTTATGTCTCTATAACAGGCAGGCACACATTTCAAAACTGAAGTAGGAACATTAGAATCATATGAAATTTGTATTTGAACAAATAATCTAAGCAATTATGAGTGGCGTAATGTTTAGCTTCAAGGGTGGAGTGTTGGTAGTGCGACACAAAGCAAGTAGGCATATTGTATTCCATGTAAAAGATCGAAACCTATGTAAAAGCTGGAAATGACACTTCCTTTCTATACAATGCAGTGTTCGTTACCCACACATGATGGAAGAGATCACATAGAGAAATACTATTCACTCATGTCTATGGTTCCAGTATTTAGAAACAGGGTGGTCCACCCTAAAAGAATATTGACAACAAATATGACAAGGCAAGCATAGATGTAGTGAATCAATCATTTACTTGTGAGCTTATTAGGACAAGTATGCAGAATTGTAACTGCAGTAAGAGATCGTCCAAAATCTGAATGAAGAAGTTTGTCTAGCACTTATTGTTTGCAACTAATCGACGTGAATAATTGGATATTATATCAAATGAGTAAGAAAGACAAGTAAAATTGTCAACAAACCTGGCTTGCAGTAGTAATCTGGGTCAATGTCACTACAACCAACAATCCAAAATGACTAATTTCTGTTCCGAGGGCCGGAATTTTGGAAACCCTGTGAACTTTAGAGGTACTAAAGATTACTGAAATACATCTGAACCATTAAGTGTAGGTAGCACTGAGCACACAACAAACCCTAATGACAGTCTTGCCTAATGAGTAATGAATCAATTAGAAAATGGGTGATGAGGAGTGGCTGCTGAGTGTTGACGACGTATCTCAGGATAAATCGGATTGGCTTGGTGGGTGCTGCACGCCTGAGCCCTGAACGGACTGGGAAGGTAGGCACGGCGGCGCGCCCGGGCATCGGTGACGCTATTGGGCAAGCGGCTCCTGGCCTCCTGTTAGTCCGCATCTCCTCCTAGAGTCATGCCGTCCGGGGACGGCAAGTCACCGGCGAGGCAGGCGGCTGGGGGCGAGAAGAGATCGGAAGCGCGCAGCAGAACAAAGGGGAATCGGGGCCTGGGACGACCCAAAATCCCATGGGCACCCTGTAGAGATACACACCCGAGCGACGAACATGCATTTTTCAAACTAATTTATGAACATTTAGCTGACCAAATAAACAAATCTGTTTTAATAATATCAGATTCATATTTGAACAACTAAGCTTGTTTAGCTTGATGGGTGGAGTAGTGTTATTATGACACAAAGCACGTATTTTGATCGTATAGTGATCATAAAAGGGGGAAATTCTAAGCATATTTTTTTAGCAAAAGAGGGATTCCCCTCCAATTTCTATTAAAGAAACCACCACAGAACCAACATGATCAATTAAACCCTAAGCATGATCAATTAAACCGTATTATGGCTGTGCCATGGCAGATTTGAAGTAGCAAATCGGAGAAATGATATTTAGCATCCATTGTTTGCTTCGAACTAAGAACTAAATTCTAAGAGCTGAAAGGAAAGTACAGTAACCAAGTTAAGATCTATTTTCTGGTTGAGATCAAAAAGTTGGGCAGATATGAAGTACCACCTCTCTTGCGGCGCCGTGTAGGCATCGGGGGTGGGATGGCTGTCGGTGGCGTTGAAGCAGATCTGCGACGGTAGATGGGTGCATTGAGGGATAAGTCCCGTTGCGGTGGAAGAGAAGGTCATGTGAGCGGCCCCGACAAAGAGGACGACGGCGCCGATGAAGCGAGAGTACGCGATGCAAGGCTATTGGTCCATCACCGTGGATGAGAAACGTCCATCTCTAGTAGTGGATGACGTGGTCTTGGTAGGTGCTCCAGCATGGTGGAGGACGGTGGCGATGGATGTGGTGGAGGACGACGGCGATGGATGGGGTGGTGGACGAAGGCTGGTGTGGGGATGTGGTGTTCTAGCGCGGACGGTGTATGAATGGGAAAATAGAGGGAGAGGTACGGGGAACCATGTTTTTGGGACGCGCATGTCTGAAATATGGGAATGTTCCGAAATTAGCTCCCATTTAAAATTTGGACCTCTCGTTGGTTGGGGATAGGACGGTAATCTCGCATCTCGCCAATATGTGCTTAGAGCAATTTCGGGCGAGGAGAGGGTGGTTGGCGCCCATGGTTGGCGCCCACGGTGTATGAACGGGGCTGACGGGTAGGGCGGTTGTGTCACGTCTGAGTGAAGGTACAAACCTGCCCCTATTGAAAATATTTGCCTACATCGATTTCGGCCGAGTCGAGTTTGTTTTGCTGCCCACCGTGTATGAATGGGGAATGGAGGGAGAAACAGAGGTCTTTCGGACGAGCATGAATTAAATGTGTTTTGCCGCCCATATTTGACACCCACCATGTCGGTATGGGCTCAGAGGCGGTCGTGTCACGTCTAATTGAAGTTACCAACCTACCCCTATTTAGAGCAGTGGAAATCGGGCCGATGAATTGTCCGTGTAATGGGTAGACAGTAATTTCCATCTCCCAAACACTTGGCTTCGGGCAGCCGACGTGGGAGTGGACATTTTGCTGCTTTTTTCGAATTTTGGGACAATAAGCATCCACGTTTACCCTGGCAACTAAATTCGAATCCATTTTGTATTCCTATATGAATCTTTATAATCATTCTATGTGTTTTTATATATCTTCAAAAGGACGACAAAGATGTAATCCACTGTCATATATGAATATGGTTTACAAATGCCGATACTCAAATTCAGAAACTAGAATCCAGTTTAAGGTGAATTCGAATATTTGGAACACTTCATGTCCAACTCAAATGCCACACGCAGCATAATGTGTACTCCCATTTAGATATGTACACAAGCGATGTATCAAGATTCAAATACAGAGTCAATCAACCAAGAATGTACATAACTAACAGACATATAAACACTTATAGAGTATATGGATCAATAATATCAACTAACATACATAAGCCAGGCCATTGTACTTTTTTTGGCTACAACAACATCCTTTTTTTAGCCAGCATCTTGGCCCTTCCGATGCGTGCATCTACACTACTTCTATTGCTGAACGCACATTCAACCCGATTGGCATATTTGTAGGTCTGGCACAGCTAAATGAAATGTCTCCGAGTCTTATCAATTAATACAGACTTGTGCTCAAATAAAATTACAAACCAAAAAACAAAGAAAAAACAATTATTACATGGTCTCTAAAACAAATGGTTTGATTGATTACATGAACAGACAACACAAAGGTTATTCAACTATGGAAAGAACATTTCACCTATGATTTACCAAGTAGGAATTTAATTTTCTTTTTTCCTTCAGGACCTTAACAATCTGGTCAGTCTCAGCTTGCTTCGTTTTGAAATCCACCAAATATTTAATGGTTGTCTTGAGTACTGCTTGTGATTGTGCTGTTTGCTTCCTCAACATGTCAACTTCATCTCTAAGTGCAGAAGCAGAATCTCTTTCTACCACAAGTTTAGCCTCTAGAGCATCAGCAGTTGGCAATTCATAATGACGATTGGGCCGGTGCCACTGCTATGGGATGATGCAACATCCATGGGGACCTCACTCTTTGATCTTGGGCTAACCTGTTTTGCCATTAAAGTTCCGATTGGATTTAGAAAAGTTGAAGTTAGCAAAACATCTCAACTGGGAGTTATAACAGCAAACCAGTTAAACAAACAAGGAATTAAAGAGTTTCAATTGGATGCTGAAAAGAGTTATTAACATCATTGTAACCCGTTGTTGCAGCAGCAAAGCAGTTAAACAAACAAGTAGGTCTTTAAGTTAAGGAAAACAGGTAATTCTTAACAGTAAGTATCAAATACATAGATAGGCGCAGTCTACAATATGATTAATAGGTTGTGCCATTATGTAATCAGTAGCAAACTAAATTAAGCCAAGCAACCTAATTGAACAATTTTGCAACAAGTGGCTAACTAAAATTCTGAGAAGCAGGTAAGTGAACTTACGCTAGTTCTTTGTACAGACATACTGCAACATCTTTTTTGCTTACAAGGTTGTACGAACGAGTCCATGGCATCAATCGCTTGGATACGTAGTCCCAATACTTCTTTCTTCCCACACTGCATGGGTAATTAGAATGGTTAATTTGGTAAGATGGTGCGTCATTGATATGTTATATGAGGATATGTAGTCAGACTAGTTGTAGCCAAACACATCACACAGGCTTTTACTGTATATTTCATGCGATTACTTTTGGCATATTGAGATCTAAGCAATCTACAATAGGATGAAAAGACTGGCATCCTTCACATTATTGGCAAACTCAGTTCATAGAAACAAGCAATTCAACCATTCTGTGGGTAAATCAAAAGCGCCACTGGAATATTTTTCACTATCCAATCATACACGCAAAAGGGGCGACACCACCATAGGGGCTGGTATGGGCGGCCGCCTCAGGTGGATGGAAAGTGTGCACCTAGTTTGAGTCGTCCAGGTTGGCCCACGCTAGTTTTGTTTGTCCCAACGCACGAGCAGGCAATGTAAAAAATGAAGAAAAATGTTTCAACTTGGATGGGCCAAAAACATAAGTGCAAGGCAGGCCCTATAGCAGGCTTGCGGCCCAAACGAGCGCCTCCCATATTGATCGACAGCAGGAAAAATCCCAATTCATTCGCTCTAGCCTCCAGTCTGGTTTGCTCCTAACCTAGCCGCCGCTGGACAGACCGACACATCACTTCCTCGCGCCCTCGTTGGAGGGCGGTCGCCGGGCTTCAAGCAAACGGAAGGACAAGAAGATGAAGATCCAACCCTAGGTGTAGCCTGCGTGGGAGGCAGCGGCGGCAGCACGGGCATGGCATCGAGCTCGCGCAAATGGACAATCGCAGCTTGCAAGAGTAGCATGCGCAATGAGCAGGTACATCACATCCCTGATTATATCTAATTCAACTCTTCAATTTCTGGCCAATAGTTAAACCAGACGGTGTTGTAAAACTGCTTGTATGTAGGGAATCTATGAGAAAATGAACCCAATTTCTACTTATTTTATAACTCCCCCAATCAATACTGAACTGACTGAATCTGATGTATCTAATCAAGTTTCCGGTGCAAACATACAAGCTCATGTTGTTCTTGAGCCTGAAGTGTCTAATGAACAGACTGCTAATGAAGGATTTGATGCAAACATTTTACAAGCTCCTGGTGATGAACATATAGTGTCTAATGAGAGATCTAATGCAAGCATTTTGCAAGCTCATTGAAGGATTTAGTGTCTAATGATGATCTACTATGTTGAGAGAGACAGAGATTTGCAGGCATTGATGACAAGCAAATTATAGTGCATTTTCATAGCTTGAGGAAACGTCGAGGCCATCTACCAGAAAGTCCCCGTATCATGACAACATAGCATAAATACTTTTCTAATATGTTGTTTGAAACTATTGGCATACTTGTGCAGGATAGATATATTGATATGCAGTTTGCGCACTGGTTATACGTGCAATTACACTTCAATATTTTCAGCCAGAGAACGAATAATTCAAGCAGGTACAGACCATGTTTGTAGTCCTTGTACACCATGTTGCATTTTGTGTTTTTTGGTGCTTGCATCATTTAGTGTTTATAATCTGAACTACTTTGGATCATTAGCTGGTTTTCAAAGTGCATGTAGCTTCACATTTCTCAAGTTATGTTGATTTCCGGAGTGCAAGTGCCTTCATATTTTTTAAGTTAAATGTTCGCCCCTGGTAACATGAATTCATGGATCAGCCACTACACACAAATCATACACGAATGCCAGTACGAATTAAATGAAATGCAGGGACTTACGCTAGCTCGTTGTACAGGCTCACTGCAGCTCTGCTTGCGCTTGGGATGTTCCATGTACAAGTCCATGTTACCACTTGCTTGGATGTGCAGGCCTTGTGCTCCTTGCACCCCCCTCTGCATTTTTGACACGGCGAATGGTTGATCAGATAAGAGGAATCGACCTTGATGTTGTACCGGAGGACAGATACTTACAAGGTTATACGGGTGTGCAGGATGTGTACCAGATCCTGTAGCGCCGTCATGCTTTGCTAAAAAATGGATTTGCTTGTTTCAGATGATATCTCCAGAAGAGATAAGAGTTAAAGTCAGAGTTGCATAGGCGTGTAAGCTAAGAGAGCAGTGAAAGGATGTCCAAACATCGTCAGAACAGTGCACAAGGGAGTGATGTGTGGATACCTAGTTCGGGCCGGCGTTTGGGCATGCTCGCCTAGCTAGAGTGCGGGTCACTTCAGAGCCGTTGAGGGTGATGCGCGGGCGTCGGCTGGCCGCGCACGGATGCAGATCTTGAGTGGCAGCGGAGCGCTACGATGCGGTGGACGAGACCGTTGGTGAAGCCCCAACGGCCTCGGGGGGCGGAGGTGCGACGATGTGCTCGGTGAAGTAGCCCCGGTGAGCTGGGAGACGGCGTCGGTGAAGCGCACCTAATGCGGTGGAACTTGGTGTCTCTGAGGCACGTCGTTTGCCGCGGCCGACGTTGTCGGTTGACCACCCGGTGCGGTGGACGAGGGCGTAGATGAGGTAGCTCCGGTGCGGTGGTGTAGCGCGACCGTCGTCTTCGTCGTCGTCGTCCGGCACAGAGGTGGGAAATGGTGGGGAAAGAGACGAGATGAGGGGCGATTCGAGGGTTGGCGGCGAATTAGGGATTTGAGCAATCTGGACGCGGAAGGGGATGGTGGAGAAGAGAGATTTTGCAGGGCTAGAATTGGGGCCGCTAGATATTTCAATCCGAAACATGGAAGAGAGAACTTATATTGTCCTCGTCCTTTTTTTGGGGGGAGGGGGGTGGGTGGATGGGTGCTACGCGTCCGTCCGACACACGCGACCACCCCGACAGGAGTATGCTTTGGTGCGTTAAGGCACCTGCCTTTGTGTCCATGACATGTGGGCCCAACAGGTGGCTGGCCCACATGTCTGTCACCCAAAGGAAGTTGCCTTCAAGGCACCGAAGCAGCATCCACCCCGACACGACCCTGGTCTGCCTGGTGCGCCTACATTTGAGAATGCAAACGGATCTTCTTTTATTTGCAAATGAATCTGTATGTATTACCATGCCCGTGTTTTCCTTGCAATAATTAGTCATTCGAAATGAGATACTCCATCCGTTCACTTTTCTAAGTCGTTTCAAACAACTTAAAATGAACTATTTTGCACATTGTCTGAAATGTCTTCAAGGTCTTATAAAAGTGAACAGAGGGAGTACTATAAATTAATTAATGAGGAGTTATTTGAAAAAAAATCGAAACGGTACCCACGCTAACGTGGATTAGAGTGTGTGTCACATATTTAGTTATTTGAATTAGAGTGTGTGTCACGTAGTTAGTTATTTGAATTAGAGTGTGTGTCACGTAGCAATCTCCAATTCTAACATGGATTTCACATTTCACTGTATCCACGCTACTTTTTTAATACAAATTCATATGTATATGATGAACACCAAGGTAGTGAAAACTTTTGGATGGATTCAAACATATGACCTGCAAAATAGCATAAAAAATTGAGTCAATGTCAAAATTTCGAAACTTAGTATGGCACGAATTCGAAATAATTACCCGTATGCCTGGTCCTTGGTTCAAATCTTACAATGTACACCGAATTGAAACATCGATATTAAGTCTCGTACTATGTACATTCAAATGTTGTTTTTAGCCCCCCCTGCACAGACGCTACATACTTCCTATATCAGTCAATCTTCCTCTCCGAACCACCTTAGGAAGCTATCAGTTTCCAACACACGTTCATTCTTTCTCTCCATGTTTCATCTCTAAGTCTCTCAACTACACAACCCCTTTTTCCACTCTGTTACCAAATGTATTTACCTCACACACCGGCCATTGCACCCCATGCTGATCTCTCTCTCTCTCCCCCCTCTCCCTCTCGCGCTAAATACATGCATTGCCTATCTAGCCCGCCAACCTCTCGTGCGCACGCACGCATGTTGTATATCTAGGTCACTCCCTCGAGATTGTCTCACACTTTCTTCCGCACGGCGGGCCACACTCGCTCAATCTCGCTCTCTTTATCTGAGTCTCATTTAACCTCGTTTTCTTTCACACACAAATGATATATCTCCCTGTTCGGGCCACGATCGACACACTCTATACTCTCTCACGCAGATTGTCTATCTAGGTCAGTCAATCCAAGCCGCGGCCACTCTTTCGACCTCATGGTGGGCCACGCTCACTCAATCTCTCTCTCTGACCCTCTCTCCGTATGTCTCGATTGACCTCGCTCTTTCTCAGACAAAAACGATATATCACCATGTTTGAGCCTAGTTCAACCTATTCACATTTTATACTCTCTCACGCATATCATCTATCTAGGTCACTCTCTCCAACCCGTCTCACTCTTTCGATCGCACGACGGCCCTATGTGATCGGTTGACCTTGCTTCCTCCCACGCACAAAATATATCTACATGTCTGTGACTGGATCATCTCTCAAGCTCTATCTTACAGCCCTCACCCTTGCCAAAAGCTCCATCGGACAATATATCTCCAGACCATGTATATTTGTTCAATGAATGTCGGACCACACTCACTTTGTCTCTCTATCTATATGTCTCTCGATTGACCTCACTTTCTCACACCGTATCTTCCACGCGTTGAAGCTAGTACCTCTCCATCCCTCGAAAAGCCGGAGCTATTTACATTGCGAGGGGCACTGCAACCTTGGATTAATTTGTGTAGGCATTTATTCCGGTCGGTTTAGATTATATTTTTGTAGCATTTGGCCCACAACTACTCCAAACACCGTTGCAACCCACGCAACTCCCCTAGTTGATTTCCCTCTGGCTCGGTCATCGCTCGCACGTCCTTTCTCTCCTTCAACGTCGCACCATGGTATTATTGAAAAAACTATGTTGTTCTCTTTAATTATTATAAATAAGCTACAAAACTACACACTAATAGTCCACTTGGAATGGAACAAATTTCGACCCACAAATTAAAGTGCTACAAACTAGACACCGACGGGCCCACATGTCATGAAACAAATTTGGACCCATATACAAATTAAAAAATAAAGGACGAGGATCGAACATGTAACCGGGCCTTCAAGCCACATGTCAATAGGCAACATACATAGAATAGCAATGTTTGTTGTACCCCTTTGTTCACATAATGTTTTTATATTACCACAGCCTAATTAATGGATAACATGTAATATTATTTTTAGTACTATTCGTGTTCACTTACTGGTGGGTTCCATGTGTGCTCTCTCTCTCTCTCCTCCCCTTCTACGTTTAGACGCACGGGCAAACAGGAAGAACTCGCGGGCGATGTTGCCGTTGACCATATTTGGACGCGTTCACAAGTCACGGCACCAGTTTCACGTACTAGCAGCACTAGTCAGTGTGTACGTGCAATGCACGTTAATTTGGAAGTATATTAAGTGCATGCGGATATTAACAACTAGGATATTATTTGCGTGTTGTCATGTGATTAGTACTATTTTTGGCACGAAATTAACTGCACTCTAAACATGTGGAGCGCTCGACATTGAAGCAGTCTAGGTCGTTGGATGACAAGGAATACATGCGGCTTGATGACGTTTTATATTTAATTTGATACGGCTCTAGCAGAACATTCAATCGATCAAACCATACATTTCGTTCAGTCTGACTCCGACTTTAAATTATATGATGATCGATATAAAATAAACAAAAATGATAAACATTTGGATTTTAAGCATGGCAATCCGAACGTTTTTCATGGAAAATTTAGATTATGCGGCGGCGGCGGGGGCGTCTCGCGGTGGGAAGCGGCTCCTCTGCCGTGCTCTGTGTGTCGTCAGGCCACTGACCTACGGCGACGGCAGCGTCTTGCGCCATTGTTGGCGTACTCCTGGACGTTGGCCTAGCTTCAAGGAAGGCCAAAATGTTTTGGACTTCGAAGCGAGTCAACTGGCGTGAGGAGGCGACTGGCGTTGGTGTAAGGAAGTGGTCGACGACGGCCATCCATGCCGCTGAGGGGGGCACTGGCACCCGCGCGGGGACAGGCGCTGTCAACGGCACGGTGGAGACATTCATGTGCATGGGCACCAGCACGGGCGCGCACGTCAGTGCACGCGCAGGCGCATGTGCTGGCAGGTGCACGGGCACCGCAGGCGCATGCGCTGGCAGGTGCATGGGCATCGGCACGGGCATGCGTGTCAGTGCACGCGCAGGCGCATGTGCTGGCAGGTGCACGGGTGCGTGAAAGTCAGCGGGGACCTCGTGGAACCCCGTGGCATCAAGCTCGGGGACAATGTGCGGCTCCCAGACCATCAATGCCACGGCGATGGGCACTGGCGCAGTCGGGGCGACGGGAGCCGGAACAGGAGCGGGGACAAGCGCGGCGTCTTCCCGCAAGGCCAGTCCAAGCTTGTCCCAAAGCGCCTTATGTTCTTGAGACTCCGGCTGGGTGTCTTCCTCAGGAAACTGGAACACTAAGGGCAGACCATCGCGATGCGGCATGGCGTACGTTTAGGTCAGGCTAGTTGGAGGTAGACGACAGGAGAATAATCAGAGAGGAAGAGAGAGGATTGTAGCGATACCACGTAATGCGGGGTTGATTTTAAACTGCGGCACTGGCGACATTAAAAGTGGGAGCAGTTGGGACGACGGTGGGCGGCGGAGCCTGGTCAAAGGGCTCGCCTCCCAGTGAGTCTGCACAGCGGTCTGCTCGCACACCTCCCTGACAGCCGACGCAACGGTCTGCTTGCATGCCTCCCATCGACTCACACGCTTGCTGGGACGGCACCTGCCGATGAGAAGCGGGGACTCGTGGCGGCACGTATACGCCCACGGTTTCAATAGTGAAAGCGTTCGCCTTAACGTGACAGGTCTTTGTTCCAAAATACCTTGGCTCTTCATTTGTGCAACTTGTCATAAGCAGCTTGTCTCGAATTGAAGAAAAAACTTACGAAGTAATATTTGTGCCATATCATGTGACCATGCTCAGTTTCAAGTATTTATGCTCACTTTTGGATTTTCTGAAATTTAAGATCCAGGATTCGAAACAATATCATAACCTGCATCAGGCAATAAATTTTCAAGCCGTACATCTGTCCTGTTGTATTTGTTAAGAAAGGGTTTGGTCAAACATTTTGCTTAGTTAGACTTTAGACAAGTTATATATGCTGAGTAAAGGGATAATCCCTCCGTACCAGTGCATTGCCTGATATATTAACTCAAGTACTAGGCATGAACAAACGGGCTCAATTCTGTGCTCATCCTGGTGTAGTAGTAGTAGTACTAGGCAATGCAGTTGACGGGTGACCTTGACGAGCGGCGACCGAGGGAATTGAACCGTGCTCGGCACGGCAGGTAACGTTGTCTAGTTACTAAAGCATCCCTCCATTGTTCATCGATAGTCATTATGGACCGGGGACATGAGGGGAATTTCCTAGGGCTGGAATTCTGGCCGCCAGATATTTCGACTTGAAATGCTGAGGCTCGACTGGTTGGGGTTGCCTAATGTGCATACCACGCACGCCACCGAAGGACACGAGCCTGGTTTTTTTAGGATCAACACGAGCCAAGGTCTGGCTGGTACGCCGTTGGATCCTACCATTTGAGAATACGAAAGGAACCTTTTAAATTGCCGAATGAATCTATGTGTATTACAATACCCGTATTTTCCTTGCAAATACTAATCTCAACGTGGTAATTGATTTATGACGAGTTGTTGAATTAGAGTGGGTTTGTGATATAGTGATCTCAACGTGGATTTCACATTTCATGGTATCCCTAGTAAGTTTTCCAATGCAAATTCAAATTTAAAAGATGAACAATATGGAGGTGAGAAAACTTTGTATGTATCAAGCATATGACCACACACACACACAAAGAGACACACACGCACGAACACAACAACAATCCAATAAGTATAGTGAATCTATTTTTCCAAACCATGCATGTATGACATGAATTCAAAAATACTCCTTCTATTCCTAAATATTAGTCTTTTAGATAGTTCAACAAGTGACTACATACGGAGCAAAATGAGTGAATCTAGACTCTAAAATATGTCTATATACATCCGTATGTGCCAGTCCATTTGAAGCATCTAAAAAGACTAATATTTAGCAACGAAGGGAGTAAAATGTAAGACATCCATGGTCCTCAGTTCAATATTTAAAATGAACATGAAACTGAAACATGAATATTAAGTCCAGTACTACAGTACATGCAAATGTTGTGTTTAGGCGGAGCTATGATTTTCGGGGGTCAACCCCTCGACCTTATATAAAATTGTGGAGCTCTATTTAGGGTTGTTTAGATTATATTTGTCCCCACCCTCCAATCACCGATTGGTTGTGCACCCCCACCCCTCCTCCCCGGGAGAATATCATGTGCCCCCATACACTACTAGGGAAAAGCCTAGCAGCAGCGCGGGTTTTATGCCTATCAGCAGCGCGGGCACCCGCGCTACCAATAAGGCGCTACAGCTAAGTCTTAGTACTAGCGCTGCCTGTACCCGCGCTACTACTATTGACTATATCAGCAGCGCTTTTCCGGAACGCGCTACTATTAGTTAGGTGTAGCGATTTCCTTGTCCCGCGCTACTGTTATATCTTTCACCATTTCCCATTCCAGCTTCGATAAACTGCAATTTCCAGATACTAGGTACTACTAGATATCAATTTCATAAAGCACGTTCCGGATACTAGGTACTACTAGATATCAATTTCCAGATACTAGGTACTACTAGATATCAATTTCCAGATACTAGGTACTAGGTAGTACTCCCTCGGTTCGAAATTACTCGTCGTGGTTTTAGTTCAAATTTGAACTAAAACCACGATGAGTAATTTGGAACCGAGGGAGTACTAGATAACAATTTCATATATACTCAACATGCATCCTCAAGCAGTACAAGGTGACATCAACGACAATCATCATATTTAGTTCGAGATGATATCGACGACGATCATCATATGTAGTTCTACATGATATCGATGACGATCATCATATGTAGTTCTAGATGATATAGCCACACACACATATGTAGTTCTAGATGATATCGACGACGATAATCATCCTCAAGCCTAGGCGGTGGGTGTTCTTGATAGTAATTAGGATGGCCTGTCCAACACGAAGATTCTTGCCAACGAGGAATCTCTTCCACCGAACCGAGTTTAAGTGTGTGCGACCATCTGTGTCCATGCGGTAAGTATAGGTGGTGACGGAGCCCCATGCGGTAAGGCGTAGTCCAGCTGAGCCTTCTCCATCAGGCTCGATAGCACAACTCACAGATAGGTTCTTTGGCAATCTCTGAATAAGAAAAACATATCAATTAATAAATAGCCTCACACATACTCTTGCAAATATATTTCTATTAAGTCTAGATTTCTACACTATCAAAACACATAGTACTACGCATTTGTACTAATTAATCATGAATTCTACTAATAAGTATATATGGATTATCTACACTATTAATAGTTCCTTGGATTCTACACTAATAACCATGTGATCAGACTCTACACTAAAGTATATCATTGACTAGATTCCACAAAGCATATCATTGGACTCTACACTAAGCATATCATCGGATTCACTAAGCATATCATCGGATAATTTGCATTTGTAAGTATAACAATAAAGAAAATATATATCATCAAATTACTATGTGCAGTACATATAACATACCATTTCATGCCGATCGACCATGGTACTTGTCAGGCGGGTCACGAATGGCACCCCGACAAAGTCATCACGTGGCGGAATTATGTCCCATAGGTTGCACACCTCCTCCTCGCTTAGCCTCATTCTTTGAGCTATGATGGCTTCATGAAGTGGGTTCTCATCATCTTCATTGAGTGGGTCCTCATTATCTTCATCATCTTTGTCATCTTCATCATCTTCCACCAGGTTGATATAAATGACAACCAGCTTGGGTCTTTCTGCTCTGAAGGAGAATCTGATCAACTCACCACCAGTAAGACGCATGCGAGCGAGGAAACGGGCCCATCCATCTCCTCCAATCTGCGACATATTGTGTCCTTTCTCGACCTCCATAGTGTACGGCCCTCCAGGAGCCTCAAATGTCACAGTGTCTCCTGTCAGCTTGTTGAATTTCAACCTCACATTGCATGGGACGATCTGTGTAAGAAAAGCAAAATGACACAATGCAGTAATGCCAACACTAAAAATAAAATAGGTGTTACATTTCATCTAATTTCTTACCGCCGCATGACGAAAACTCGGATAGAAGTAGATACCGAACAGCTTGCCAGTTGCAAGGCTAGTGGCGCACCTTGACTTGCACAGTCGACATAGTGGTGCTGGTGGTGGCGCCATTTTCCTAAAGCAATATGAGCAAAGGATTAACGATTCACTTCACAGGAAAGAAAAACAGTACCATGTGATATTTTTGGTTCTTCCGCGAGAAACAATTTTATGGACAATTATAATCCTAATTTGTCCCCTATTGCCTAAGATAATTGTTTAAACAAACAAGTGGCAAATTTAACTAAATTGGCACCTACATTTTGCCAAAAAATAACTTATTACAAAAAAATAAACTAAATCAACTAGCCTACTAAATAAACTAAATCGAGCATACTAAATCAACTAAATCAACTATCATACTAAATCCACTAGCATACTAAATCAACTAAATCAAAATGTTCTAAATCAACTAAATCAACTAGCCTACTAAATAAACTAAATCAAAATGTTCTAAATCAACTAAATCAACTAGCCTACTAAATCAACTGAATCATATCAACTAAATCAAAATATTGCATATGAAAGCCTACTAAATCAAAATGTAGCAGGGAGGAGGGACAAGGAGGGGCGACTCGAGGAGGGAGAAGATAGTAGGACGGAGGAGGAAGGCGGAGCGAGGAGGGGCCGGCCAGGGGTGAGTGGAGGGAGGACGGATCAAGGAGGAAGGCGGAGCGAGGAGGGGTCGACCAGCGGCGAGTGGAGGGAGGACGGAGGAGGAGGAGGCTGGTACCGAGTCCAGCGAGGAGGATGAGGCGACAGCGGCGCAGATCGGGGGAGGGGCGACGGGGGAGGACCGGCGACGCCGGGGGTTATGAGGAGGAGACCGAGTGAGTGTGTGTGAGTGTGATCTGGATGAGGTAGGTGAGTGGGGGGAGATGGAATGGCATAGCAGTAGCGCACTATAGGAAAATGTGCTACTGCTATACAAAGTATCAGTAGCGCTTTTCGCCATGAACGGGCTACTGCTATGTGTCAGTATGTAAAAATAGACATAGACATAAAAAATACATTGATCATCAATGGTCTTTTTGTGTACAGTCTGATTTGTCAATAGGAATCCTCGCCGGTTGGTTTAAGAACAGGCGAGGATTCCTATTGCGGCCACAGATCCTACACATAGAGTTCAATGAAGACCAAGTGCTTGTGTAAGTTGTAGAAGAAACATATTTAAGGTGGTACAAACTTTCTTCATGGAGCGAGGTGGGACTAATTTTTGTAGTTAATTTAGCAGTAGCGATTATTGCGTGAATGCGCTACTGCTACGTTCCGTAGCAGTAGCGCTCTTTAGTGTAATGCACTGCTGCTATAACTGGCCTCGCGGCGGCGTCGTGGGAATTTTAGCAGTAGCGCTTCTTGGAGTGTGTGCGGTACTGATAAACTTGTTTCAGCAGCGAGTTTCTAAATCCCACGCTACTGCTACTTAGCAGCAGTGCCTGATTTTAAAGCACGCTGCTGGTAAGATTCTGTGTATAGGCTTTTCCCTAGTAGTGATACCTTAGATCTTAGATGCTATATGCCGATACGAGGTGCTTGGAGCTTGTAGATCTGAGATATAGCAGCTCACATGATGTTTCTTAATTTTTTTGCAGGAAACCTTGATGAGTTTGAGAATTGCACACAATTTGTACAAAAACTACTTAGATGCCCTTTGATCCCATATCCAACGACCTCGAAGCTCGTATCACCATAGCATCTAAGATGAAGGAGGACATCATATTCTCCTATATGTAAGAATATCATGTGCTACCACACCTTAGATGCTTTGGTGATACAAGCTCTTTGGAGGCGTTGGATTTGTGACCCAACACCTCCTCGGTGGTTCGAATGGTTTTTTTGCAGAAAAGCCCCAAAAGAGTTCGGCCACTGCTTACAAGCACAAAGACTGCTCAGATGCCATTGGATCTTAGATCAAACGACCTCCAAGATCGTATTACAGTAGCATCCAAGCTGCAATAGCACATTATGTTTTCTCGCACGGGAGAGTATGAGGTGCTCCCGCACCGTAGATTCTATGGTGATACGAGTTCACTGAGATCTAACGGCCCACAGTAGGAGGTTTGAATGTTTTTGCAATATATGGCTGATAGAGTTTGGGAAATGCGCCGAAAGTACAAGTACTACGCATGTGCCATCTGATCACTGATCATACGACCTAGATGCTCATATCACCGTAGCGGGTAATTAAGATACGGGGAGCACCTAGTATGAGCACCGGGGAGCCGTTGGATCGAAGATGCAACGGCACACACGAGGCCTGAATGTTTTATTTGCAAAAAAACCTTTGGAGAGTTTGGAAATTGCGCATAATTACAAAGACTACTCCCAAGCCATTGGATCTCACTTCCAACGGTGTAAAAACTTGTATCACCATAGTATCTAAGCTGCGGGGTGGATGTGATATTCTATGCCGCTGTCATTTTTGTTTGTAAACTTGCAAAATACATGTAACTCGTGCCGTTACTTGTCTAACCACGCAAAGCGTTTGTTCAAAAAAGCCATCCTACACTGAAATATCGGAACAACACACGGGGGTCCCACTTGTCATTAATCAAATTTGGACCTAAAACTAACAAATCTGAAACATGAGATTCGGACTGGCAACCTAGACTACAAAGCGTAAGTCGATAGCCTGAAAAAACGAATGGTTGCTGGCTTTGTCCCATAACTTTATTTTATATAGTACTTGCGTTGAGTAGAGTAGAGGGAGTGCCTCGTCAACACGTGCATGACCTTTGTCTCACTTACTGGTGGGTCCCAGGTCTGCGATCTCAATCTCTCTTCTCTCCATCGTCTAACCTTTGCACGGGCACACACGAAGAGCGACGCTAGCTTGCCGTGGTGTTATTACAACTAAAAAAAAGTTTGGAAAATAGAAGAATCACCTAGAACAAGAGATGTTGTGGCTGGTCGAGACGAAGCTAACCACATCTATCCTCCGTGCCACGTTTGCATGATGAAGCTATGTGGCTAGTGGGGTGTTTTCGACCGACTGGCTGGGTCCCGAGGTCAAACCATAGGTACTACATCTGATACAGTATATTTTTACACGCACATTTTTCCTCCGTGCCGACACGTGGCACACCCTACCACGCGGATTCGGGGTCCTCCCGGGTGGTGCACGCATATATTCTTCCTGACGTGGGACGCCCTACCGCGCGTTTTCTGGGTCCTCCTCGGTCGTAGCGCCGAAGCAAGTAAATGATTCATCAAATCACGAAAGACCACCTTTCCCGCCAAGTACATCCGTGAAGCACGGTGGCTAGCTAGTTGGGCTAGTTCAACCGATTAGCTAGGCCGCGGCCACATTTGTTTTTCACCCCTTTTTTATCTACTTGCCGGCAGGTAAATTTAAATATCCATCGCGGCCTTGTTCTGGTGTTTGGGTGCGGCAGGATTTTTAATTTTTTGATTGACGGGAGCAGGCGCGGCAGGATTTTTATTTTTTTGATTGACGGGAGCAGGCGCGGCAGCAATTAATCATGATGACTCCGCCTGTAAAAAGCCACTGCTCCCTGATGTGAGAAGTCGTCGACTGGTGTTTTACCGTGCTGAAAACCAAAAGATTCCCCGCTCCTCGGCTAGCTCCCTCCGCCTTCCCGTAGATTGCATTGCCTTTCAGCCGTTTTGCCCCCTTTGCTTCCTCTCCCCATTGCTTCTACCTGGTGCCATGGTGGCGCAGTAGATCACGGAGTCCGAGATGAGGCGCCTGACACAGGAGCTCCATGCCAAGGATGCGGAGCTCAGGGCCAAGGACGTGGAGCTCCGTGAACTCAAGGAGGAGAGGAGTGCCATGCTCCTCCGTTATGTGCGGGAGTTCACGGAGCTTCAAAAGCGGTAGGCGTCCACCACAAAGATGCTCGAGGCGTCGGCGGCGTTGCTGCAGAAAGCGGGAGATACAATAGACCGTCAGGGGAGCCAGCTGGAGCGCGAGCGGGCCAATCGTGACGAGGTCCAGGATCGCCTCAGCCACTTGGTGAACCAAGTTGCCACGCACGTGTTGCGGCTGCGCGATGCCTACCGTCGTGCCAGCGCGACGATGCCAGCCGTCGGGCTAAACCCGTTCGACCATCCGATCGACTTCAATGAGCTGCAGCTTCCTGACCTGGTCTCCTTCTTCACGTATATCTCGGAGGAGCTGAGCCATCTCTGCCCGATGGTGGGGGCTGAGCTAGATAAGGAGGGGTTGCGGGCTGCCGTCGCCGTTGCCGGGTGAATCCTTTCATGGCTCCGTTACCGGAATCCATTCTTTGACGAGCTGGCTCCCATCGACCGGGAGCGGGCTCTGCGGGCGGTTGCACCCTGCATCACCAACGTCGTGCGCCTCGAGAAGCAGAGGGACTTCAGTGGTGTTTAGGAGCCCTCTGCATGAGCATGTCCATGTCTCGGCGCAACATGACCGTTGGATCAAACTCAGATGGTGCAGATCAGTCACTGTAGCACAAAGCGTGTGGGTGTGTTTGGTTGCATTCTCATCTCATTTTTGTTAACCTACTAGTGTGGACTCATGCACCCTTCATGCACTCTGCCAAACACCCAAAAGTGGGTCGAGAAGGGAACTTTTGCTCCCATCCCGTGCACCCTTCATACACCCTGTCTAACACTATTCGTGCTTCATATGGTTCATGTTTTGTGGAGTACTGTAGCACCGTACTCTCCGTACACTGTGGACCTAGTTCTGTTAACATTGATCTCACCGTTCATTCTTGACCGGACAGTCGAAAAAGCGGTACTATGTTACATATAGGAGTAGTTGACATGTCCACAACATCATTTGTTATCGTCATATCTTACTACACTAGCAACAAGATTGTGTAGTACTGACGTATGAACCACTGCACATGCCTAGTAGTAGGAGCACTGTGTATGTTCAAGTGGCTGCCGTGTTTCGCACTCCTCCATCTTAAGAGTGGAAACACTTGATGTAATCATTTTTTTCTTCAGAATGAAAAACAGTGGACACGCTCTACCATGCAGATCCTCCTCCAGCAATGCACTAAATTACTCACTTTCGCCGACGTGTGGGACAGCCAGCACCTGGGTCCACCAGCTATGCACTAAATTACTCCGTAGTAGAGTGACGGTAGACTACCCCGATCGAACTGCTGCAGTAATGCCCAATGAGCCGTCAAATCACAAAACCCCCTCCTCTCCAGCAGTAAGTTAGACGGACGAAGCAACCATCATTTCACTCTTCTCTCTCAGCTTCCTCTCTTGAAGAAAACCCCCACTCGCTTCGCTTCTCCCTCATCTCGTTCCTCCTTTCACTCTTCTCTCTCAGCTTCCTCTCTTGGATGGCCGCCGGAGCACCGGCCGACGTGATGTCTATGGCTCTGGCCAAAACCGTCGAGGCTCATGGTACGAAGAAGCGCAAGCACCCCGCAGAGACTACCGCAGACAAGCTCAAAGCCATCGCCCTATCCAAGCCCCCCTCTCCGGGATCCCTCATTAAGCAAGTCCAGGTAATGTCTCCTGTTGACGATCTTTTTCTCGATCTTGATCGTGTTTTTTCATCTAACACGCAGTACTAGTACTGATAGTACAACTTTCTGGGTGATCTTGCATGTGATTTTAGTGTGCCAAATGACGGTTCTAAATTCCTCTTTTGACCAAAACATGCGAGAGGTTGACACTGATTTCTTATAGATTACTTTCAACTACTCCCTCTGTCCCAAATTTCTTGTCTTAGATTTGTCTAGATACCGAGATACATCCATATCTAGACAAATCTAAGACAAGAATTTTGGGACGGAGGGAGTACTTTATGAACATCAATGCTACCTTTTAAGAGGGTATATTTGCCTCAGTAACTTGTGTTATGGATATTGCATGTAATCCCTCTGCTCTCATGCCTTTGAAGACATGTTCTAGTGTCTTTGTTCACTCATTTCTGTGCGTATATGTAGTCATATATGGAGTATAATATCGAAAATCATCTTATATTTCTGAACAGAGGTAGTAATAAAATATGGTTTTTGTTTGAATTAGAACCAGGTCCGCGGTGAAGATGAAGTTCTCAAAGTCATGCCGTGTGAACTGGAAGACCTGATGATGAATTCTACTGCTGAACTATCCATCTGTTGTGTCCTTGTCACCACGTGTCCTGAACTAGTGTTTTCCTGTAGCATTGTTGTCAGGCGTGTTCTCGAGGCTGTACTTGACCACAACAATTTCTTGACCGTGCCTTCGATTATGAAGGGTGTGGTTCTTCTAAAGCTTCCCAACAAATCTGATGCGGCCTGTCTTCATCATCATGTTTATGAGTGGAAAGACCACTCTGTTAGGTTCTCCAAGGTTGACAAGATGGTGATGGTGCATGTAGATATCTCACACGAAGTCCATGGCCTAGTCAGTTATGCGGGGTTCATCCCGTAGGTCGGTGGCAAGAAATAGTATGCGGAGTTTAGTTAGTGCAACTTTGCTTGTCTGTAGTAAGTACTATTGTTCAATACTTGATTTGTGTTTGTGAACCCTATATTTTTATTAGTACTGTCGCTTTTGGTGTGTGGTCAGTCCTGAGAATGGTCTATGTTAATGTCTGTCCACTCAATTCAGTATGTATATTTTGAAGTATCCAGATCACATTTTTTGTGAGGACAGTTTATCAATTATGGTTAAACTCCAATATCTGTATGCATTGCAGGGTTTATCGCACCCACCAGGATTTCCAGTCCCATGGATGTTCGGTCCATACGATTTTTCACGACCTTTGGACTGTCCTGCTTGTGGGAGTAGGCGGGGCCCCTGCATGCCACGCGTAGTTGGACGATCAATCTTCCGTTTAGTACTTCTACATAGTGATTTCCTGGTAAGGATTCACTCGTGTCACATCAAGTACATCTTATTGATTTACTGTCTAAATCTTATTGATTTACTGTCTAAATCTTATTGATTTACTGTCTAAATCTTATTGATTTAATGTCATGTTTTGTTTATTTTCCTGCAATTTTACGATGCAGGTTTTGCCATGTGACATTCATCACAGAATGAACCGTTTGGTTTGCTCTACGATAGCTATTTTTGCAGGTTTCACTTCTTATGTTGTGTCAGTAACGAAGGCACTGTCCATCACTTATATTACTGGAAAAAATTGGATCAGTTTGTTGTCTGAGTACAAGCTGAATCCCTATGATGAACTGCAGTTTGGTTTAACAAAAACGCCACAATTAGTCCTTCTCGCATTTAAAAGAAATGAAGAAAAAAACTGGATCACGGTCACGGATCCTAGTCAAGTTAGATAGCTGATCATCAGACTAGACATGATCGCCGCTGTCTCGCATAGATTGAGCACCGGCAGTTTCTCTAGCACTGACAGCGGCAGCAGCTTAGTCTGATCCAGCTGAGGATTGGGCACCGACCGCGTCAGTAGATCAATCTAATCTACTAGAGGATCGGGCATCGACACTGGCACCTACTCCGACACCGGCACCTGCTCTACAAGGAGCACCATCTCCGGCAGCAGCAGCGGCTTCGGCACATGCACCAACACTTGCGCTTGCATCTGCTCCGGCCCGTGCAGTTGCACTGGCAATAGACTGGGCTGCAGTTCGCACTTCATATACCAAAGTCCTTACAAAAACCGACATGTCCACCTTCTTGGTAAGCATTGGCCGCCCAAGTGCTTCGTTCTTTTTTTCTCTCCATGTTGTTTCACATGATTCACTGTGTTGATCTAACTTTTTGGGTATGTCTTCTTGTTTGCAAACAGAGAAGTCCTAGAGCAACAAGGGAGTCGTTCAACAATCCGAGAGACCGCGGCCAAGTTTCTCTTACCATCCGCAGCCTTGGTGTGAATGAACCTGCTCAATATACCGTAAGTACAAAGGATGGTCGCATGATAATTGATGCTAAAGGATGGTCAAGGTTCAAATCTAAATCATATCTTGCGGTAGGGGATGATGTCAAAATCAAACTTTCTCGGCAAGGAGAGCTAGTCCAAATCAACTTTGAAATTCTTCAGTAGCAGCACACAACTGCCGAACTGATCTATCCTCTAAGAGATTTTGATGTAATAATCTGGAATGGTGAAACAAGTGTCCTGTGTGTATAATTAGTATGACAGTATTATTTATCACATGGTATATCGTTGATAGAATTGCAACTCTGATTGGTGGTTAGGAACTATCGTTCGATTTCATTCCAACAGTTGCCGTGCTTTATTCAATTTTGTGTATTCGCCTTGCGACAACATCTAAAACAAGCGCCGTACCGATCGCTTCCAATATGAAAAGCGCTGAGGTAGAACACTTGGGCCCCCAAACATGCAGGGTCGGCCTGTGGCCCAAATTCCAGAACCGTGAGCCTATCTGAGTATTATATTCTCAGCTGAACCCCCATAAAAAAAGCTAAACCCCCATAATGCCCGTGCGTTGCAGAGGGAGTATATTTCTCGGCAAGGTGAGCTTGTGATATAAAATATTTGTATATTTCGTTACAGAGGGAGTATCTCTCTGTCAAAAAATATATTTATGTGTAACTAGTTACTTCTGTCTTTCTACTTCCTTTCGCTGATATGTGGGGCAACCGGCAACGGGGTCCATGTGCCATATGCACAAATTAGAGTGCACAACTTCATGGTAGACACACCCCGGTCGTAGCGCCGCAGTAATGCCCAATGAGCCATAAAAATCACAACCCCCCCCTTTCCAGCTTTAGCAGTAAGCTGGACGGACGAAGCGGCAATATTTCACTGGGCCTGAATCCCCTTCTCCCTTGTCAGCTTGTTCAGAGAAAACCCCTGCTCGGCGGTTGCATAGGGTTTTCTCATGGAGAACCAGGTACGAATTCTTCATCCATCCCCGATAAATCCAAGTGCCGCCGCCGTTGACGCATTTTTCTTCCTACTGAATCTAGTGTGTTTCATTTGCAGTGCCCAAAGTGCAAGTACCCTACAGATTTCTGCGCCCTCGACGAGACGCCACACTTGTTCCTTCTCATCCTAACACAGCATTTTGAAACGCGCACAGTATGTTCCTAGAATCCTCTTTTCTATCTGGGAGGGTGGGGGTTTTTTGAACATGTTGTGTTCTCATATTACTTTTCCTGTAGTGTATTATTTGCTCTACCAGAACACATGTAATCAAGATGCTCGGCCTTGCCATAACTGAATACACTAGTTTAATGGTCACACTGAAGACAAGCCATGGATATTACTTCCGAGTTGGGTTCATGAACCAAGAAGATCGCTGCTTTTTTTATGTCCGAACTTGGATAAACTTTCTCAAGTGTTACGGACTAAAAGTTGGCGCATGAATGTTGATGGAAATAGCAGAACCTGGTCTCATCTTGATTGCGATCTTCCACCCCGACGTCGTTCCAATTGTTCATCCATGTTAGTTTTGTATCTGGTTCTTGCTTGTTGTCTCGATTACTTCTTAAGCCACCTATTCTGTCTAACTAATCACAATTTAACTTTAGAATTAGCAACGAATCTCTCACGAAGATGCTACTTCTAACTAATATTTTCTTATAATTGGTGGCACGTGTAGGTTTTTTCAGAGTTAAGCAGTCTGCTCGTTTGTTACTCTGTAATAACTCGGCTGTTACTAATGGCACTGAAGTTGACTGGATCGACATCCACAAGTTCCTACACTTTATTGATCATCTTGAGGTCCTTGTGGGGCGTTTCAATGGTGGACGGCCACGTGGGATATGTGTGCCACTGCTGCACTCGTTGAACAGGTCCAACTGTGTCAAGAAACTTATGGTACGAGTTGTTTTCTGTTATATATGTTGTTCATAAACTATTGCTTATACACAGTTTTACAACTGTGATCTTCTTGAAACAGGAACTGCCGAGTTCTATTGTTCGTATATAGATGCCTGACCATGGTCGGGTCAGACTTGCGCTTGGTCACAACATGATGTTTATGTCAACCTACTCAATTCCCCTTGGAGGTGAAAAGATACTTATTCATGGGTGGTCTCAAATAATGAAGGCCCGTCCATGTTGGAGAATAGGACAGAAGATTATGTTCATGCTTTTCCATGGCTCTAAAGCGAATATCCTGTTTATTGACCACGTTGCGAGATGAAGCTGCTTTTAGAAGGTTGTGGATGCGCGGGGTGGTGCCTGGGGCTTGGCGGTCTCACCCTTGGTTAACTGTAGGCAAAGTAGCACTGTTCGAGGCATGCTTTGTACGGTTGCACCTGTATAAGTACTCATACTGCTTTCAGCTTTGGTTGTTAAGTGCCCCTGCTGGTTTCAGTTAAGGTTGTTAAGTACTCCTGCTACTTTTACAGTCTGTCGTGTTTCTTCAGTCCTATCTTCCTCCAGCAGCCAAAACCAAACCAGCGCTGGCGGGGCTGCCTGCTTCCGCCTCCCATGGCTGGCTGCGCCTCAGCGCACGCATCACCACCCCACCGTCTCCTAAATCATTAACGCCGACGTCCTCCGCGTGCTTTGGTGCGCTCGCCGCGGCGCCGCCCTCTTGCGTTGTCAACATGGTCAACAAACAACAGGAATCGGCAGAAGTACGTGGAGAGGATGACAGTAGGGGCCCACCACGTCAGCGTATGGAAAAATAAAATGCTTCCTCCTAGTGTTTTCCTGACATCTGGGACCCACGACATTGTGAGCGTATATAGTCAATAGACAAGAGAACAGCACAAGATCGACTAACACCTGGGACGTAGCTACTCGAGCAGCATTTTTTTTGTTTGGTATTGTTGAGACGGAGAAGGGTTTGAACTGGGCTGTGGCCGTCTAGCCCAGGCTTATATTTTATGTTCACCATGTGACCAGCCCAACTATTTTTTCTTTTGTGAAAATGAGCCTAGTTTATTTTTTCTGAAGAATACCCAATCCATGCCTACTTATTTTTCTACGCCCTGATAGGCTGCAACTCTTTCAAGACGCCTACAAATCTTGAAAGTATTATGAAATGGGTTGTAAATATAAAAACAGATGACAAATTGGCAATTACTTTATAATTTCTGATTTTTTTTCACATTTTAAGATTCCTATTTCACTGGGCATTAACCTAATTTAAATATATCTTCAAAGTACTTTAAATCGGGCTCGACATTTCAGTATTAAAAATAGTTTGGAACCCACAGAAATATGCGAAATTGCCCCTGGCCAACAAAAAAAACGACTGCAATAAATTGCATAAGAAGTTGCCATGAGCTATATATAAATTAATAAAAAAAGAGGGAGTGGTCTGACTTGTAGGCCTGTTTAGTTGACACGTATGCAAGATTTTTTTTAGTTATTATATACATCAACAAATGATTCTAGAAGACGTAACCGTTGGATGTCAATCCAACGGCCGTCATGTTTCTTCAATCTCTGATCTTCTTGCTCCAGCCGCCAAAGCAGCACCGGCGGGACCGCCTGCTCCCGCCTCCCGTGGCCGGCTGTGCTGCAGCGCAGAACTCAGCGCCCCCTACTACTCCCACTGCTGGCCAAGGCATCCCTGTACTCACCCACACCCCCTGTTATTCTGCGGCGACGGCAGCCTCACACCGCAGCCGAACCGGTGAACCCTCGTACTCCTCTCCGCGCGGGCTTCCACTGACGCGTCTTCCCCGGCTCCGTGTCGTCCCCTTCCTAGGCCTCGCCGCCGTCCACCGCCGTGGTGCTCTCGGCGTGGCGTGGTCAATGTGGTCAACGACCGACTTCCATCGGAAGAGTATTGTACGTGGAGAGGCTGACAGCCGCAAGGAAGTGCCTCCTTATTACGCGGAAAATAATTATTCCTTCACTGACAGCAGGGACCCACCGGACAGGCCACCAGTATTTCGCGAAAAAAACATTTCCCCCTGACTGCTGGGACCCACAGGACGGGCCACCGTATTTCACAAAAAAAAAACATTCCCCCCACTGTCAGCTCGGACCCACCGGAAGTGCCTGCTTATTACGCACAAAAAATGAATACCCCCTGCTAGCTGGGACCCACCTTGGTGGGAGGCTGACTTGTGGGCCTACTAAGTTGACTGGGACGGAGGCCTTTGTCAACTTTAGTCAATATATGAACGATTCTATCTCCAGTGACCGTACGATGTCCATCCAACGGCCGTAGTGCTTCTTCAACCTCTGGTCTTCTTGCTCCAGCCGCCCAAAGCAGCACCGGTCGTGTCGCCTGCTCCTACCGCCCGTGGCCGGCTGTGATGCCGCAGAGGCCTTACCGCCCCCTACTACTCCCACTGCTGGCCAGGCCATCCCTCTACGCACCCACAACCCCTGTTATTCTAAGGCGACGACAGCCTCACACCGCAGTCGAACGAGTGAACCCTCATACTCCTCTGCGCGTGGGCATCCACTGCCGCATGTTCCCTGGCTCCGCGTCGTCCCCTTCCTAGGCCTTGCCGTCGTCCACCGCCCTGGTGCTCTCGGCGCGGCGTGGTCAACATGGTCAAGGAATGGCTTCCATCGGACATGGACTGTACATGGAGAGGCTGACAGCTGGGTCCATGGCCGCAGCAAGAAAGTGCCTCCTTATTACGCGCATAATAATTATTCCTCCACCTGACAGCCGGAACCCACCGGACGGGCCACTGTATTTCGCGAAAAAATGTTTCCCCTTGTCTGCTGGGACCCACCAGCTACATCTTCGCACGCAAGGAAGTGCGTCCGAAAAAAACAATTCGCCCCCCTGACTGCTGGGACCCACCAGCTACATCTTCGCACGCAAGGAAGTGTGTCCAAAAAAACGATTCGCTCCCCTGACTGCTGGGACCCACCAGCTACATCTTCGCATGCAAGGAAGTGCCTGACAGTCGGGACCCACCTGGTCGAAGCGTACATAGCATTGTCATTCTGGTCGCGAACGTGTACGTACATATATACTGGGTGATGTAGAGGCGCGCACGTGTCGTAGTAGAGGCACGCACGTAGCATGTACACGTACGTACAGCGGCCAGGGTGCAAGAAAGAAAATACGTCCACGTATGTGTACATACGGGCGGGGTCTCGGACGCCTACTCGCGCATACGTATGGCCAGGGTTCGTGTACATGGCTGGGTCGGAACGGAGAAACAACATCGTCGTCGTATTCATGGGGAGGCAATGGAATGCGTCGTGTTAATGGGGAGGCAACGGAATGCGTCGTGTTCATGGGGAGGCAACAGAATGCGTCGTGTTCATCGGGAGGCAACGGAATGCGTGGGAGCCAACCGGCTGGGTCGGAACGGAATGTGTCGTCGTGTTCATCGGGAGGGCTTGGACGGAACAGGCAATGGAAACGAGGCCTGGCGTATCGCAAAACGGAGGAAATGGACCTCCTATGTTTGGAACGGGGTCCTGTTGATCGGGAGGGGTGTGGCATACCGCAAAACGGACGAAACGGACCTCCTACGGTCGAAACGGGGGTCCTGTTGATCGGGAGGGGTGTGGCGTACTGTAAAATAGACGAAACGGACTTGTGTTGGAGCGCTATGGTCG
>NC_041388.1:34366961-34381817 GCF_002162155.2 Triticum dicoccoides
CCTGTTGATCGGGAGGGGTGTGGCGTACCGCAAAACGGACGAAACGGACTTGTGTTGGAGCGCTACGGTCGAAAACGGGGTCCTGTTCATCGGGAGGGGTGTGGCGTACCGCAAAACGGGACTCCACGAGATACTGTTCATCTCCACCGTCGACCTCCTCCAACCTCCACGGGCTATCGTTGACCTCCTCCAGCCTCCACGGGCTCATGTTCATCCAGCCTCCACCGCGCGCTACTCCACCAGCTACTGTTCAACCACCCCTCCACCGTCTATGTTCATCCAACCCTCCACACCACGGGGGCCTGTTCAACCACCCCTCCACGGGCACCCCTCCACCGTCTACTGTTCATCCAGCCCTCCATACCACGGGGTCTTGTTCATCCAGAGGCAACGCCACTGCTCACTGTTCATCCAATCAATCGGCTTCAGTTAGCAGCAGTAGCGAAGGAATCGCTCGATCGGGTTCAGTTAATAGCCATCGATCGATCGCTCGGGTTTAGTAACGCGTAGCCTGCAGTGCAATCGCTCGGGTTCAGTTAGAGCCCAACGCCTTGCTTGGGTTCAGTTAGAGCCAACGCCTCGCACACACGCGTGTACGTGTATCAGAGAAACACGCATCGCTCGTCCCCCGACCTCCCATCGTAACCGGGAACTCCTCGATATTTCCCTCCCCCTCGCTTCTACCACGGTTCTTTTCGTCATGGACGGCCCAAAGAATGTCATGTAGCTGCATCTCCGGCCCGCCCAGGACTAAAAGCCCATTTTTTGTCATGATTTTTTATCACAGAAGTAGGAGCCCACCACATCTATGATGATACCGGGTTTTGTTACAATTATCGTCATAGAAGTGTCATATGTATGACAGAAATTTTTTTCGTTCGGCCCAAAATGTCACGGATGTGTCTTTTTTTTGTAGTGATTAGACATATGGATCCAAATCAGCCCCTTAGGAAGCAACGCATAAACTAGGGTTTAAGCTTCTGTCACTCTAGCAACTCATCATCTACTTATTACTTCCCAATGCCTTCCTCTAGGCCCAAATAATGGTGAAGTGTCATGTAGTCGACGTTCACATAACACCACTAGAGGAGAGATAACATATATCTCATTAAAATATCGAACGAATACCAAATTCACATGACTACTAATAGCAAGACTTCACCCATGTCCTCAGGAACAAACGTAACTACTCACAAAGCATATTCATGTTCATAATCAGAGGAGTATTAATATGCATTAAGGATCTGAACATATGATCTTCCGCCAAGTAAACCAATTAGCATCAACTACAAGGAGTAATCAACACTACTAGCAACCCACAGGTGCCAATTTGTGGTTTTGATACAAGATTGGATACAAGAGATGAACAAGGGTTTTGAGAGGAGATGGTGCTGGTGAATATGGTGATGGAGATTGACCCCCTCCCGATGAGAGGATCGTTGGTGATGACGATGATGATGATTTCCCCCTCCCGGAGGGAAGTTTCCCCGGCAGAACAGCTTTGCCGGAGCCCTAGATTGGTTCCGCCAAGGTTCCACCTCTTGGCGGTGGAGTTTCGTCCTGCAAGCTTGCTTCTAATTTTTCCAGGGTAAAATCATTCATATAGCAGAAGATGGGCACCGGAGGGCCACCAAGGGGCCCAGGAGATAGGGGCGCGCCCAGTAGGGGTGGGCGCGCCTCCCACCCTCCTGGCTTGTGTGTGGGCCCCTCTGGTAGTTTCTTCGCTCAATAATTCTTATTAATTCAAAAAATAACTTCCGTGGAGTTTCAGGATTTTTCGAGCTGTGCAGAATAGGTTTCCAATGTTTGCTCCTTTTCCAGCCAGAATTCCCCAGCTGCCGGCATTCCCCCTCTTCATGGTAAACCTTGTAAAATAAGAGAGAATAGCCATAAGTATTGAGATATAATGTGTAATAACAGCCCATGATGCAATAAATATTGATATAAAAGCATGATGCAAAATGGACGTATCAACTCCCCCAAGCTTAGACCTCGCTTGTCCTCAAGCGGAAGCCAAAATCGAAAAATATGTCCACATGTTTAGAGATAGAGGTGTCGATAAAAATAAAATACAGACATGAGGGCATCATGATCATTCTTATAACAGCAACATATATAGATTTTGTCATATGATTTCTTACGCTCAAGTAACAATCAATTCACAATGTCAAGTATGGTTCATAAACTTCATGGGAAACTAACAAACTATAATCTCAGTCATTGAAGCAATTGCAATTTATCATAACATCAGAAAGAGTCAAGAATAGAGGTTTTCAACAAGTCCACATACTCAACTATCATGTAGTCTTCTACAATTGCTAACACTCACGCAATAATTGTGGTTATGGAGTTTCAACCGGACACTGAGAAAGATAGGGGCTTATTGTGTTGCCTCCCAACATATTCACCTTTGGGTTATGTCAACAATAATAATTCATGCTAACTTACATCCAATTGGATATATATATATATATATATATATATATATATATATATATATATATATATATATATATATATATATATATATATATCAAGATCTTTCAAACACGAGGAGCTTGCCAAAGGATAAAATTAAAAAGGGAATGGTGAATATCACCTTGACTCAAGCATAAAGTAAAAACATAAAGTAAAAGATAGGCCCTTCGTAGAGGGTAGGTTGTCATGTGCGTTTAGGGTTGGATGCACAAAATCTTAATGCAAAAGAACGTCACTTTATATTGCCACTTGTATATAGACCTTTATTATGCAGTCCGTCGCTTTTATTGCTTCCATAACAAGATCGTATAAAGCTTATTTTCTCTACACTAATAAGTCATACATATTTAGAGAGCAATTTTTATTTCTTGCAACATGATAACTTACTTGAAGGATCTTACTCAATCCATAGGTAGGTATGGTGGACTCTCATGGCAAAAACTGGGTTTAAGGATATTTGGAAGCACAAGTAGTTTCTCTACTTGGTGCAAGGAATTTGGCTAGCATGAGGGGGAAAGGCAAGCTCAACATGTTGGGAAGATCAATGACAATATACTTTAACTGAGATGTGAGAAAACATAAACCATTACGTTGTCTTCCTTGTCCAACATCAACTCTTTTAGCATGTCATACTTAATGAGTGCTTCACAATCATAAAAGATGTCCAAGATAGTATATTTGTATGTGAAAACCTCTCTTTCCTTATTACTTCCTATTAATTGCAACGATGACCAAAACTATGTTTGTCAATTCTCAACAACTTTTATGCCTCATACTTTTTATATGTGAATTTATTATCATCCATAAGATCAATATGAACTCTTTTATTCTTTTTATTTTCTCTAGATCATAGCAAGATAGCAAAGCCCTTGACTCAACACTAATCTTTATTATAGATAGCTCACGGAGTCGATTACATAAAAAGATCTCAAAGCAAAACTCAAAATTACTTGATACTAAAACTTCAATATACTAGATCAAGATATTACTAAAAGGATCGAACTAAGTAAAACGGTAAAGATAGGAGTGTGATGGTGATACGATACCGGGGCACCTCCCCCAAGCTTGGCAGTTGCCAAGGGGAGTGCCCATACCCATGTAATTATGTCCTCGGAGGTGGTGAAGTAGGAGTTATTGATGATGTAGGCTTGTCGTCCATCTTCCAAGGCATAGGCTCACCATCATAGAAGGATGATTGAGTCTCCGGGATCCTCAAATCTGCAGTCAAACTCATCATCTTGAATCTATATTCATACTCATAGTTCTGGTTTTGCAGGTCATAGATCTGTGCTTGGAGGTGCTCGATTTTCTCTTGAAGCTTGAAGATGGTCTCCCCAATGATCTTGGCATCTAGCTTGTGGTTGTTGGTGAACTCCGTGATCATCGTCTGGTTGGCGTTGAGTCCACGCTCCACCATCCCTTGGCACTTGAAAGCTTGTTGCTCCATGGCTTCGAGCTTTGTCTCCACGCTTCTGGTACGCCTTCGTCCCTCCACATCGCGGATATGCAGCACCCCCTCACGCATCTCAATGGTTTGAGGGTGTTGCAGCACCTCTGCGAGATAGGGGTTGATAACCCTCTCAAAAAACTTGTCCTTGGGAGCGCTTGGAGATGTCATGGTGCTCTAGATCTGTCAGAAAAACAGCTCGAAATGAAAACATAGGATATTTGCGTGATACGGTGGTCAAAACCTTCGGGAGCTTATATAATGAATTTTTACCGATCAAAATACGTAATGTGCAAGAAAATGGAGTCCGGGAGGCACACGAGGTGGCCACGAGACAGGGGGCGCCCAGTAAGGGTGGGCACGCCTTCCACCCTCGTGGAGGCCTCGTGTCCTTCCCGGATTACTTCTTTCTTCCTAAAATTCTTAAATGTTCCAAAACGGAGAAAAAATGCTATTAGAACTGTTTTGGAGTCGGTTTACTTACCGTACCACATACCTATTCCTTTTTGGAGTCTGAAACATTCTGGAAAGTGTCCCTTATGTATTCCTCCGGGGTTATGGTCTGAATAATATTAGTTTCAACATTGATAGGATTACCTGAGATATAATGTTTGATTCTTTGACCGCTCACCACCCTCGGACTTGTGCCTTCGAAGTTGTTTATTTTATGGCACCAGAATGATAGACCTCCTCGATAATGTTTCAGACTCCAACTTAAGGACCTTCCCATTTAGAGAGAAGTTTTCCCACAAAAAATCTTAAGAGAGAGTTGAATAATAACACATAATCACCTACGTTACACTCACGCTCTTGTATCCTTTTGTCATGCCACCGTTTGACTTTTTCTTTAAATAGCTTGGCATTCTCATAGGCTTGGCTTCTCCATTCATCAAGTGAGCTAATATCAAACAACCTCTTCTCACCGGCAAGTTTGAAGTCATAGTTGAGGTCTTTAATAGCCAAATATGCTTTATGTTCAAGTTCAAGAGGTAAGTGACATGCTTTTCCATAAACCATCTTATATGGAGACATACCCATAGGATTTTTATATGCAGTTCTATAGGCCCATAAAGCATCATCAAGTTTCTTGGACCAATTCTTTCTAGATCTATTAGTAGTCTTTTGCAAAATTAATTTGAGCTCTGTGTTGCTCAACTGTACTTGACCACTAGACTGCGGGTGATAAGGAGATGTGATTCTATGATTAACATCATACTTAGCAAGCATCTTACGGAAAGCACCATGCATAAAATGTGAACCACCATCATTCATAAGATATCTAGGGACTCCAAACCTCGGAAAAATAACTTCTTTAAGCATTTTAATAGACGTGTTATGATCAGCACTACTAGTTGGAATAGCTTCTACCCACTTAGTAACATAATCAACATCAACTAAAATATGTGTGTAACCATTAGAGGCAGGAAAAGGTCCCATGTAATCAAAGCCCCAAACATCAAATGGTTCAATAACAAGAGAATAATTCATAGGAATTTCTCGACGTCTACTAATATTACCTATTCTTTGGCATTCATCACAAGACAAGACAAACTTACGAGCATCTTTGAAGAGAGTAGGCCAATAAAAACTGGATTGCAATACCTTATGTGCAGTTCTATCTCCAGCGTGGTGTCCTCCTTATGATTCAGAGTGACACTTGCATAGGATCGGTTCCTGTTCATGCTCAGGTACACAACGTCTAATAACACCATCTACTCCTTCTTTATAAAGGTGTGGGTCATCCCAGAAGTAATGTCTTAAATCATAAAAGAACGTTTTCTTTTGCTGGTATGTGAAACTAGGTGGTATAAATTTAGCAACAATGTAATTAGCATAATCAGCATACCAAGGAGGAGTATGAGAAGCATTAATAACCGCTAATTGTTCATCAGGAAAGCTATCATCAATAGGTAGTGGGTCATCAAGAACATTCTCTAACCTAGACAAGTTGTCTGCAATGGGGTTCTCAGCTCCCTTTCTATCAATAATATGCAAATCAAATTCTTGGAGCAAGAGAACCCATCTAATGAGTATAGGCTTAGCATCTTTCTTTTCCATAAGATATTTAATAGCACCATGATCAGTGTGAATATTAACTTTGGAATCAACAATGTAAGGTCTAAACTTATCACATGCAAACACAACTGCTAAGAACTCTTTTTCAGTAGTAGCAAAATTTCTCTGGGCAGTGTCAAGAGTTTTACTAGCATACTGGATAACATTCCATTTCTTATCAACTCTTTTCCATAGAACAACACCTACAACGTAATCACTAGCATCACACATAATTTCAAAGGGTAAATTCCAATCAGTTGGCTAAACAATAGGTGCAGTGATCAAAGCTTTCTTAAGTATTTCAAATGCTTCTACACAATCATCATCAAAGATAAAAGGAATATCTTTTTGCAATAAATTAGTCAGAGGCCTAGAGATTTTAGAAAAGTCCTTAATGAACCTCCTATAAAAACCGGCATGACCCTGGAAACTTCTTATACCTTTTATGTCCTTGGGACACGGCATCTTTTCAATAGCATCAACTTTAGATTTATCAACTTCAATACCTCTCTTGGAAATCTTATGCCCCAAGACAATGCCTTCATTCACCATAAAGTGGCAGCTTTCCCAATTCAGTACAAGACTAGTGTCTTCACATCTCTGCAAAACTCGATCAAGGTTGCTCAAGAAATCATCAAAAGAGGATCCATAAATGGAGAAATCATCCATGAATACCTCACAAATCTTTTCACAAAAGTCATAGAATATAGCCATCATACATCTTTGAAAGGTAGCAGGTGCATTACATAAACCAAAAGGCATACGTCTATAAGCAAAAGTACCGAAAGGGCAAGTAAAAGTAGTTTTAGTTTAATCCCCCGCTGACACAGGTATTTGAGAGAAACCAGAATAACCATCTAGAAAGCAGAAATGTGTGTATTTGGATAGTCTTTCTAGCATTTGATCAATAAAAGGTAAAGGGTAATGATCTTTCTTAGTAACTTTATTTAATTTACAGAAATCAATTACCATCCTATAACCTGTAATAATTCTTTACGGGATCAATTCATCTTTATCATTAGGAATGACAGTAATACCTCCCTTTTTAGGAACACAATGGACATGGCTTACCCAATCACTATCAGCAATGGGATAAATTATACCTTCCTCAAGGAGCTTTAGTATCTCCTTTCTTACCACTTCCTTCATCTTAGGATTTAATCGTCGTTGAGGATCTCTAACTGGTTTGGCATCCTCCTCCAATTTAATTTTGTGTTGGCATAAAGTGGGACTAATGCCCTTGAGATCATCCAGAGTATATCCAATAGCATCACGGTGCTTCTTCAGAGTTTTCAATAATCTTTCTTCTTCTTGCTCTAAAAGATTAGCACTAATAATAACATGATATATTTTCTTTTCATCAAGACAAGTATACTTAATATTATCAGGTAATGGTTTGAGCTCAAACACGGGACCACCCTTGGGTGGAGGGGGATCCCCTAGGATTTCAACAGGTAATTCATGTTTCGGAATAGGACCCTGTTGAAGGAACACTTCATCTATTTCCCTTCTTTCATTCATAAACATATCATTTTCATGGTCTAGCAAATATTGTTCTAACGGATCAGTAGGAGGCACGACAATAGAAGCAAGACCAATAATCTCATCCTTACTAGGTGATTCTTTATCACGGGGTTGTCTACGAAACTTAGCAAAATTAAACTCATGAGACATATCCCCTAAGCCAATTGCAACAATATCCTTTTCACAATCAATCCTAGCATTAACAGTATTAAAGAAGGGTCTACCAAATATAAAGAACAAGAAAATCTGCAGGATATTTAACCTTCCCACACAAGACTTCGACGTCTCTAACAATCCCAACTGGTTTAATGGTGTCCCTATTGGCAAGCTTAATGGTAACATCAATATATTCTAATTCAGCGGGTGCAATATCATGCATAATTTGTTTATATAAGTCATAGGGTATTGCACTAGCACTAGCACCCATATCACATAAGCCATGGTAACAATGATCTCCTATTTTTAACAGCAATAACAGGCATGCCTACCACAGGTCTATGTATCTTAGCATCTGGTCTAGCAATATTAGCAGTCTCACCATAGAAATAAATAACATGCCAATCTAAATTATCATCCAAGAGATCTTTAACCATAGCAATACTAGGTTCAACTTTGATTTTCTCAGGAGGTGTATAAGTTCTAGTATTACTCTTATGAACAACAGTAGAAGTTTTAGCATGATCCTTTATCCTAACAGCAAAAGGAGGTTTCTCAACATAAGTAGTAGGAACAATAGGATCATTATAAGTGACAGTCTTTTCTTCAACTGTAATAGGTGCAACTACTTTTACTTCAATGGGAGGATTATATTTAAACCACTTCTCCTTAGGGAGATCAACGTAGGTAGCAAAAGATTCACAAAAAGTAGCTACTATCTCAGAGTCAAGACCATATTTAGCAATAAATCCACGAAAAGCATCGGTATCCATAAAAGATTTAACGCAATCAAACTTAGGTGTTATACCTGACTCCTTACCATTGTCGGAACCCCAATCTTCAGAGTTGCATTTAATTATTTCCAATAAGTCCCACTTGAATTCAATAGTCTTCAGCATATAAGAACCAGCACAGGAAGTATCGAGAATGTTGCGATCATTGGGAGAAAGCCGAGCATAAATTTTTTGAATAATCATTTCTCTTGAAAGCTCATGATTGGGGCATGAATATAACATTGACTTAAGCTTCCCCCAAGCTTGAGCGATGCTTTCTCCTTTGCGAGGCCAGAAATTATATATGTAATTACGATCACGATGAACAAGATGCATATGATAGAACTTCTGGTGAAATTCCAACTTCAATCATTTATAATTCCGAGATCCCGTATCATCACATAGCCTATACCATGTCAATGCATCTCCCTTCAAAGATAAAGGGAAGGCCTTCCTTTTGACAAGATCATCGGGAATACCTGCAAGCTTAAATAATCCACAAACTTCATCCACAAAGATAAGGTGTAAATCAGGATGCAATGTTCCATCTCCTACAAAGGGATTAGCTAGATGTTTCTCTATCATACCCGAAGGGATCTCAAAGTAAATATTTTCGGTAGGTTCAGTAGGTTGAGGAGCAACTCTTTGCTCTTCTGGTCGGGGTGAAGATACCCCGAACAAGCCCCTCAAAGGATTAGTTTCCATAGTAACAAGTGACAGAAAATTTCAGCACACTATATAAATGTTTCCTTACCAAGTTCCACTCACCAAAAGCGCTACACTCCCCGGCAATGGTGCCAGAAAAGAGTCTTGATGACCCACAAGTATAGGGGATCTATCGTAGTCCTTTTGATAAGTAAGAGTATCGAATCCAATGAGGAGCAGAAGGAAATGACAAGCGGTTTTCAGTAAGGTTTTCTCTGCAAGCACTGAAATTGTAGGTAACAGATAGTTTTGTGATAAGATAAATTGTAACGGGTAACAAGCAATGAAAGTAAATAAAGTGCAGAAAGGTGGCCCAATCCTTTTTGTAGCAAAGGACAAGCCTGGACAATTTCTTATAATGAGAAAAGAGCTCCCGAGGACACATGGGAATTATCGTCAAGCTAGCTTTCATCACGCTCATATGATTCGCGTTCGGTACTTTGATAATTTGATATGTGGGTGGACCGGTGTTTGGGTACTGCCCTTACTTGGACAAGCATCCCACTTATGATTAATCCCTATTGCAAGCATCCGCAACTACAAAATAAGTATTAAGGTAAACCTAACCACAGCATTAGACATATGGATCCAAATCAGCCCCTTACGAAGCAACGTATAAACTAGGGTTTAAGCTTCTGTCACTCTAGCAACCCATCATCTACTTATTACTTCCCAATGCCTTCCTCTAGGCCTAAATAATGGTGAAGTGTCATGTAGTCGACGTTCACATAACACCACTAGAGGAGAGATAACATACATCTCATCAAAATATCGAACGAATAACAAATTCACATGACTACTAATAGCAAGACTTCACCCATGTCCTCAGGAACAAACGTAACTACTCACAAAGCATATTCATGCTCATAATCAGAGGAGTATTAATATGCATTAAGGATCTGAACATATGATCTTCCACCAAGTAAACCAATTAGCATCAACTACAAGGAGTAATCAACACTACTAGCAACCCACAGGTACCAATTTGTGGTTTTGATACAAGATTGGATACAAGAGATGAACTAGGGTTTTGAGAGGAGATGGTGCTGGTGAAGATGTTGATGGTTCACCCCCTCCCGATGAGAGGATCGTTGGTGGCGACGATGATGATGATTTCCCCCTCCCGGAGGGAAGTTTCCCCGGTAGAATAGCTCTGCCAGAGCCCTAGATTGGTTCCTCCAAGGTTCCGCCTCGTGGCGGTGGAGTTTCGTCCCGTAAGCTTGCTTCTGAGTTTTTCAGGGTAAAAGCCTTCATATGCAAAAGATGGCCACCGGAGGGCCCCCAGGGGGCCCAGGAGACAGGGGGCGCGCCCAGTAGGGGTGGGCGCACCACCCACCCTCCTGGCCTTGGTGTGGGCCCCCTCTGGTAGGTTCTTCGCTCAATAATTCTTATTAATTCAAAAAATAACTTCCGTGGAGTTTCAGGATTTTTGGAGCTATGCAGAATAGGTTTCCTATGTTTGCTCCTTTTCCAGCAAAAATTCCAGCTGCCGGCATTCCCCCTCTTCATGGTAAACCTTGTAAAATAAGAGAGAATAGCCATAAGTATTGAGATATAATGTGTCATAACAACCCATAATGCAATAAATATTGATATAAAAGCATGATGCAAAATGGATGTATCAACCGGCACCTGTCATGGCGGGTGATAGAGGACGACGCGAGGAAGAGCCTCCATTAGTGCCAGATGACATCGCCCCCGTTGAAGAAGCAAATGTTGATGATGTCATCGCGGAGGATGACGGTGGCCCTCTCAAGTATATCAATACCGCCTTTGACGACGGAGGATTGATGGATCGGGACTATGACTCAGGCTATGTGTTGGGTTCTATGGTAGGGTGCGTCGACTGCAAATTAAAAATTCCTACGCGCAGAACAACCAAGAACATGCTATGGGAGATTGCTCACAATTCGTTACCACTAGACGCGTAGTGCCGTGTAGCGGAAGAAGAGTTGGGGCAGCGCGTCCGCGTGGATCGTCTCCTCCTCGTCCGATCTCCCTCGAACAGCCGGTCATCCAATCCCAGTACAAGTTCGCCGGAGCGGCGCAAGTGCACCGCCTCTAAAGGTATCCGCGCATCCAGGAGGAACACCGTGCGGCGAACTGCTAGGTACGATCACACAGTCGGCGGCGAGTGGAGGTGGCTATTCGCAACACATGCAAACACTAGTCACAGCGCCAAAGCAATCGACCAAATGAGTGTGCCGCACCTCCACTTTATATAGGCGTCCATCGCAGGCTCAACACATGGGCCTCGCACGGACCCTAAAGCCCAAAATCTGTTCGGCCAGGATCCGAGTCCGAGTAGGATGACATCTGACTCGTGGAGTCCAATCCAGCCTCACATGTTCCTTCCCTTAAGCGCGCGACCCCTTAGGTTCAAGTCGACTTGGTCAGAGTTCGGATCACCTCCGACCTGCACGGTTGGTAGCGCCCTCTAGCAAGGCGTGCTGGCCACCAAGCAGACTATGAAGCTGGTTAGGCGAACCTGTACAACATGTCACATTTCTGTTCCCTTTGCCTCAGGTTATATGTTGTCGGGCTCAAGGCGAGACTGTCATCCTTGTGCTAGCCCGACCTCTTTCTCGTTCCAGTGATACCGATCACAAACTGGATTATCTCATAATCCTTGTCGCATGGCCATGCTTATCCTGGTCGGATCACACGAGGGGACCAGAGTATATCTCTCCTGATCGGAGGGGCAAATCCCATCTTGCTCGACCATGTCTTGCAGCATGGGACTGGATAAACCCGAAACCTACCTTTGTAACTACCCAGTCATGGAGTAGCGTTTGGTCGGCCTAAAGCAAGTCTGTCACCATCCCGAGTACATGCGTCAGCCCAGGTCTTAGGACATAGAACGTATGTTTTACTAGAGACTCACAGATGACATATCGCTGTGTCTCATAGTTGGGTCTGTCCGACTCGGACCTTATCTCGACTCGGATCCGACTACATCGCATCCGACTAGACCTTTCCAAGTTCATATTATCCGGTTAGCATCCAATGCTACATGGCTAGTGAGACCGAGCCATCGACCATGTTATATGCTAGTCTAGTCGGCTGCGCGTCCACACAACCCTTTTCGGAAATCACGGGTCACATCTGAACTCCGATCATGCCGAATTTTCTGATCTGACCGATCTTATCGATCATCGCGAGTCCGATTCAAGTTTACATTTCACTGTTAACCTCGATGGCGGATACCGACCGGTAGGGGTAGGTTGTGTCACGACCTCATCGACTCCAATCATCAGAAAACATAGCCTCTTCAATCCCCATGTGCAATTGATCTCATCAACCGTGCACATAGCCGATCTCATCAAGGACAACAGATCTGATCTGCTGCCTCCACATATCTAATATGCATACAATCTGAATCCAAATCCTATAGCAGAGGCTCTGATACCACTGTTGGGTTCTACGGTAGGGTGCATCGACTGCAAATTAAAAATTCCTATGCGCAGAACAACCAAGAACATGCTACGGGAGATGGATCACAGTTTGTTACCACTAGACGCGCAGTGCCGTGCAGCGAAAGAAGAGTTGGGGCAGCGCATCTGCGTGGATCGTCTCCTCCTTGTCCGATCTCCCTCGAACAGCCGGTCATCCGATCCTAGTACAAGTTCGCTGGAGCGGTGCAAGTGCACCGCCTCTAAAGGTATCCGCGCGTGCAGGAGGAACACCGTGCGGCGGACTGCTAGGTCCGATCAGACAGTCGGCGGCGAGTGGAGGTGGCTCTTTGCAACACATGCAAACACTAGTGACAGCGTCGAAGCGATCAACCAAATGAGTGTGCCGCACCTCCACTTTATATAGGCGTCCGTCGCAGGCTCAACACTTGGGCCTCGCACGGACCCTAAAGCCCAAAATCTGTTCGGCCGGGATCCGAGTCCGAGTAGGATCACATCTGACTCGTGGAGTCCAATCCGGCCTCACATGTTCCTTCCCTTAAGCGCGCGACCCCTTAGGTTCAAGTCCGCTTGGTCATAGTTCGGACCACCTCCGACCTGCATGGTTGGTAGCGGCCTCTAGCAAGGCGTGCCAACCACCAAGTAGACTATGAAGCTGGTTAGGCAAACCTGTACAACATGTCACATTTCTGTTCCCTTTACCTCACGATATATCTTGTCGAGCTCAAGGCGAGATTGTCATCCTTGTGCTAGCCCGGCCTCTTTCTTGTTCCAGTGATACCGACCACAAACTGGATTATCTCATAATCCTTGTCGCATGGCCATGCTTATCCTGGTCGAATCACACGAGGGGCCCAGAGTATATCTCTCCTGATCGGAGGGGCAAATCCCATCTTGCTCGACCATGTCTCGCAGCATGGGACTGGACAAACCCAAAACCTACCTTTGTAACTACCCAGTCACGGAGTAGCATTCGGTCGGTCCAAAGCAAGTCTGTGACCATCCTGAGTACATGCGTTAGCTCAGGTCTTAGGACATAGAACGTATGTTGTACTAGAGACTCACAAATGACATATCGCTGTGTCTCATAGTTGGGTCTGTCCGACTCGGATCTTATCTCGACTCGGATCCGACTACGTCGAATCCGATCAGACCCTTCCAAGTTCATATTATCCGGTTAGCATCCAATGCTACATGGCTAGTGAGACTGAGCCATCGACCGTGTCATATGCTAGTCTAGTCGGCTGCGCGTCCACACAACCCTTTCAACTAGGGACCTTTTAGGACAGTCATCATACAATGCATAGTCCCACAAACAAGTCACGTACTTGCTGATACACATGATTGATAATGTCCAAGGACTATCTTTATTCATAAACACATAGGAAATATCATCATGCATGATTGTCTCTTGGTCATATCTCCAACACTATGAGCGTGGAGATGACTTGATGCTACCTGATTTGCCTGAGCCGGAACGTCCTAAGGCTGATAGCAAAAAGTCTCTCTTCAGGCGATCCTCGCAGGAGACGCCTCCTGGTGCCGCCTCTACCCAGCAACAATAACACAAGCGTCGTCCACTGATTAGCCTGACGACACTAGGGGTGGTGGTTAGAGAAGGTATGGTGGGCTCACTACCGCCACCCGCCAAGAAGCAAAGGATGAGACCAGACAAGAAAGGCCCTAAAGGCGCTAGAGCTGCTTCAAGCAGCCAGCCACCTCTGAAGCACCGGGAGGTAGACAGAATACCTGTCGAAGGTGCGGAGCTTTTCCATGTCACCGACTACCTGATCATACCTCCAAAATCGCTAGAGCACATACCGAACAATGATCTAAGGAGACTTCATGAGGACGTGCTGGCTAGAGAGAAAAGCCTTCTCATCTCAGTAGATCCAGGATAGCCGCTTTACGCAGCTTAGGTGCCGGGTGGGATGTTCTACGTCGAGAAATGGCCCGCGAATAAGTTCATCCTGCGATTTGACTACATCTACGACATGTTCCGTATGACCAAGCTGGATTTTCAGTTCATCCGCATGTATGCGCTGTATCTCAACTACATCATCAGGCGCAAGAACATAAAATATATTTGTGTCACGGACCCGTTCTATATGCATCAGGGCTTCTTGGCAGTCTGCAAAGAGCACCATGACTATGCGAGCAAGTACATCGATGAGTTCATGATCGCTAAGGACAAGGAAGCGATTCTCCTACCTTATCATCCCAAGTAAATCATCCATGGATATCCTTTCATAAGTTTTAATCATTCCTTTGCAAGCATGGAGGCTAATTTGAGGTGTGCTTATTT
>NC_041388.1:34382435-34402192 GCF_002162155.2 Triticum dicoccoides
CCAGAATACTCCCATGCTCTGTACTTGGACTCATCGAAGAACATCAGGAAAAAGGATTACACGCACATCAAGAGTGTTCTCGATAGTGCCATATTAACCTTCAGCCTGTCCGATGGATATATCATGGTGAAAAGGTACAGGAAGAACAGGCTGGGTTTCAGCCATAAGACCGACTTCTGCTGCATCCAACAACCGTACACCAATAAGGCTGATGGATTCTACCTCATGCATCACATGATCGGGTACCGAAGGGATATTCAACACCTTCGCATGTCAGCTACTTCCAGCGATTCTGCGACTGTCAACTGGGCCACAAGTATAGGAAAGGCACCGGATCATCGAATCCAAGCTGAGTTTTATCACGTACAGTGTGAGCTTGGCCAAGTGATCATGAAGGAGGTCCTCAAACAGACAGGGATGTTCTATCATGGGCCAATTACGCGGGATGATGTCCGAGTACTGCTACTCGCTCAGCGTCTGGACTTGAAGTGTTTCACGAAGCTTGGGTGCTTCCTACCTAACTATGAAGATTGGAACGCCGACATGGATGACTGATTGACGATGACAATGTGTGTGTTTAATTAGTCACTACTTTGAATTTTTGCATGGCGAAACTCTGTAATGTAATTAAACTGTCCTCCTAAACTAGCGTAGATCGCTCTAGTTAATTAGTTTGGGTATGAGGAACTTTGTTATTTATGTTTACTATAGGTTGCTTGTATTTTGCTAACTGTGCCTCTTTGTGTTTCTCAAGTACATTATGTTGCATATTATCGTTGAATTCATCAACTGACGATGCAGGTATATAGATCAGAGATGGTGAAGGACTGCTACGTCATATTCATTGGGAGGGTTCCAGGAGTGTACGACCACTAGCCAGACGATCAGCCCCAGGTGGACAGGTACCCGGGCGCTAGCCACAGAGGGTTCGACAGCAGAGCCGAAGCGGAAAATAGTTACTTGAGGTGGACGCTCCGGCAAGAGAGGGAGTGAAACCGGTGCCTCAAGAAGTACTATATAGTCGCGTTCTTGCTCATACTGATCGCTCTTCTATTCTACATCATGGTTTAGATAGAGATGATGAAACTTGTGTCTGAGCCATGACCATGCAATTGCATTTATCCGAGACATGACATGACTTGTGTATCACTATTTTTCGAGATGTGATCATATTTGTGTTGGGTGACGATGATGATGATGATGATGATATGACGAGACCACTGTATGTGTATGATATGATGACAATAATGTATGTTTATTATGATATAATGAAACTACTGTATAGAGCATGCACAAATACAGCACAATACGTACATGGGTCTTAAATCTGTGAAAGCAGGAATATTAGCAGTAGCGCTGGTAGGCGTCTAGCGGCATCGCTGGTTTAGCAGTAGCGTTTGTCCTTGTGCAAGACTACTGCTAGTTAGTAGTAGCGCTGCTTCAACCAGCGCTACTGCTAACCATACTTACCAGTAGCGCTGGTCAAAGTAGCGCTACTGCTACAACTTGGCTGTAGCGCCTTAGCAGTAGGCCGCCCCATCACTACTGCTACGGTTATTTCAGCTCTACTAGTAGACTTTCTCTTAGTAGTGACGAATCACAAATCTCTCTCCCTATCAATTACGGGCAATCGAACGATAACTCCTCAGAGCATCTACAACCGGACCTCTCAAACCCGCCTCATACGCCCAGGCAGGCCGCCCGGTAACGATTTTTCAACCCAGACGGACCCCTCAAACGGGCCTCAAACGCCCGGACTGACCGGCACCGCCCATATCTAGCTCAAATATGGAGCGGATATGGGGTGGCTAGGGCACGCCCGGGCGCGTCTGCCTGACAAGCCCGGCCCACCACCGGCCCCACGGATGTCCCACAAAGAAACCCATAGGCCTCGTCGGTTTGAAACCCTAGCTCACTCACTCTCCTCTCTCGCTCCGTCCTCTCCTCTCCCCTCACCGATTACGATCGAGTCCGGCGCAATGTCGAGCTACGGTAGCCGCTCCAACGACGTAGTGAATCCGGAGTATGAGCTTGCCCTCCGCATCACCTTGGAGTGGTCCAAGGTGGACACCGGGGCAGCTCCGGATCTGCAGGCTCGCCGCAGCCGCCGCTTCCCCATCGGCGCATCTCAGACGCCGGCGCTGGCCCCTCCCGGTCGATGGGCAGCTCCGACAGGCGCCGGCACAATCCGCGCCTCCCCTATGCTGTCCCATCGCCCCGCTGGCTACTGCTCCCCTTCGTGGGCAGCGGTGGGTGCTTGTGCCCGCCTCGCCGCGCACGTCGGAGTCGGAGGCGTGCGTCGCCCGCCGCGAGAGGTAGCGGGCAAGGGAGAGGGGCGTTGTGGAGAGCTCTGTCCAACGCCGGCGTGGGCCGATGGAGCCCGACGAGGACGAGCGGCTCCTCCAGTGGGTCTACCGCCGGTCCTTACGACGGCGGAGACGGACGCTCGACGGCTTTGCCGGAAGAACGCGAAGGCTCTCCGGCTTGCCATCGAGCAGTCCGAGCGGGAGGCGGGGGAGAAGGCGATGGAGGCGGCTCGGCTGGCCAAGCTCAGGCGCCAGCAGGACCGGGCAGTCCAGCGCCTCAAGGGCCTCGTCATCGTCGATTCCTCCTCCTCAGGCGACAACGACCACAGCTCCTTGTCTGACGAATCGACAATCCTCCACCAGCCGTGGACTCCTATAGAAGCATCGCAGACCGGAAGGGCAAAGGGCCGGCGGCGAGGAAGTGGTGAAGAAGGTTTGATTATCGTTTTTAGTGTTTGAACTTGTCCGGCGACGAATTGTGCCAATCTTTTGGATGATATAAATTGGGTTTATGTGCATTACATTCTCGGTTTCATACCGATTTCTTTGAACGTTGTTTGATCACGTAGACTAGTTCATCATGTGCATGCATAGTATGGATATAGGGTACCGGATATGGGACGAGACTTGCCTGCTCCCTTGTCGTGTGCCCATCCGTGCTCCCGTCTACGTGGCTTGATTTGATTGAAGCAAAATAAGGTCCGGCCCCACCCCCTTAAAATCAGGGGGGAGATGATTAGATTAGAAAGAAAAAAGGAAAAAAGACAGTCGTAGGATTAAGTGGGAGCACAGATGGGAGCACGGAGAGGGAGCAGGCAAGCCGGATCCCCGGATATGAGGGATCGGATTTGCTGTCTGTGGCTGTAGATGCTCTAAGATCCCTCTTTCCTATTTTCCCCGACGCCCAACCTTCCCTCATTTCGTTCTTTTCTTTTTCCGACATCCCTCTTTGCTTCCTTGTTGTGTCTAATCCGAAATCCGCCTTCCTTCTTAATTTTCTCTCCTCCTTATTATTCTGTCAAATCCGAAATCCCTCCCCGTTAATTTTCTCTCTTTCCTTCCTTGTTACGGGACAGTTTACTTGCTTATTTATTACGTGACGCTATTGGTCAGAGTTCGTGCAACCGGTGCCATCGCTCTGCTCCTGCTCGCTGGAGTGGATCCCATGGCACCGTGCTTAGTAATGGACCCCAGAATTCATGGGAGGCATGGTGGAGGATGACATGCCCGGATCGCCGCACGGTGGTTGGTTGCAGCCTCACCGCGCGAACAGTGTTGTTGATGCCATGGTGCCGGCTCGATGGAGCAAGGGATTCCCGATGACGTCGGCCGGGGCCGTTGTTTCCCGAGGTCGAAGGTGATGGCGGTCCGACTTCTAGCGAGAGTCCGGATTGTGAGGGAGAACATACAAAACAATTGTGTAGTTCGTATCAAACGCTTCTCCATTTATAGATGGCGGCAGACACATGAGATTGAGAACGTAGCGGGGCGTCGCACAGGGGAGTCGTCTTCCGAAACACACCCATTGTTGGGCTTTGTACACAGAGCGCTCACCGAATGAAATTTAAAAATAATATACGTTTTCTTTTGCATGTAGTGTTGGCTAGGTCATTTGGTTATCGTTTGCTAAAAAGACGCTGGTTATCATGGAGGTGTGTAGGGCTATGAGTCCGAGTCGTGCCTGGACGTATGTGGCGGCGCGAGATGACCAGTACACAGCTCAAGTTTTCACTTTTCTTTTTTTATTGTTTGATTCGTTACATAGATTTATTTTCAATCTCAGCGTTAATCTTTATATTTGATGTAAAATCAACGGATGTAAATAGATGACGGATGAAGAACTATAAAAGACTACTCCCTTTAATATTAAGTAAAGAAATGAAACAGCCCGAATCCATAATCACACTGGTGCATCAGAAGTATTGGCTAACCAATACATCTTTTGGAAGTTCATCAGAGCTAAGACAATCGATCCGTGATTGAGTAGTAAAAAACAGCTAGTTTGTCATACTCTTACCAACAAATAAGAGGGGGAGGGGGGAGGATCGCCACCTGAATTTCCATTGAAATGAGAAAATGTAGCTATCACAGGGAAAGGTGCCACGCCCGGATGTAGTCATGCCACAGACCGGCGGTTATTTTCTGGTCCACATCTTTAAGATCACTGACGAACTCTGTTTTTATGCTCACAGTGCAAGCGAGGAGCATCAGTAACTCTGTTTTCTGCTAATGCTTTGCCATGCTGCTGTAGATAAATCATTCAGGACAGGATGTGTGCAGTCATGACTTGCATCTTTCATGTACAGTTACTCAGCAAATAAAAAGGGCCCCGAATTAGAACAATACTTCACTCGCTTAATTTAGACACAGTGGTACACGAACATAAATTAGCATGCGTACATGCATGCAGGGTTCAGGCACACACAAGCCAATTACGGTGGACTAGATGGATCTTATTACAAACTAAACACAATAGGCTTGGCGGTTATGGATCTACACACAAGCCATAAGATACGATGGACTAGATGGATCTTATTACAAACTAAACACAATAGGCTTGGCGGCTATGGATAATATAGCTGCCAGAAGATACATACAACTCCTTGCTACCAGCAAGTCATTTAGTCTGCAAAAAACAGATTTAAAACATCAGTTAATTTAAACCATCTACCAGACAATATATGCCTTTTGTAGTAAGCACAAGTTAGAGGTAGCTAGATTAACGCTCAAACTACAGCAAGTAAACGAGCATCTGTGTATATACGTACTCTTGCTTGCCTGCCTGGCCGTCGATCTTATGATGTTCTTACTACTCATCATGGACATCATCTTCATCCTTGGCCTCCTCCTGCCCCTCCTCCTCCTCCTCCTCCTCCTCCTCCTCCTCATCCTCCTCCTCGTCATTATCATCATCAACATCATCTTCATCCTTGGCCTCCTCCTGCTCCTCCTCCTCGTCATCATCGTCATCAACAGACTTATCATCATCGTCGTCGGTCTCCTTGTCAGTGTTCGTCCCATCGCCATAAGTCGAGGCCCTAGACTTGGGGCTGTCCGTTGTGAAAGTGCTGACACTTTTAACATCCTCATCCGACACCACATTATCTGTGATGTTCAGTGTTACGAGCCCTGCAGGCAACACACAGTACAGACCAAATTAAACTCGCAAATCCGCTCAAGGTTAAGAAAATTGTACATAGAGAACAAACACGGCACGCCATACGTACACTCGTCGTCCCAAGAGGTAGGTCGCACGTTCTCAAGCCGCCGAAGCTCTTCTGCATGGTAGAAAAAGATTTGTATGAATACTAACTGCATTATTAACCTCTCCTAATTAAAATGTGTAGAAAATTTTATGTCTATCAAATCCAACAATTTTCTAGGAACTAGTGAATAGAGAAGATCAATCATTTCCTATGTCGCCATGCATTATCGAACACGAATAGCAAATTAATTCCTGTTAGCTACGAAGTGAGCTCGGGACATGAATAGTTCAAAGGAAAACGCTCGCGCACACACACTTACCCGCGGTCAGCACACGCTTCTTGCTCCTTTTCTTGTCTTGATTACCCCCATTGGATGAATTTCCATTCTCCATCTTCTCCTTCTCAAGCTAAGTAGGTGCACTCACAGAGTAGTGCTGCATAGTCTCCCAACCCCCCTCTTTTATAAGAGGAGAGATCAGTACACTACTAAGATGCACATGCACACAAGAGTTGATATGCATGTGTCATGAAATATCTTGTCCAGTCATGCACCTGAAAGATTGTAACAGATATAGTACTGACTCCGGTCCTTTTTACTCCTCGTATAAGATTTGTCTTAAGTCAAACTTCATAAAATTTAACCATCTTTATATTAAAAATTATCAATGTCTACAATACTAAAGTTATACAATATGAAAATTAAATTCATGAGCATCTAATAATATCGATTTCATATTGTGAATATTAATATTTTTTAATATAGTTGGTCAAACTTTATAAAGTTTGACTTTAGACAAATCTTATATGCGGAGTAAAAAAAGACCGGAGAGAGTACACATCAATCATGCATGAGTTAGGCAATCTTCACAACATCATACAATTTACTATGAATAGTGCAAAAATTACATATATAGTTTTGGAGGCGGCCGGTAGGTCGATTGATTAGTGGATCAAGATTGCAGAGCGTGAGTTGCATGAACCTCTCCCTCGCCCCGCGTGGAGACGGGGAGGGAAACCCTAGGTCGCTGTCGTCGGTTCCGTCCCCTTCTCCCTCCTTCCTTGCTGCGCCAGAGGGCGCGGCTGACATGGCCAGTGTCTTCGGCTAGGGCGTAGAGCGGGGCGGGCGTCACGGTGTGTTGGTTCTGGGCCTGCAAGTAGTGACGGCGGATCCAGGGCTAGCCATTGATTCGGGCAAAGAATTTCTCCTCGGTGGAAGTCCCTCGAACCAAGAGAGCAGGAGGCAAAAGCGCTCGTTGGAGACGCCCGCCAACGTAGAAGGAACGTCCGCATCAGGCGAAACAAATCCAGACATTTGGCTTGAACCCGTCCAACCCGACCCGACTAGAGGAGGCACCACCAAATTCTAGAGTGTGCACATGTGGTGCATACAGAGGGTCTGCTAGATCGGTTGGTGCTCTCGGCTTGCTGTTCGGCAGCTTGGTGAGGCCACTGGATTAGATGGTGTGTGTTGATATGATGTCAGAGCATATCATCAAACTTGTACGTGTAGTGTGGGTTGGTTCATGTATTTGTTTTGTCGGTTCCTGTGTGTATTGTTTGATGCAGAGCCCGGAGTACTCCGCCTTTTAAAAAAATAGGTTTGTATATTTCAAAATATAATAATGACATTTTAATTTAAATGGTATGTTTCTACTAGGAACAATGTTGGGGAGAACCAGGGTACGTGGGACTTGATACATTTGCGTCATGAGATATTCGGAAGCAGAGAAAATGGTATAAGTCTCGTGTGCTAGTAGTAGTACTTTCTGTGTCCACGTGCGTGACTGCAAACTGTCCTAGAAAACGGTTGCAGTTTTCGCTTAGAAAAGTCAAATGTTGTTTCTTAATTAAATTTTTTAAGGGTGACGCCTCAAGAACACTAGTAGTCTTCTACAACTGAACCAGACGGCGATTAGCAGGCCATGATGCAAGAGGCAGCGCGAGCCAATGCCTATTTAAGTCCCGCATTGAATTAGCTTCCTTCGTGTTCATTCAAAACATGCATCTATAATTTCTTGAGCAGTGCTATATGGATGACATTTTTTTGACATAACGCTATACAGACGACTTAATTTGAATGACCAGCGCACCACGATGAATGTCAGCCGGGGATCTCATCCACAGCCGAGCAACGTATGCTGAATTGTTGGTTGTGCACAGGTCACCCACACACTGTCGTGTGTGGAGCAATTTCCTAATTACTTTGCGGTTAGGACCAACAACAATTTTGAAATTTGGAATGAGTAGGGCGACTCAGGCAGCACACAAACTCTAGCCGTCGGGGGCGCGAACTCCCTCTTCGCCTCCCTCCGCCACTGCCGGGCTAAGCCCGGGGCCGACTGCGGTGGCAGGGAATCTCCTCCCAAACTCGCGATGGAGGGGGTAGGGCGGGACCGTCCTCCCATGAGGCAGAGCGTCCGCGATCTGGATCATGGCGGCGCAGCGGCTTGCTTCGAGCGGCGGCCGTGGGTGGTGGCGTGGTCGTCTGGTGGTAGGCCGCTGGCGGCGGCATGGAGAGGACGCCGCGCACGACTTGGCTTGGCAGATTGGAAATAAAATTTTTGTTGTGGGAATTTTTTTTGCAACATAGGTTGTATTGCAGAATTTTTTCCCTGTCTTTCCTTTTTTGCAACAACAGTGTGTTGGAGAACTTTTGCAATATAGGTAATGTTGCGGAACAATTTGCAACTAAAAAAATGTGCAGAAACGCCGGTGTCGTTGCCTGCTGTGACAGCCTGGTTTTTGCCTTCTCTTTTTTTCCGGACTTCATTTGCTTCTGCTTTGAGTTTGGGGTTTTTGAATCAATTCATATGGACTTAAACACTTGGGCATGTCCTTGATTTTCACCCAGGTGACCCATCCATCTCTAACTCACCATTCTTTCTCTGGAAAAACCCAAAATGATCCAAGGAATATTTTTCATAAAAGAAAAATATTCATTTTCTTCTCAGAAACTCAATTCAAAAACTTGTGCTCCAAAGCAACCCTCATTTTTACCGCTCCTAAAATCCTGAGAGAATTCCCAAATATTCTTTGAACCTTGGCCCACCTTCCTGAGCAAAAATATTGCATAACTTTTTGGAATATTTTTACTACAGAAAATCATTTCTGTTCTGGCCTCCAAATGCACTTTGCACAAAAAGTGTATTTTTCCTTCATCCAATGAGGCTGATTTTTCTTGAGCTTCATTACCCTCCTAAGTAAAGCTTAACCCCAGGAGATCAGCCATAATCTCATTCTAGAAGCCCTCCAAACTTGGCGACCAATTTTTTGTCCAGAAACTTGCCAGGAAGCTCAAGTCTGATCTGGTCGGCTTGGCAATGTGCCATCACCCCTCTTAGAACTAACACTGCACGAACAACACCCTAGACATGGTTTGGCATCTCGTGGGCATCGTCTTGACCATGCCAGGGTGTTGACCACGTGAAGACATGGCTCTGGCAATGCGCCCGACGCGCTTTGCGCTGCGCCCGTGCGTCTGTTTCACGCGTGCTCATTCCAGAGCCCGCCGACGACTGCCGCACCGCGCCACCGTCTTCATCTCATCGCCTTTGACCCCTCCCTGCCACTCGCCGACGCCGGAGTAGCCGCAGCGAGCACGGGCATATTGCGGCCAAAAGCCACAGTGTGCCCGTGCTCCTGTCTTCTTCTTCCACCGCCTCCTATGCTCGTCTTCGAGGTTCACAGTGCCCGCGTGAGCTCTGAAGCTCTATCCCGTCCTCGCTGGCGCTCCTCGTCGCCGTGCGTCGCTTCTAGAGAGCTCCAGCGGAGCCGAGACTCCCTCCCCCTCCGCCTATAAATTTAGACCCCTCCAGTCTCTCCGATCACTCCCAACTCCACTTCTAGAGAGCTCCGGTGGAGCCGAGACCCCCTCCCCCTCCGCCTATAAATTCAGACCCCTCCAGCCTCTCCGTCACTCCCAACTCATCGCCCACCTTCCTCAAATCCGTAGCATAGCCGCAGCCCGGCCAGGCAGGCCTCTGGCCGCCGCCCCCGACCCGAGCTCGTCGGCGATCCCTGCAGCCCCTCCTCCTCAATCTAGTGCCCCGCGAGCTCGATCCACTCCTCAGGCGACTCCCTAGTGGCTCACTGGTGTCGTCCGACCCCGTTGGAGCCCCTGGTGCAGCCCCACGTCGCCGTCGTCCTCAACTCTGGCGAGCTCCGCTTTCTGCAGCCGCTGGAGAAGCTTGTCCCGAGCCCGTCCGTCCACCTCTAGCCAATCCATGGGTACAGGCAGGTGCGCCTCGACCCCCTCTCTCTTTCTATCCCTCTGGATCTGGCCGCTGAGCACTCCTCACCGGAGAATGCGCCGGCGAAGCCCTGTTGTCTCTGTTTCTCTCTCTCACTCTCCCTCGATCTGACACGTGGGGCCCGCTGTCATCCTCATCGCTCACACCCAAAGCGGTATGAGTAGTGGCATATTCCTGGAATACGCCATCGACGTCACCCCCTCTGGCTTTTCTTTTTATTCAAATTTAATCAAATTTTGACCAGAAACTTTGTAACGACCCGAACCTGATAAGATTCGGTGTCTCTGTGCTCACTGTGCTAGTCCCTAGATCAATATCTAGCACACACAGTAAAAGATGTAATATCAAGAATAAACCACATGTCATAAATAATACATCGCAGATCCAGAATATAATATAATACATACCTCCATAGCTCAAAGCTAGCATACAAGCAAATCCTACAGGTAAGGTCATATCCACAAGAGATATGATCTCATCATACTACCGCAAAACGTTTATCAAACTTTAATCAGTAGTGTTGGTCTGAATCTAAGCTTTTCCCTTCTCATCTAAATTAACCATAAAGATCATCTAGCAATCCAAAAGTTAGTCTGTCTTGAGTTCGGTAAAAATACTTCTTTCTTGAATTCCTTCACTCCTCATTGTAGCATTGCTTCCCAAACATTACATCTTCAGTGGCAGGTGTGGATGGGGTTACTATAGGATGTCCAACTACTTTAGCACAAGATGAGAAGTTTAGAATATGAATGGTAGATGAGAAATACGAGTATGATAGTAAGTGATCAAGAAGTGATAAAATAATTTATTCCTATGGTTTTTTTCCTACTCACTACAAAAAAAAACACATCCGTGACATTTTGGGCCGAACAAATTTTTTTTTCTGTCATACTTATGATACTTCTATGACGATAATTGTGACAAAACCCGGTATCATCATAGATGTGGTGGGATCCTACTTCTATGACAAAAATCATGACAGAAAATGGGCTTTTCGTCCTGGACGGGCCAGAGACGCAGCTGCATGACATTCTTTGGGCCTTCCATGACGGAAAAAACCGTGGTAGAAGCGAGGGCGAGGAAAATTTCCGTCGAACACAAGGCCGTTTCCTCCGTTCTGCGGTAAGCCAGGCCTCGTTTCCATCACTTGTTCCGTCCAAGCCCTTCCGATGAACACGACGACGCATTCCGTTCCGACCCAGCCGGTTGGCTCCCCATGAACACAACGACGACGTTGTTTCTCCGTTCCGACCCAGCCATGTACATGAGCCCTGGCCTTACGTATGCGCGAGTAGGCGTTCGAGACCCCGCCCGTATGTACACATACGTGGCCGTATTTTTCTTTCTTGCACACTGGCCACTGTACGTACGTGTACATGCTACGTGCGCGCCTCTACTACGACACGTGCGCGCGTCTACATCGATTAGTATATATGTACGTACACGTTCGCGGCCAGAATGACAACGCTACGTACGCTTCGACCAGGTGGGTCTCGACTGTCAGGCACTTCCTTGCGTGCGAAGATGTAGCTGGTGGGTCCCAGGAGTCAGGGGGCGAATCGTATTTTTTTGCCCGGACGCACTTCCTTGCGTGTGAAGATGTAGCTAGTGGGTCCCAGCAGTTAGGGGGGCGAATCATTTTTTCTTCCGGACGCACTTCCTTGCGTGCGAAGATGTAGCTGGTGGGTCCCAGCAGTCAGGGGGAAACGTTTTTTTCACGAAATTCAGTGGCATGTCCGGTGGGTCCCAGCTATCAGGTGGAGGAATCATTATTTTCCGCGTAATAAGGAGGCACTTCCATGCTGCGGCCGTGGACCCAGCTATTAGCCTCTCCACGTATAGTCCACGTCTAATGGAAGTTGTTCCTTGACCACGTTGACCACACCGCGACGAGAGCACCACGGCGGTGGATGACGGTGAGGCCTAGGAAGGGGACGACGCAGAGACGGGGAAGACGCGGCAGTGGATGCCCACGCGGAGAGGAGTACGAGGGTTCACTGGTTCGGCTGCGGTCGTCGCAGAATAACAGGGGGTGTGGGTGAGTGGAGGGATGGCCTGGCCAGCGGTGGGAGTAGTCGGGGCGGTGAGGCCTCCGCGGCAGCACAGCCGACCACGGGAGGCAGGAGCAGGCGGCACGACCGGCGCTGCTTTGGGCGGCTGGAGCAAGAAGACCAGAGGTTGAAGAAGCACGACGGGCGTTGGATGGACAGCGTACGGTCACTGCAGCTAGAATCGTTTATATTGACTAAGTTGACAAAGCCCTTGGCACGTCAACTTAGTAGGCCCACAAGTCAGCTTCCAAAACGGTGCGCCCCAGATGTCAGGGGGAGGAATCATTTTTTGGGCGGGTGAATCTAGAATATCCGAGATTGAAGAAGAAGCACAGCATCCGTTGGATGGACATCCAACGGCCACTGCTACTAGAATCGTGTGTTGACTATAAGTTGACAAAGCCTTTCGTACGCGTCAACTCTCTTTTTTTAGGGACGCGTCAACTTAGTAAGGCCACAAGTGTGTGGCAGAGAACTTATAGCCCATTTGAGATTTGTAAGAATGTGCAGCCCATTTTTGAGTTCTAATGGAATTTACTACAGCCCATTTACACTTTGTTAAAAGTACAGCCCATTTCAACCAACCGTTCAAAACAGAATTCAATAAAAATTTCCCACATTTTGATGGGATCCAAAATATTTTTATCCCGAAATTTCTAGTTAGATTAAATACAATTTCAATATAAATTTATATTACGTAAAAATCCAGCGAAACATTGAGCTTGGAACAATTAATGAAATTAAAATCTTCAATATCCAAAAATAATATTTATAAAGTAATTACGTGTTTGGTGCATTTTTTATAGTTACTGCCCAGTTTTTATAATTACATTCCATTTAGTATTTCTTAAAGCCCATTTTCTTGTTAAGCCTAATGCATCCTTCTTAGGAAAGATTTGCAGCCCAACGGGGCGGAGAATAACAACTTGACCTTGCCTGGGTATTCCTAAAAAAAAGTATAGCTGGGCTAGCCATTTTCAGCTTGAAAAAAAATTAATATCTGGGCTGGATATCTAGCCTGGGCTAGACGGGCCATAGCCCGCCCAGTTAATACCTACAGCGATGTTTTCATTGTTGTTCAGAGGAGAAAAATTAATATCTGGGCTAAACATCAAAAAACTCTGTAGTGCTCACACCTTAAAAACACAAATACTGCTCGAAGTGCTTGGTCCCAAGTGTCGGCCGCTTCTTGTGCAATTCTCTCGTTTATTGACTACATAGGTTGACAATGGTGTGGGACCGTGATGTCCGGAAACCAGGAGGAAGCAAAAAAAAGTATAGTTTTATATATAGATATATATAATGAGGAGGCACTTGCATACGTGAGGCTATGGCCCTGGTGGGTCCCCATTGTCATCCTCTCCAAGTAGACTCATCTCCTCGCCCGCGCACGCTTTCCACCCGAAACAGTCAGCGCTGCCCGCCCCGCTTCCCGGTGCAGGCGATTGCTCCGCCTTCAAACGACACAAGTGCCGTCCGTCTGTCCATCTGCCGCCCACATTAATGATACACAGTTGCTAAGGCGGCTACTCTGGCGCCACACGTCCGTCCCTCCGCCGCCCACCATTACTATATAAACTGCTGCGCCGGTCATAGCCGCAGTCATCCGCATCCGTTCCCTTTCTTCTGTCCACACCACTACTACCCACCATGGCTTCCTCGCGCTCCAACGCTCTTTGGGACGGGCGGACGATGGACCACAAGGAGATGGCAGCCATTGCTGCGAACCGGCTGGCTGACAGGCAGCCGGAGGACGACGACGTCCCAATGGAGAATATGGTAGTCGACGATCCGGCGCCAACTCCCTCCTTCGCGCCATCATTGCTGGTGCATTGCACCATGACCATCGGCGAGGCCCGTGCCCAATATATGGACACAGTGAGGCAGATGCATGAGGAGCAGTTCAGGGAGGCGCAGGCCGACGCCGCCTACAACCACCATCTCCTCCAGGAGCACCTGCATGCGGAGGAGCAGATCGCCGCGGAGCGAGCGGAGCAGGAGGTGCTGCTCGACTCGTACCACTGCACCCGCAAGAGCCGCCTCGAGCGCTGGCGGTACCGCATGCGGGTGGCGGAGGCTGCGGCCTCCTACAAAGAGGGCGATGAAGCAGGCGAGGCGCTGTTTGGCGAGATCGAGGACGAGGCAGAGGACAATGCGGGCTCTGACGAGTGTCGGCTCCGCTGGCCTCGATGAGGCCTTGCTCCGCCGAGGCCCCGCGGCGCCAACAACGAGGCAGAGGACACCGCCGGCTCTGCCGAGGCCCCTCCCCACCAACAATGAGGCAGAGGACATCACCGGCTCAGCCGAGGCCCCACCCTTCCGACAACGAGGGGGAGGATTTCCACCGCTCCGCCGAGGCATCGCCCGCCGGCAACGAGATAGAGGACATCGCCGGCTCCGCCGCGGCCCCGCCCAATGCCAGGCCACGCCACATAGAAAACGAGGAAGAGTAGAACATGGTAGGTCGCTACCGCTCGGGTCCAAGTAAGGCCACTGCTGCTACCCTCCGGTTGAAGCCAAGCTAGGAGGGTCGACCATTGACGGCCGGTTAGCTTCTTGGCGGAGACGTGGAGTCGGAGAGCTGTGCTGGAGAAGAACACTGCTTCTACTTAACTGCTGGTGCAGTTGGCTGACTGACACGTGGGCCCAATAGGCCACATGTCAGTTATGCAACTGCACCTGCAGTTAAGTCACTGAAGCTTCTGTTTGGCTTAGCAGGACACAGGTGGGTAGCTTCAGTTAATTAATTATACCTCCAGCGCACCCCTTTAGTTAAAGAATGTATGAAATGTAATGAAATCCGGCATGTTTATATGAAATCCGACCGTGTATGAATGAATTTATTTCGATTAGTTCGAATTCCTGTATCACTGGCATTGGATGAACATGCAAAATAATACGTACTAGCATTATTCCCAGGTGATCACCTCGTTTGCAGCAGTTTCACATGTACTCCCTCCAGTCCTTTCTAGTCTGCATACAAGTTTTGTCTGCAGTCAAAGTATCTCTACTATGACCAATCTTATAGAAAAAAGTATGCACTTTCATAATGTGCGAAGTAAAAAAGGAACAGAAGGAGTACAAAGAGAGTTTGAGCAGCTTTTTAGCGTTCCTGTACATTGCAATCAAACACACAGAGTTCATAGAGAACATTCAAAACAATCAATGATTATGCATCTCAGCGACTCACATGTCAGAGGCAATATTTACTTCACAACTAAAGAATAAAGAAAAAAATGATCGACGCTGCTGACAGCAAAGGGCGTTCCATTCGAAAATATCAAACGCATGTCTTGCTAAAATCAGTGAGCAAAATTTGACAAGGTTGTCCCATTCCAAAATATCAAATACCTACGATTGTGGAATGGGTAGGGTTTGCCATCAGTTCGGACATTGACATGGCACCTCGTGCTAAATAAACCAGCTGTTCTTTTTGTGCAATTCCACCAAAATCAACCAAATTCGCGTGTAGCTTGTATGCTTTCGCCCTTATATGTTGCAACGCCTTGAACTTATCGGCACCTCCTTTCTTGTGGTGGAAATGAATGATTCGATGTATTCATGAACATTTCATGCAGTTCCCATTGAAATCAAGCTGAGCACCCTTGTTTGCACAAATACAAAAAAAGTTATTAGTGTAAATCAAACTGTACTATGAATTGATAGTTTAAACAGGCACCTACATGGTCCATGTAGAGCACACTTTTAGAAAAATGGAACTCACCAGAAAGAATCCTAGAATAACATTGTACTCGCGCATCACAGCAAAAAAAATGGAGATTTGTCAGTCCTTCTGAGCTGAAGTTAGTTTGGTCTTGTGGGGAGTAATGTAACCATCCTTCAACTGCTCCTTCTCATGAGAAGATAGACAGGGCTTCTTCATACTGGCATAATCGGAACTAGTCACTTCACGTATTCCATATTCTTCTTCAGAGGAAGATGATCCTGTTGTGCAAAGACAAGAGGACAACTAAATGCTAGCATCCCTGTTTGCTCGAAAAAAAAGAAAGGAAATATTTAAAACAGCTCAGATGAAGCACTTCTCAATGACAATACCACTTTTTCATGACAGTATCTAAACAGTATCACAACACCAATAGAGATGACAAAGCTCAATCATATGGATGAAATCAGTGGGCGAGTACCAACCTTTGTCAGGAGGCTTATTGTGTAGAGCATACAGATGAAGCACTTCTCCGGAACCATCTGTTGCTATCTACGTTTGTGGCCATGCTTACTATATACTCCTGGATTAGTTTAATGTTTCCAACATCTTCTTGTGTAGTTCCACTAAAATATATGGTATCTTCAAAGAAGATCCCTGTTTGCACAAGTAAAGATAATTACGTATTACATTAAGAGTGGCATCAAATCAGTGGCAAAACAATTGCTCGTTCCAGCCATAGCAATAAATTAAGATGCAAAACTATATCATTACTTGTGTCATCACAGTTCCAGTGCTTCATTACAGCACCGGGAGTTGATTTTTGTTTTTCTTCCGCTTGTTCTCCCCCTTCATCACTTGGTTCAATAACAGACAAGCTTCACCTTCAATGTAAGATTTGGCATGTCAATTAGGGAGCACAAGTATAGTACTAAACTTAATTTTCTGATGAAAGTGGCAAAATACAGGCCAATAGTTGTGAAATATCCTTATCTTACCTCAATGGGATATTACGGTGCACATACAGATTGGAAGTCTTGTCTCCATTTGTGCAGTTCACTAAAATCAAGCAACATTATCGTACAAGTAGCACAACATATGAAAGCACACTACAGAATCATGTGAAAGAAGGCTAGTACTGACCTCTCATGATGAGGAATTCAAACAACTCACAACAAGAAGATCTGAGCCAAATTTGCCAACACGGATAGGAAGTAAGATCTCCTCTTGTACAGTTCCACTAAGATCAAGCAATCAAGCAATGTTGTCAGTGTGACATTTTGGTTGAACTGCACAAAACACTCTTATAACAAAAGTGTTTTGTGCAGTGCAACAAAAGGTCACCATGGCAACGAGGTGAAGCAGATAACCCTGTTTACACAGAGGTGCAAAGGAAACAACTAGTGGTCAATAACGGTGGATAACACAGAAGCCAACAAAAAACACATATATACAACATCTGGACTATTGAAGCCCCCCGCCCTCGATGGTCATGGGGGTCGTCATGCCCTGCTCTATAACGTCTGAGGTGTTGTCCTCGGGCGCCTTCTGGATTGTCTCGTCCGCCCCTCCCCGGCCAGGAGATGACCTTTGGGATGACACCTTGGTGTCCTCCATGGCTGGGGAAGAGAGGGTGCGAGATGGTCCATCACTCTCCGCCTCCCTAGGAGCTAGAGAGTTCCCCGTCGAAGAAGAGGGGATCGGGATCTCGCGCGGAGGGCTAAAAAGCATAAAATAAGTTGAGCATGACAAAGGCAGATTGAAGCGATAATTGAATGAGTAAGTTTCTAATACTTACGTTTCGGCCAGGGGCTTCTCCCTTTGGACCCGCTCGGGGCTGTGTTCAGACTCCAAGCCTGAACTGTCCAAGAGGACCACCCGCCCTTTCTTCGGCGTCGCCCCCTCCAGGTTCTCGGAGGCTGTCCTTTTTCCCCTCCTTGTCTTGAGGGGGGAGTCGCTCTCCGCTTCCTCGTCATCATCCTTCCCATCTTCTTCATCCGTGTCTTCCTCATGGGAGGAGACAGGCTCGGTCTCTCCGGACATAGCTTCTGAAGGCCCTTTGCGGCGGGGCCCGTTCTTGGCCCCCTTTCTTTTATTCTTGGCCTTCTTCTCCGGCGGCTGATAGGGCGCCCGGATCAGCAGAGGAGTGACTAGGTTTTCGGGCAATGCAGCTGGCCACTTGATCCGCTCTGACTTGTTGGTCCAACCCTGTAACGAAAGATGGGTTGATGAGTTCGGCATAGATTGAATGTATATATATAAACTAGGTATGTCTTCGGAGATGTCAAATACTTACTAGGGAGGCCGGATACGTGACGTTGAGGCTAATGTCTTCGGTCTCCATGGGCCAGCTGCTCTTTGGCACTTTCAAAATTAGTTTCCACATTCCCTCATGCGTGGTGCCGAGGAAGTGTTGTAGTGTCCGTGGATCCTCCAGCTTGAATTGCCACATGGGGGAAGTCCGGCACTGGCAGGGGAGAATGCGGCGGAAGAGCATGATCTGGACCACATTGGTTAGACCAACGTTCTTCCCCAGCACGTTGGTAATGCGCGTCTGCAACGCTAGCACCTCCGTCTGGGACCCCCAGTCGAGGCCCTTCGCATTCTAGGAGGTGAGCCGCATGGGGGTTCGGGATCTAAATTCCTGAATGGCCGCCCACTTAGTGCGGCGCGGCTCGGTGATGTAGAACCACTCCTGTTGCCAGATCTTCACGGTCTCCACAAAGGCCCCCTTGGGCCATGTGGTGTTCGGCAGCTTGCTAATCATAGCACCGCCGCAGTCCCCGTGCTGCCCGTTGACCACCTTCGTCTTTACGTTGAAGACCTTGCGCCATAGGCCGAAGTGTGGGTGGACACGGAGGAGAGCCTCACACACGACAATGAACGACGAAAATATGGAGGAATGAGTTCAGGGCTAGATCGTGGAAATCTAGCCCGTAGTAGTACATGAGTCCGCGGACGAACGGGTGGAGTGGAAAACCTAACCCTCTCAGGAAGTGGGGAAGGAAGACCACCCGTTCACCGGGCTCCGGAGTGGGAATGACTTGACCTTCGGGGGGAAGCCTGTGGTTGATATCGGCGGCGAGATACCCCATGCTCCGGAGATCTTTTATTTCCTTCTCTGACACGGAGGAGGCCTCCCACTTGCCTTTGGAGCCAGCTCTGGCCATGGTTGGAGTAGGTGGTGGTGGTGGTGAGAAAGACGGAGACTTTGCGGGCGCAGAGAGCTTGGGAGATTGGAAGGCTAATGAGATGTGAAGGCGTGGAGATGAAAGTAAGAATCTATTGCCCTCTTATAGGCAGTAAAGATGCCAACCGCCCCCCTCGCTCGTGCCTTGAATCTCGCCTATTCCCAATGAAGGCGTGCTCCGCAAACGGTTGGATTACCCAAATATCCACTACTAGGGAAAACCTAATACACAGAATCTTACCAGCAGCGCCATTCAAAATGCCACGCTACTGCTATTTAGCAGCAACGCGTGCCAGAAAAACACGCTGCTGAAAGAAAAATAGCAGTAGCGCATCCACTCGAAACCGCGCTACTGCTCTAATTGCCATGACCTCGCCGTCCAGCTAGTTATAGCAGTAGCGCCCTATTCCGTACCGCGCTACTGCTATAGATGTTAGCAGCAACGCACTTCTATAAAGCTCGCTACTGCTAAGTTCAGCCCACAAGTTTAGTCCCACCTCACTCCGCGAACAGGGTGTTTACCACCTTAAATATGTTACTTCTCAAACTATCACAACCACTTGGTCTTCACTGAACTCTATGTGTAGAATTTATGGCTGCAATATGAGTCTTCTCCGGTTCCTACCGAAGAGGACTCATATTGACAATTTAGATTGTACACAAATAGATCATTGATGGCCATTGTATTTTTGCATTGATAGACAATGTATTTTTGCATGTTTACACTTAGCAGTAGCGCTTTTAATAGCAAAGTGCTACTGCTAGTCCAACTTAGCAGTAGCGCGTATCCCTGCCCAGCGCTACTGCTATTCTCCTTCGCTGTAGCGCTTTTTCGTGCCCGCGCTACTACTAACCCTACCTTATCCCCACGCGGCCGACCCTCTCTCTCACTCACTCTCCCTCTCAGTCACTCTTGCCCGCGCCGATAACTATCGTCGTCCGTCGCCGCCGCCGCTGTCGTCTATCTGCCACCGAGGTACTCCCTCCTTCCGTCCCTCCTCCTCCCACCACGCCCTCCTCCCTCCTCCTCCCACCACGCCCTCCTCCCTCCTCCTCCCACCGCCCCCTCCTCCCTCCGCCTGTGGCCGCC
>NC_041388.1:34402728-34404130 GCF_002162155.2 Triticum dicoccoides
CCTCCCTCCCTACCTTATCTTTGTTCTTGCAAATCGTAGGTAATTTAAATGTAGATTTTAGAATGTAGACATCGTAGATTGTAGGTGTTTTAATAGAATATTTTTTGACTATTTTAGGTGTTTTGAATAAAATAGAAGTAAGAAAATTTAGGGTAGAACTAGGGTAGTAGAATTTTTAGCAAGTGTTTAATAGAAATAGTTTATTTAGTAAGTGATTAATATAACTAGTTTATTTATATTAAGTGCTTAATATAACTAGTTTACTTAGTAAGTGCTTAATAGAACTAGTTTATTTAGTAAGTAGTTAATAAAACTAGTTTATTTAGTAAGTAGTTAATAAAACTAGTTTATTTAGTGTTAGGATTATATATAAGATATTTTCAAATGTTTTTTTTCTTCATATTTTCAATAATTGAAATGCAATGACCATCGATAAGTGGCCTATGTTTTGCTGGAGGGTTGATTAATTTCCGTTACGGCAAATTTTGAACACAGGAGGTGTCTGATGACGATGGGTTCCCGGAGTGCGGGTACTGCTACGATGACCGGGGTGTGTGCGACAGGTTTCCTCACCCGCAAAATGATAGGTTTTTCACCATGAAGCTGGAAGAGACCTTCGATGTTTGTATAGTACGCAACAACAAGCATTTCATCGTAATTAATATCATCACGTGTGCTTCTTTTGTTCAACGTGTAATTTATGGAGTTTTTTCAATTCCATTAGTACATCCTGTGCCATGGTAGACCAATATGTATTGGAGAAGCTTGGTTTTTGTTTAGATGACTTTGAGAATGTGGAGAGGAGGAGGGCTCACTTAAGAACTAAACATGGTTATGAGTTTCTGGTTAAGTTCTACAATGCGGTCGATCGCTCCCATTTCGGTTGCTCTAATTGGGAAGCTCTCTGCAAGGCATCTGAATTTTAGGAGGGAATGCGAATAAGATTTGATATTCGTCCCGAAGATTATGATGATGATGATAATATCGACATGTGGGTGGATGTGGATATGCCTCCATCTTTACCTAGATGTGAGTTTGTCAAACTAATTTTTTAAGTTCAGTAATTTATGTTGTTAATTTAAAAATATTTGGTGTTCATCCATACTAAACTTATTTATTTATAATTGTAAGCTTACTTCTTATCACTAGTAGAAAAGGGGGCTTTGGTCCAGGCCGGGTAACCCCATTAGTCCCAGTTCAGTCTAGAACCGGGACCAATGGGGGCATTGGTCCTGGTTCGTGAGCCCAGGGGGCCGGCCGGGCCACGTGGGCCATTGGTCCCGGTTCATATGGACCTTTTGGTCCCGGTTGGTGGGATGAACCGGGACCAATGCGCCTCGCTCCTGGCCCACAACCATTAGTCCCGGTTCGTGCCTCAAACCGGGACTAAAGATTAGACCTT
>NC_041388.1:34404727-34414370 GCF_002162155.2 Triticum dicoccoides
CAAATGTGAATTTTGACTTTATTTGCAAAATCTCTCGGAAATTTGTAAAAATGGGCATAACTTTTGCATACTAACTCGGATGAAAAAGTTTTTTATATGAAAAATCATCTACTCGAAAAGTTACATCTGAATTTATATGGGGAACCCCGTTAAACATTTTCAAAATCCTCAAAAACCTAATAGAAAAATAGTTATGAGGCTTTTAAGATCTAGAGTGAAAAAAATCGAAAAAAATTCAAACAGTGGGAAAACTATGGTCAAACAATGGTCAAACTAATTAATCTAGAATATTAGTGTTACTAAATAATTATTTCAGTTATTTCAATTTTGGTCAAATCTGGTCAAACTGTGGTTAAACTGTGGTCAAACAATGGTCAAACTAATTATTCAAGAAATATTAGTGTTACTAAATAATTATTGTTTTTTAAAACAATAGTTTCAAAATAAAACTATGAAATGTGTCACTTCATGCTCAAGCAAAATTCCTGAAGGTTAATAGGATTGACATCTTAGTATTGTCAGGAAAACAACAAGTGCAGACTTGGAGCGAGGGAGAATAGAATCCGGAAGTTAAGCGTGCTCAGGCTGGGGGAGTGGGAGGATGGGTGACCGTTCGGGAAGTTAGATGATTTGGAATGATGAGGGGTGATTAGAGGATAAATTGAGAAGTGATGAGGGGTGGTGATTACAGACTAGAGGTTAAAATAATTCAGAAATTTGAAAATAAAAAAAATCAAAAAAAAATTTCAAAAAAAATTTCCAAAAAAAAATCATAAAATTTCCTTTAGTCCCGGTTGGTGTTACCAATCGGGACTAAAGGTGGAGCTCCACGTGGCCGCGCCCTTTAGTTCCAGTTCTGGATTGAACCGGGACTAAAGGGAGAGGCATTAGTACCGACATTTTAGTCCCGGTTCCAGAACCGGGACTAAAGCCCTTATGAACCGGGACTGAAGGCCCTTTTTCTACTAGTGTATCTTCAAGAAATACTCGGAAGGTAGTAGACAACACATATTACAGCTATGACTCCAAGCTTAATTGTGAGGAGAAAGGTTATCTTGTCTCATTCATAGAAGATGTTGAGGCCTTCAAAACCAGTCACTCTATCAGCCCAAATTATACTAGATATGTGCCACTAGTCCATAAATTGGTTGATGGTAACTTTATTGCCAAAAACATGGTAAGATTTTGTTAATGATGGTAACTTCATTGCATACCTTATTCTTAAGTAAACTACATTGCTAACTATATATGTTACTATTTCGTTTTTGAACAGAGGCTCCCGAAGCAGGTTGTGACTGACATGCTATTTACCGAAGGTGATATGCATATGGTTAGCTTACGACCAACTCCTTCGGAGGCTTACCATACTGTATAGTCGATTTCCTCAAATGATGGAAGGCTCAAAATCAAAGAATGGAGCAAAGTGATGAATGCGCACACGCAAATAATTGGAGACAAAATGAATGTGCGCAAGCCACAAGTTAGAGATAGGTTTATGTCCATTCTCCATTATGGTGAAGGACCGGTTTATCTATTTTATGATATTTTAGCTAGGAGAGAGGAGTAGGTCCTAAGTATTAAGAACAATTAGTTAGTGTTGATTACATATGACTACAATGTCTTAGACTTGATGGTGATGCTGAGTAGGAGTAGTGATTATGAGTACTATGATGATGATGAGGAGGAGTTGTTATTATAACTAGTGACCAAGTTGTTATATGATGTCTCATGGACGAATATGATGATGATGAGGAGTTATATGAAAATGATATATTATGATGATAAGTTGTCCATCGGTATGTTCCTTGCCCGAGATTCGATCGTCGGTATCTTCATACCTAGTTCAATGTCGTTACTGTCAAGTCTCTTCACTCGTTCTATAATACATCACCTCATGACTAAACTTCTTAGTCATTTGCTTGCAAGCTTATGATGTGTATTACCGAGAGGGCCCAGAGATACCTCTCTGATACTCAGAGTGACAAATCCTGATCTCGATCTATGCTAACTCAACAAAACACTTTCAGATATACCTGTAGAGAATCTTTATGATCACCCAATTATGTTGTGACGTTTGATAGCACACAAGGTATTCCTCCGGTATCCGGGAGTTGAATAGTCGAAGGAATATGTATTGGACATGAAGAAAGCAATTGCAATAAACTGAACGATCAATATGCTAAGCTAACGGATGGGCCGTGTCCATCACATCATTCTTCTAATGATATGATCCCGTTATCAAATGACAACATATGTCTATGGTTAGGAAACCTTAACCATCTTTGATCAACGAGCTAGTCTAGTAGAGGCTTACTAGGGACACGGTATTTATTTATGCATTCACACATGTATTTAAGTTTCCAATTAATACAATTCTAGCATGAATAATAAACCTTTATCATGATTTAGGAAATATAATAATAACCATTTTATTATTTCCTCTAGGGCATATTTCCATCAACGCCGATTATGAACCATCTGTAGAGTGTTTCCATATAATGTCGTCCTTGGAGTGCTCGTCGAGATGGAAGTCGTGAATGAGCATCCAAAGGGTAAAAAATTCACGGACGTGGTGGCCGGTGATGATGGTGTCTCGGTTGATCTTGAGAGCCTCTCGCGCCTTCTAGTTCTTCCTCCTAAAGGCCTAAAAATGAGGGGTGCAATTTCCTTGGGCTTGTGACCAAGCAACCAAGGCGAGTCCCAAAAAGGCGTTTTGGCACCATTGCTCATGATGATAGTAGTGGTCCTCCTCCATGCAAGGGTTACCCAGACCCACCCATAGTTTGTTCTCTTTTTTTGTTTTCAGATTCCAGCATCCTTGTGATCATATCACATCATGTCCGGACAAACGATGATGATACTGCAATATTGAGACAGCCCTAAGAGCAACTAAAAACGCAGGTACCCATTTCGCCCGCCGCCGTCCGTTTGGGTCGCTGTCGACAAAAATGCTGGCCCAACATGCCAACCCATTCCTAAAAGGCGTCTGCCTAGCGTCCATGTGGACCCATTTGTGGCCCAAATTTGTGGCTGAAATGCGTCGGCATGGACGTGAAGCAGACTCGCCGCGCGTCCTCTAGGTGTCCGCCGCGTCCCCACCTGGCGGGCGCCCAACTACCGCGGTCAGCTTTATCAATGACGACCGCCACCACGGGCCCATGCGTAAGCGATGTCGCTCGGCCTTTTTAATCTGAGCGTGCGGTGGGGGGTCGTCCTCATCCGCTTCCAGACGCCCCGTCCCCATCTTGCCACCATTGTGCTCCCCCATCGGCGACAAAGCCTAGCAAACCTGTCCACTGCAATGGGCCTCTTCTCCACGAAGGGAAAGGGCAAGGTCCCGGCCGGCCCTTCCCCTGCGCTCCCCCCGCCTCCGTCGTCGTCTTCCCGCCGGTCGAGGCAGCGCATCGTCGTCCCAGTGCACCAGGCGAAGTGGCACTGGGAGCACCGCGTCCCCCTCCCCTACCCCGACGCGACGCTGCCACACGACTGGCACTTGGATCCGAAGAGGATCCCAGTGCCGGCGGCGCCGCAGTTGGCACGGGCGCACGCATAGGAGGTGTGGCGCCGAAAACAGTTGCTGGCATCTGAGCAGCACCGCGACCCGTGGTACGCGTTCGATTCGCCCGCATGGCAGCGGTGGTTCGCCTTCGAGTACGAGGAGGCTAGGAGGTGCGGCGTCCGTGACTTGTGCCATGGCTCCCCGTGCCCGGCCCTTGTCATGCGTAACGAGGACCAGGAGGAGGCCGCCTACCAGGCGGCGCTAGCCGCCGTCCTCCATGAAAGCGAGGAGGAGGAGGCATACCAAAGCGCGCATGGCAGAGGACATGGCGCAAGGCCGAGCCGGAGCCGGAGCCAGAGCCGACCCCCATCGAGCGCTACTCGTGGATAGGGCATGCGCGCGAATAGGGCAGCGCGCCACCGGTCTGGTATCGGGCCACGCCGACGCAGGAGCAGGCCTACCTCGAGCAGTGGCGGCAACAATGACTGGCCGAGAAGAGCCGCGAGGGCGAGTGCCTCGAGATGCTCAAGCGCGACGCGGAGGAGGAGGTGCGCCTTGCCGCCGCTTCGCCAGCCCAGCCGCCGACGGTGGCGGTACAGCCCGCGGCGGAAGACATTGCTATAGCCTGGTCGACGACGTTGCCTTTGGCTAGCCCGACACCGACGCTCATCGACCTCACCGGTCCCAACGACGATGATGAGGACGCCTTGGCAGTATGCCTCCTCGTAGTTTTAGTTTTAATTATGTTTAGTTAATGTAAGTGGACTCTCGCCGGCCTTTAGGGCCCGCATTAATGTTTAATTAATATATTTTTTTCTAAAATATTTGCGATATGTTTTTTTCGCGCGACCTCAAAATTGGGTCGGGCCAGCGTTGGGCACAAACGCCTACCCAAATGTGAAAGCGGATATGAGTGTCCGCCGGGCCGATCCAAACGGATAAAAAACAGACAAAATCGATGTACGATAGGGTCGGCGCGTTGGAGTTGCTCTAAGAATGAAATGACAACCTTGCATTCTTCTTAAGAGTATATATAGGGATAGCTAGAGATAGAAGAGATCAAAATGCTTGCGAGGAAATGCAGAACATATTAAGAGGAGAAAAGTGAACCCATCAGAGATCGAAGGGTGTCATGTCCTCGTAGGCGTGCGGGCTTGGGCCTGCATGCTTGCATGATTTGATAGCGCCAGCTAAGACCGTGTACTATGCTGTACTCCTATGTGACAGTTTCTCATGTGCCGGGCTGCACAGCAGATATCCCATGACACATGCAAATCAAGTCTCGTGTAGTCATACGTGCACTTCACTGGAGTAAACGTAGCCATGGACGTGCCTCCAGCCAGCTCTTATAAAAGGAGAGACAAGGAGAGGCGGAATTCACTGTTTTAACCCTTTTTGTAAACATAAGCGCCATCTGACCCTTTTTAAATATTATTTTTGAATCTAACTCTTTTTCTATCGTCATTGTGATTGAGGATAGGGTTTAACAACCTACCATCATGGCCAATAGCGGTAGAAATTAGTCAACATCCAGACAGCGTTTATATGTAGCCTACAGCCAAAGGTGATGGCGGTACCTTCAATACCATCCTGCCATGCAACCTGGCGGTAGCTATTTTTCCATCATACACGTGTGTGTGTGCTGGTGCTAATGCATATGCTAATCACGCACAATCATATGTACTAATGCATGTGCTACACAGCTATAGCAAACGGTAGTAATGTCTACCATATTGGATTTTAACTTGAATCCTCCCGAAAGCATCAGGCGTACGTGATAGCTTTCTGGGCCAAGTACGTGCACGTATGTGTAGCCGGGTAGAGTACGATAACTATATCTATGTGAACTTGGATCGATTCTATCTCCACGGAATGGAACGGCTCTCTCTCGACGAACTCTCTCCTAACTTACCAAATAAAATACTCCCTCCGTTCCTAAATATTTGTCTTTTTAGACATTTCAAATGACTACTACATACGGATGTACGTAGACATATTTTAGAGTGTAGATTCATTTATTTTGCTCCGTATGTAGTCACTTGTTGAAATGCCTAGAAAGACAAGTATTTAGGAACGGAGGGAGTAGAATAGAGGAAATATTTTGCGGTGGGTACAACTTGCATATTTTTATTGATTTTTTTGTAAATATAAAGTGATACATGGACTTGCCGTGTTCAACACGTAAGGGCATCTCAAACGCGGACTCTCAAACCGTCCGCATTTTGTACTATTGAACGCGGGCTTGTATCGGACCAGAGCATGCAGCGGCCGGTACTGATGCCCACTATTTGACCAGACGGGAGGGTGACACTAACAGGCGTGGCCTCGCATGCGTCGCCACTTCAATGCAGACATCGCGTCCCGAGAAACCAAATCCGGCCGCTGAGCCGCATTGAAGTCCACGCCCCCCGCCTCCGCCATGTGAAGGACGAGCCAGCGCCATCGGCAGTGGCCAACGCGGCACTCCGCACCGTGCAACAGGAGGTAGAGCGGCTCCTCCGCGAGCGGCAGGTGAGGGAGTCATGGATTAAGGGGTCCTCGGATAGCCGGACTATATGCGTATACCGGACTGTTGGGCTATGAAGATACAAGATAGAAGACTTCGCCCCGTGTCCGGATGAGACTCTCTGCTTGGAAGGCAAGCTTGGCGCTTCGGATGTGAAGATTCCTTTCTCTATAACCGACTATGTGTAACCCTAGCCCCCTCCGGTGTCTTTATAAACCGGAGGGTTTAGTCCGTAGGACAACAACGATCATAACCATAGGCTAGCTTCTAGGGTTTAGCCTCTACGATCTCGTGGTAGATCAACTCTTGTAATACTCATATCATCAAGATTAATCAAGCAGGAAGTAGGGTATTACCTCCATCGAGAGGGCCCGAACCTGGGTAAACATTGTGTGCCCCGCCTCCTGTTATCATTAGCCTTAGACGCACAGTTCGGGACCTCCTACCCGAGATCCGCCGGTTTTGACACCGACATTGGTGCTTTAGTTGAGAGTTCCACTGTGTCGTCACCGTAAGGCTTGATGGCTCCTTCGATCATCAACAACGCCGTCCAGGGTGAAATTTTTCTCCCCAGACAGAACTTCGTATTCGGCGGCTTCGCACTACAGGCCAACTAGCTTGGCCATCTGGAGCAGATCGACAGCTACGCCCCTGGCTATCAGGTCAGGTTTGGAGGCTTGAACTACACCGCCGACATCTGCGGAGACTTGATCTTCGACGGATTCGAGCCTATGACGGCCGCGCCCCGCCACCATGATGAACATGACCTAAATCTGTCATCGGATGATGTGCGGGAGATTGCACCTGTAACCGCACTGGCCCTAGATCCAGAGCAGAGCGCGCCATCCGAGGACGGGAGGTCCAACCCCGCCGCGGAAGCCGCGGACTCAACGGCGCTAGAGCCGAACACAAAGCTGACCTCCAACGAGGCATGTGTCATCGGAACCTCGGACTCGTCTCCGGCCACAGGCTCGGAACAGCGTGAATCCGCACCCATCGATTCTGACTGGGCGCCAATCTTAGAGTTCGGCTCCGCGGACATCTTCCAACACTCACCCTTGGGCGACGTGTTAAACTCATTAAAATCCCTCTCCTTGTCAGGGGATTCTTGGCCAAACTATGTCCGGCTTGAATGGGAAGCAGACGACGAAGAGCTTCGTTGCCCACCCACCACCCACTTGATAGCCACTGTCGACAATTTAACCTACATGCTTGATTTCGACTCCGAAGACATCGACGGTATGAACGACGATGCCGGAGAAGAACAGGAACCACCGCCCACAGGGCGCTGGACAACCACCTCATACGATATATACATGGTGGATACACCCAAAGAAGACGATGGCGATGACACAAAAGATCCGGTTGAGGATAGACTTCCTGAGAAGCAGTCTAAGCACCGACGTCAGCGGCGCCGCTCTAAATCACGCCATGGTAAAAATAGCGATATTGGCACAAGAGAGAATAGCACTCCGGATGATGCCGAAGACAACAAAGACCCCAGCAAGCCATGTTTTGAACAGGCTGAACTAGAAGATGGGCGAGCCAGCCTCGACGAACAGGCCATGAACGAAGACTCGGAGGACATCAACTACATGCCTCTCTCCGAAGACAAGGTGAGCCTCGGCGACGAAGAATTTATCATGCCAGAGGATCCCGTCGAGCAGGAGCGCTTTAAGCGCCGCCTTATAGCCATGGCAAGAACCCTGAAGAAGAAGCAGCAACTTCAAGCTGATCAAGATATGCTCACAGATAGATGGACTGAGGTCCTGGCAGCCGAGGAATACGGACTCGAGCGGCCAACCAAAAGTTACCCAAAGCGCAAATTGCTGCCTCAATTCAATGACTAGGCGCTGGAGCTAGCACTGCCAGCATATAATGCGGCCGACCGACCATCGCGTGGCCGAGACAAAGCAACAATTTAGCCCAAACTCCAGCCGGCACCACGTCGCCGAACAAATAGAAACACAACAACTCGGGGATACACACATGACCTGCGGTACGACTTGGAGAACAGAGCAGGCCAGACCAGATCAATCTAAAGATCGAGGGGGCGCGTTCCAATGCGCAACGACGACCACCACGCCGGTCATAATAAATACACACCTGTCCGGGCCGAATATTGCAGACCGGCTCCATCCGAGCCGCGTCGCGACGTAGCTCGGCACAGAGGCGCCCCCCTATGCCTCACTGATGAAGTAATGGAACATGCATTCCCAGAAGGGTTCAAACCCGTAAACATCGAATCATATGATGGAACAACAGACCCCGCGGTATGGATCGAGGACTTCCTTCTCCATATACATATGGCCCGCGGCGATGATCTCCATGCCATCAAGTACCTCCCGCTAAAACTTAAAGGACCAGCTCGGCACTGGTTGAACAGTCCGCCCGAAAACTCTATCGGCAGTTGGGAGAACCTGCCAGACGCATTCCTTGACAACTTCCAAGGCACCTACGTCCGACCTCCGGATGCCGATGACTTAAGTCATATAATCCAACAGTCCGGAGAGTCGGCCAGGAAATTCTGGACTCGGTTCTTAACTAAAAAGAACCAAATCATCAACTGTCCGGATGCCGAAGCCCTAGCGGCCTTTAAGCATAACATCCGCAACGAGTGGCTCGCCCGACACCTCGGCCAAGAGAAGCCAAAGTCCATGGCAGCCCTCATGACACTCATGACTCACTTTTGTGTGGGCGAGGATAGCTGGCTAGCTCACAACAACAACACCTCAAGCAAACCGGCACTTCGGAAACCAGAGATAGCAATGGCAAGCCCCGATGCAGTAAACACAAGCGTCGAAATAATGGCAATAACTCCGAGGACACGGCCGTCAATGCCGGATTCAGTGGCCCCAAGTCCGGGTAGCGGAAAATACCATTTAATAGAAACAATCCGGGCCCTTCCAGCCTGTACCGCATACTCGATCGTCCGTGCCAAATCCACGGCACCCCCGACCACTACTAGGGAAAAGACTATACACAGAGGTATAGCAGTAGCGCTGGTTAAAATAGGGCGCCACTGCTACTTTGTAGTAGCGCATTCAAGGAAAGCGCGCTATAGCTTCAACTATAACAGTAGCGCGTGTTCAGCAAAAAGCGCTTCCACTATAATTCCCACCGTGTTGGCGGTAGGCTAGGAGTAGTAGTAGCAATTCCGTGCAAAGCGCGCTACCACTATGGTCGTTGTTGCAGCGCGTTTCTTGTGTAGAGCGCTACTGCTAAGAAAGAAAAGAAAAATGAAAAAAATAGAAAAGTAAATGAAAATGATAGAAGTAGGAAACAGAGAAATAAAAAAAAGAAAAATGTAAGGATAAACAAAAGAAATAACTGCTTCCTATAGCAGTAGCATGTTTTGCTAAAACGCGCTATAGCTAACGTAGCTATAGCGCGTTTCCGAAACAGCGCTACTGCTAGTTCGACTTAACCACACACGGGCTCAAAATTTTGCTAAGTCCTCCTTTCCCCCCACTCCCCCCTGTTCCCCCAACTCCTCTGTCGCCGCCGCCCGAGCCTGCCCTCACCGCCGCCGCCCACCGCCGCTCTCGACCTCACCGTCGCCGCCCTCGACCTCACAGCCGCCGCCCTCGACCTCACCGCCGCCGCCCGGGCCCGCCTAGCACCGCTGCCTCCTGATC
>NC_041388.1:34414851-34428087 GCF_002162155.2 Triticum dicoccoides
CCCGAGCCCGCCCTCGCCGCCCCTACCTCTCCATCGCCGAGCACCTCCCCGCCATCGTCTCTCCCCTCTCTGTAAGCCCCCACCCCCTTTCTCTCTTCTTAGTTAGTACTAGATGTTTTTTAGTAGTAGTAGATATTAATTTAGGGTTCATAGATAATGATGTTTAGTAGTAGTAGATGTTAATTAGTAGTAGTGATGTTACTAGTTAACTAGGGCAGTATGGTTAATAGTAGATGTTTTTTATTATTGTATAATGTAGTTTATTTTTACTGTTTTTAGTAAGTGTTTAAAATAATTAGTAAGTAAATTAATAAACTAGTTGAACTAGTTGAATTAATAGAACTAATGTATTTTTAGTAAGATAATTAATATAACTAGTTGAACTACTTTATTTTTAGAAAGAACTAGTATTTTTCTATTTATAGTAAGTTTATATTTAGTAAGAATTAGTTTAATTAATAGAATTAGTTAAACATGTCATATTTGTTGTTATTTTTTTAGTTTAAGCAATTATTCGGGATGTATTAGTGATAACTTATAGGGTTTTTGCTTTTGTAGAAATCAAGGAGCCCCTCCATCAACCCCGCGGTCGTCCCCGTCACCGACCCCCTCCGACCTCGAGCTGAGACCAGCCAAATCTCCATGTATATCTTGTGTTGCTCAAATAGGATATGTGGTTGCCCAAGTGGTCGGTCATGTTCATGTTACACCTCCGAGTGGCCTATGTTTTGCTGGAGTGTTGATTAATTTCCGTTCCGGCAAATTTCAGGCGCTCGATATGTACTTTTTTAGCAAAGGTCATGCCGGATTTTTTCGTGAATTCTGGCATGACTTGTGCTAGAATATGTAGGAAATATCGAGTGGCCTGGATTTTCTCGAAAAATAATGATCTAATTTAGGTTTTTTAGTACATATATTTAATTGTACAAGTTTAATCTTTGAATTATGAACGTAGGAAATGTCGTACTTGGACGACGACAGTCTCCCGGGGGGTGCAGCTGGTGCCACGACGATCGAGGTCTGTGCGACAGGTTCCTTCAGTTGGACGAAGATCGGTGCTTCAACATTAAGCTCGAGGAGGCCTTCGATGTTGAAACGGTACGCAACAACGACAAGTGTTTTTTCATAATTAAGCATGACTTCAACTATTTCAACGTCTAATTTTCATCTTTTACAATTCGACTAGCTTATCCCATGCCATGCAAGATGCTATGTCTTGAAGAGGATGGGTTTTGAAGACCATGAATTTTTTGAATCAAAGAAAATACACCTAAGGACCCATCATGATATGGATTTTGAAGTAAATCTGTACAATTCTCAGAGCGTAACCCAGTTTGGTTGCCAAAATTGGGAAGCACTTTGCAAAATGTATGTTTTTTATGAGGGTATGATTGTCACCATGGATCTTGGTGATCCTGACATCGAGCAAGACAATATGAACATTCGGGTCCTTGTTGATACGCTTCTGATTCTACTGCAATGTGAGTTTCTCAAACATGTTTTTAACTAATTTATATTGTTTCTTTCAAAATAGTTGACAACTTATTTCCGTTGACAGCTTATTTTGATTCTTCAAAGAATTTGCGGAAGATGGTAGACAGAACCCACTACACTTATGGCTCCGAATTAACTTATAAGGAGAAAAGTCATCTGATCGCTTATTGTACTTATCTAGAGAATTACAATACCTATTATCGAACTCCTCCAAATTATGGTGAATACGTGCCACTAGGTCACGTGTTAAACCAGGTAACTTCTATGGAGATACCCTGGTAAGATTTTTTACTATTACGACATCCGTGCATCTTTTGCATACTTCTAAAACTAGTACATCATTGCTAACTACGAAGTTGTTACTATGTTTTTCAACAGAAAATCTCGATGGATTGTGTGCCTCATCTGATGTATCAGAATGGTCGCCTTGCAGTTCTGAACATATAGCCAGGTCAATCTAAGGAGCTCACCTGTGCATATCGGATTTATAAAACCAGTGAACACATGCTAATCAAAGAATGGAAAAATGTTTGGACATTCGCAAGGAGGTTCTTGGATGTAACATTAACTGAAAGGCAAGAATTGGAGACATGATAATCTCCATTCTCCATAATGGAGAGTCAGGGGCTATCTTGTTTTTTGCTATTTTACCTTAGAGAATATAGTAGGTCCTAAGAGAATGTAGTAGGTCCTATGAGGTACAATATGTTTATTATGTGGTACAATGTGTTAGAGTTGATGATGAGGAGTACTTGTGATTACGACTAGTGACCAATTTGCTATGTGATGTCTCATTGATGAAAACGATGATCTTGAGGAGGTGTTATATGACAATGATGTATTATGATGATAAGTTGTTAATGATATGATGATGATGATGATATTTATTATATCATTGGGTGAAAGAACCGCGGATTAGTTTCAAGTGGAGGGACATCCACTTGAAACTAGTCCACGGTTCTTTCGTCCCATGATGTAATAACTCATTATGATGTAAAAACAATCTCTAAATTCCTGTTGTATGAAAACTTGTGTAAAGGTGTATGAATACAACATGAAATAAAAAACAAATAAAATACGAAATAATAGTAGTAGCGTGGGCAGGGAGAAGCACTAATACTAATTACCAGTAGCGCGCCTCTGGGAAATCGCTACTACTAAGTCGATTTAGCAGTAGCGTGGGTTGAGGCACGCTACTGCTAACCTTTAGCTGTAGCGCCGTACCAGTAACGCTCCAGCCCGCGCTACTAATAGGCCTAAAACCCTCGCTGCTGCTAGGCTTTTCCCTAGTAGTGCACAGGCCAGCCAATCATACCAACAGAGAATGTTGGGTCTTTAAACAGGTCGGCAAGTTAAACACCGAAAACGGATAAAAAGGATTGCAAAGCGACAACGACGAGGAACCCCAGCCGCGGAATACAGGGGGACAGAAGAAGTTTCCTCTGCAAGTGAGAACGGTGAATATGATATATGCTACCCATATCCCCAAAAGGGAGCGGAAGCGCGCACTAAGGGACGTTTACGCGATGGAGCCAGTCGCCCCAAAATACAACCCGGGGTCCTCTTGTTCGATCACCTTTAATCGAAGGGACCATCCGACCAGTACCCGTCACGGCGGCTCAGCCGCACTGGTGCTTGACCCTATCATTGACGAATTCCACCTCACACGCGTCCTCATGGACGGTGGCAGCAGCCTGAACCTGCTTTATCAGGATACAATGCGCAAAATGGGTATTGATCCCTCAAGGATCAAGCCCACCAAAACCACCTTTAAAGGTGTCATACTAGGTGTGGAGGCCTGCTGTACGGGCTCAATCACACTGGAAGGGGTTTTCGGAACCCCGGATAATTTCCGAAGCAAAGAGTTACTCTTTGATATCGTACCATTCCACATCGGTTATCACGCACTGCTCGGACGAACCGCACTCGCTTGTTTCAATGCGGTGCCACCCTAGGCCTACCTTAAGCTCAAGATGCCCGGACCTCACGGCGTTATAATAGTCAATGGAAATACGGAGCGCTCCCTCCGTACTAAGGAGCACACCGCGGCCCTTGCAGCAGAAGTACAGAATAGCCTTCTTAGGCAAAAACTCAATTCGGCAATAAAGCCCCCAGACACCATTAAGCGGGTCCACGCCCCGCTACGACAGGACCATCTAGCTCGTTCAGAGCTTAGCTAGCAATTCGGCCTCTGTCCCATTCATAAGAAATCAGTGAAATTCGTACCGCGCGTACATAACTACGCACTTAAAATACCATGGGAACGGACGGAGGCACCGCTAGACCACGGTCCACAATGCGGCTCAATCGCTCCTGGATCCACATACCTTCACTTTTTCTCTCTCTTTCAAGTTTCTTCTCTTCTTGAGGCCTTTTCTGATAAACCTACTCATCGAACCCGTAGCGGGACGGATACGCCAAGAAAGCTAGGGGCTCGGATGTACAAGGGAATACCCAGGTAGTCATTGCTAATGATCGTCATACCTGCTTTAACTACCTGCACGCAGCTCGCTCTTGGTCATGGCATGTTAAATAGCCTTATTTGCTTATTACACTGCTCATACGCCTTGACGTATTAATCAAATTACATTGAAAATTAATTGGCAGCGTTTGCATTTTTACTGACTTTTCCTTGTCCATTTATTTTCAATTGCATCCGTACATTCTGGTATGCCTTAATTCGCTCAGGGCCTTCATCATGCCCCATAACATGGCAAGAAAGTCCGAACACTTTTACAGTACAATTCGGCACCCCGAACTTATAGCATTATATGCATCGGCTCCGAATCATGTCTTTGGTCAATAGTTCGGCTGCCTGGCTCCTGTGCTTGCTACCTTACGTTCCGCTATATCGGCTAGGGTGGTAAAGGGAGAACTACTGCGATTGTGTCCCGGTTCTTCCTGACGAGCACCTCAGTAGAGAAGCCGAAAACTGACTGTATGATATGGCAGGAGCTGGTCAGCTGTTCGAGAGGTCTTCAAATCGTTAGAGATTTTATCTGCTTTATGCGAAGAATCGGTTTTTGTCCGATTAAGTGTGTATAGCGCCCCAGCTTCGGCCTTCCGAATACCAGGGGCTACGCCAAAATTTAAAATTATAGAACTCCTATGGCTAAGTGAGGGTGATAAAGCCGTATAGTCCGATTGCCTTGTTCATTGCGCTAAACACCTCCTTAAAGGACCAAACATTTGGACAAAGAGTGTTTAGATTTATCTCGAACACCCCTGTACTAGCTATGTGGTGGCAGAAGCCGACGACTGGCCAACTCTCAGATTTTATTAATGGCCGCACAGGAGGTAAAATTTTAAATAACAAGCATTGTATTACACAAGGACCTTGTTCAATATTATAGGACAGGCTAAAATAATGCTTTCAAGGAAAAATGATATCTTGGCACACTGCTCCGGCACAAGGCGGGATCCTTCCATGACACTATCGTAGTACTTCTCGGGCTTGCGATGCTCCTTGCCCTCGGCCGGACCCTCAGTCATCAACTTTGTGGCATCCATCTTTGCCCAATGCGTCTTGGCGCGGGCGAAAGCCATCTGCGCACCTTCAATGTAGACCGACCGCTTGATAGCATCAAGCCGAGGGCAGGCACTGACCAGCCGCTTCACGAGTCTGAAGTAGCTACTAGGCATGGGCTCAGCAGGCCATAACCGGACTATTAGGTCCTTCATGGCCAGTTCGGCCGCCTTGTGCAGCTTGACCAACTGCTTTAGCTGGTCGCTAAGGGGCGACGAATGTTCTGATCCAAGGTACTGAGACCAGAATAGCTTCTGCATAGAGCTCCCTTCTTCGGCTCGAAAGAACTCCACAGCATCTGATATGCCGCGCGGCAGATCCGCAAACGCTCCTAGAAAAATCCAAATCCGGGTAAGTTAAAGGAACGCCTCCTTCACGCTCTTGCTTTTCCATAAAAAACCTTACCTGCCACGATATCCTGGGCCACTTGTATTTCCCGGAGGGCGCTCTGGGCTTCGGCTCGGACATCTTGCGCGCTCTGGTGGGCCTTGGCAAGTTCGGACGCTTGAGTCTTCGAATCACGCTCCAAGGACTCATACTTTTTGACGGCATCCTGGAGCTCTTGCTGGACCTCGCTGACCCAAGCCTCCTGCTTCTCGCGCACGGCTCGTTCCTTAGACGCTTTGTCGTCGGCCTCGGCCAACGCCTTCTTGAGGGCCGCTACTTCGATCGCGGCCCCTAATATAGTGCATGCCACTTTAGTCAGTACGAACTTTTTGTCCCTCCCATATATAAAGCACCAGTTAGTGCATAACTTGGTTGTCCTCCAGTTGCTTCTTCACGAGGCCGAGTTCTTCCTCGGCCCGCTCCAGATTCCGCGTCAAGCCTGAGAACTCCGCAGTATGAGCGGCAGCGGCTTGCAGCGACACCTGCTTATTCACACAGACATTTTATGTTAGACTCTTGCGAAAAATATTTTGATCCTCTGTTTGGTTCTTCCTTCCGAACACCGAACAGAGCATCAGGGGCTACTATCTACAAGGTGATATTCTTTTACAACTATATTATTTACCTCAAAGCCTGTTAGAAGGCTAATGCAGGTTTCGGTCAATCCGCTTTTGTAGGATTGGACTTTCTCAATCACTGTACTCAGAGTACGGTGTTACTCCATAAATGGAAGCGCCTTGTAGCGCTTCCTGCAATTTGTCCAATGCCTCTGGATGGACAAAGGTCACCGGCGGAGGCAGCTTGCCCCCCTTGTTCGGGAGAGGCTGCCTGCCCGAATCCGGAGCCACTTGGGTCTCCGGAGCTGTGTCTGGCTGAGGGCCGAACTGGACTCGGCCCTCATCGTTGGGGTCTGTAGGGGTCTTGCCCTCCATGTGCCTGGAAACCGAACTTCTTTCCTCCGGCATCACCGGAACGGCCTCCCCTCGGCCCGGTATCCTTCGGGACAACACCTCAGTGTTGTCCGTGGCCTTATGGGAGGTGGCCGTTGGAACTGAATCGTTGTTCATCGCTGACGGATCCAACGACCCCTTCGAAGAGGAGGAGAGCTCGATGTTGGATTGGGCCGGACTGCAGATGCATTGTCTAACACATCAAAAAACGACAAAGTGAAAAAAAATCCAGAAATATTACCGCGTCCGGATACTTACGATTTGGCCAGGGGCTTGACCCTAGGCCCCCACTCCCCACTGTTGTTGGTAGCCGCGGCAGAGTAGTCCGGAAGGGAGATTTTCCCCTTCTTGGGCGCCTCGGCCTCCAAATGTGTGGAGGCCTTCCTCTTTTTCTTCTTCTACCCAGTGGGAGGGGAATTGTAATTCTCCTTCTCCTCCTACTCCTCCTCCTCCTCCTCCTCCTCCTCGCCTTCGGCAAAGGAGTGCGTCTCGGCATCTTCGGACGTCACGTCCGAAACGCACTTGCGGCCGAGACCCCCTCTGGTCCTCTTGGCTGCCTTCTTGGCTTTCTTCTCCGGCACTTCATAAGGTGCCAAAAAAAGCATCTTCGTCAGACGAGGCGTTTCTGGGTCTTCATGTAGTGGAGCCGGCCATTCGATCTCCTCTGCTATCGCTACCCAGGCCTGAAAGATTGGCATAGAGCCCTAGGTTCCTCCCGCATATATGTCAGTGAAAGATATGCCTTGCAAAACATAAAAGAACTTACCGGATTAGCCCGACATTTTATGCTGAGCCCGCGATCTTTGGAAGAGGGCGGTGGTACCTCCCAGGTCTTGAAAAGCACCTTCCAGACGCCTTCATGTGTCGTATCGAAGAGCTCTAGCAGCGTTTGGTGCTTGGCCGGGTCGAATTCCCACAGGTCACAACTTTGGATCTAGCACGGAAGAATCCGGCGGAAGAGCATGACCTGGACCACGTTGACAAGCTTGATTTTCTTGTCAATCATGTTCTGGACACACGTCTTGAGCCCGGTCACTTCTTCCGCTGAGCCCCAGGCTAAACCCTTCTCTTGCCAGGAGGTGAGCCGCATGGGGACTCCGGATCTAAATTCAGAGGTCGCCACCCAGTTGGCGCCGCGCGGCTCGGTGATGTAAAACCACCCCGATTGCCACCCCTTCACGGTCTCCACAAAGGAGCCTTCGGGCCAGGTGACGTTGGGCATTTTACCCACCATAGCGCCTCCGCACTCTGCTTGTTCGCCGCTCACCACCTTTGGCTTCACGTTGAAGGTCTTCAGCCATAGGCCGAAGTGAGGTGGGATGCGGAGGAAGGCCTCACACATGACAATGAATGCCGAAATGTTGAGGATGGAGTTGGCGGCCAAGTCGTGGAAGTCCAACCCGTAGTAGAACATCAGTCCGCGGATGAACGGGTGGAGGGGGGACCCCATCCCGCGAACAAAGTGGGAAAGAAATACCACCCTTTCTTGCGGCTCCGGGGTGGGGATGATCTGCCCCTTGGCCGGAAGCCGATGACCGATGTCTTTGGACAAGTACCCGGCCTCCCGGAGCTTCTTGATGTCCTCCTTCTTGACGGAGGAGGCCATCCACTTGCCTGCAGCTCCGGATCCGGACATGATTGGAGTGATTTTTGGACGGAAGAGATGGGTGCTTGGGCGTTGGAGATCGAGGATGAATGAGCAGAGGAAGAAGAGGGCGTGGGTGAAAAAGGGGAACCCTTATCCCTTTATAAAGGCAGTAAAAATCGTGCACCTCCCGGTTCACCGTAAAACACGCTTATTTCCCAAGCGCCGTGCTGATGGCACGGTTGGGTTACCCATGCCCGTATTGATGAGAATCCCGTGATAAGGGGACATGATCTCTGCTTCAACAAGACGTGCCAGTGAAACCGCGCCTCGAAATACGGAGGGGCAGGATAAAAACGGTTTGAATAAGGACCGGGCCGTGGCGTGATGTCACGCCACTACTAGAAAAAGGGCTATAGATGGGATTGACACTAATGGTGCACCAGACAAGCGGTGCGCCATTAGTATATACTAATGGCGCACCACCTTCTGATACGCCATTAGAGTTGAAACTACTAATGGCGCACCTGGCCCAGGGTGCGCCATTAGTATCAATTTTTTTAACTAGTGCGCCTGTCCAAACATACTAATGGCGCATCCGGACACAGTGCGCCATTACTAGTTGTAACTAGTAATGGCGCACCTGTCGGAAAGTGCGCCACTAATGTTGTTTTTTTTATTATATTTTTTATTCGCTTTTTTGCAAAACTACTAATGGCGCACTGTTCTACCGTGCGCCATTACTAGTTCAAACTAGTAATGGCGCACTGTGGGACAGTGCGCCATTAGTATGTTTTTTTTTCAAAACTACTAATGGCGCACCACAAGAAGGTGCGCCATTAGTAACCTGGATTACTAATGGCGCATTTAGAGTTAGTGCGCCATTAGTAAGTGGGCAGCAACAAGATATTTTGGACAACCTCTCCTACCCACACTCACTTTCTCCCCACTTCATTCTCTCCACCTCCTCCTTGTCTCGGGTGCCTCCTCTTTTTCACCTCATTTCCACCATACATTCATTCAATTTAAGTGGTTAAATTACCTTGTTTTGATAGTTAAGTAAGGGGGGAAGCTATATTTATGTTGTTCTCCCTACAACAATGTGCACATGCACTTTTTATGGCCTAGCTAGATCTATATATGTTCGTGGTGTTGCATATGTTTGTGGTACGTGTTGCATATGTGTTTTTGTTTTTAGGTGTACCGGTATTTGAAATGCGATAGTTGCCAATATTTTGCCGGAATGTTGATTCATTTCTGTTTCGGCGAGAATTTTGGCATTAAGCATTCTTTTTGGTCCTATTTTTAGGGAAAGTCATGCCAAATTTTTTCTTGGTTCTAAAATATCGATTTGCTCTACCCCGCAGGCAACCATGGTCCGCATGATGACCGAAGGCATCGTGAATAGGTTTTTGAGGTCCACGAAGGCCGAGATGCTTCAAAAGAACGAGACGGAGATAAGATGTCCGTGTCGAAGATGCAAGCTGAAGAGCCTTATTGCGGACCCGGAATCCGGGCAGGTGCCAGACCACCTGCTCTTGCGTGGTTTCATGGATGGCTATCGGTGGCAAGGTGATGAAGATGACTACGAAGTCGTCCATGGGGGCCGGGCAAGAAATGAGGAAGGGCAGCAAGACAATCACCGCGGCTCGGGCGGGCGAGAAGACGAAGAATCCCCAGGAGATGATCACGATGGTGATGCTGTACACAGTCATCATGTAGAAGATGCAGGACATGATGATGAGGAAGATGCCGGAGCAGACGACGGGCATGATCATGAAGATGAAGATGCCGGCGGAGCAGACGACGCTGGACCATCGATGGGCTGGGTGCAGGACCCTCATATTCAAGAGCTGCTTCTCAAGCAGACGGATAACGCAAGAGCTGCCGCCCGAGAGAAAGCCAAGATGGATCAACTTGAGTTAGATGCGGTTACTCCATTGTATGAAGGATGCAGGCCCGAGGATACCCGCCTGAAAGTAACGCTCATGGCTCTGGAGATGAAGGTAAAACACAAAATGACCGACGCATGCTTCGACGAGAACATGTCATTCTGGCACGAACGTCTTCCCAAGGGGAACAAGTGCCCGACCAGTTTGGAGGAGGCGAAGAAAATCGTGTGTCCTCTGGATTTACCGCACGTGAAATGCCATGTGTGCATGAACAATTGCATCATTTATCGGGATGAGCACGCGGAGTCTACCATATGTCCGGTGTGCGGCGTCACTCGATACAAGAAAAGGAAGAAAGCTCCTCGAAAAGTGGTGTGGTACTTTCCGATCACTCCTCGTCTGCAGCGGTATTTCGCGGAGCCTAAGGTAGCAAAGCTCCTACGTTGGCACGTGGATAGGGAGGAGAAGAAGCGAGAAGATGACGCAAATGATCCGGAGATAGATAAAAAAGACAAGATGCTGAGTCACCCTAAGGATGCGAGCCAGTGGCAAGCGTTGAACTTCGAAGACCCAGAATTTGGGAACGATCCAAGGAACATCATGCTGGGTGCGAGCACCGATGGAGTCAATCTGTTTCGCAGCCAGAGAAGCACACATAGCACCTGGCCTGTGTTTGTGTGGATGTACAACCTTCCCCCATGGTTGTGCATGAAGAGGAAGTACATTCACATGAGTATGCTAATTGAAGGATCGAAACAACCAGGGAACGACAGCAATCTGTATCTGGGGCTGCTGAAAGAGGAGCTTGACACGCTGTGGAAAACGCCAGCCAATACGTGGGACGCCGCGGAGAAAGAATATTTCCCTATGAGAGCCGCGCTGCTCACGACGGTGCACGACTATCTCGGTTACGGATATGTCGCGGGGCAGGTGGTCCACGGATTTTCTGGATGCGTCAGGTGCATGGATGACACAATGTATCGCCAGCTAGATAGAGATCCCGGGTCTTCAAAAACTGTGTTCATGGGACATCGAAGGTGGCTTCGCGACGATGACCCATGGAGAAAACGCAAGGATCTGTTCGATGGTGAAACCGAACCCCGAGGACGCCCGCGTACGAGGAGCGGCGAGGAAATAGACGAGCTATTGAAATATTGGAAAGACTGCCCACTGCCGGGAAAGAAACAAAAGGCGCCAAAGCCGGGAAAGAAGCGAAAGGCACCAGAGCCGCTGCTGAAGGTATGGAAAACGAGGTCTGTTTTCTGGGACTTACCGTACTGGAAGATCCACCGTGTGCCTCACAGCCTTGATGTCATGCATATCACGAAGAACATGTGCGAGAGTCTGCTTGGTACCCTGCTCAACATGCCAGAGAGGACGAAAGATGGGCCGAAAGCAAGGGCAGACTTGAAATCAATGGGCATCAGGAAGGAGCTTCACGCTATATATGATGATCATGATGATGATGATGATGATGAGGCGAAGCAGGACACGGAAAGTCGTCGCAAAGGCAAAAAGGCCAAGAAGACCGGAAATGACTACCCTCCCACGTGCTTCACTCTAAGTCAGGAGGAGATTGAGCAGTTTTTCACCTACCTCGTAGGAGTAAAACTTCCTTATGGTTACGCGGGGAAGATAAGCATATACCTAGACCCAGCGAAGCTGAAGTTCAGCGGGATGAAGTCTCACGACTGTCACGTGCTGATGACGCAGATACTTCCAGTTGCAATCCGTGGGATCATGGACGCGCACGTCCGTGTAACCCTATTTGGCCTATGCAACTTTTTCGACGTCATCTCTCGGAAGTCTGTTGGCGTGAGGCAACTCAGAAGGCTACAGGAAGAGATCGTGGTGATACTATGCGAGCTTGAGATGTACTTCCCGCCCGCATTCTTCGACGTTATGGTGCATCTGCTGGTCCATATCGTGGACGATATCATCCAACTCGGGCCGACGTTCCTGCACAGCATGATGCCGTTCGAAAGGATGAATGGTGTCATCAAAGGATACGTTCGCAACATGTCACGTCCAGAGGGAAGCATAGCCAGGGGCTTTCTGACCGAAGAGTGCATCTCCTACTGCACGAATTATCTAGGCATCGAGAACCCCGTTGGTCTGCCTGTCAACAGGCACCTCGGTAGGCTCGCTGGATGGGGTTACCGCCGTGAGGGTCGTCGCGAAATGCATGTCGACTTCGAGGGTCGACTCGCCGACTTTGAAAGAGCAAACCTAGTCGCGCTACAACACATAGACGTGGTCATTCCTTGGGTGGTAGAGCACAAAACCTTTATTAAGAAGACGTACAATGACCGAGGCCAACAGAGGACGGACAGAGATATACTCAAAGAGCACAACTCATGTTTCACGCGTTGGTTCAAGCAGAAGCTTCTGTCGTACCCTTTACATGAGGATTCTTCCACGGAAGAACAACTCATATTCGCCTTGTCACAGGGCGCCGAGCACAACCGATGACCTATGAGGCGTACGATATCAACGGCTACACATTCTACACCGAGGCCAAGGACATGAAGAGCAATGGTTATCAGAACTCCGGGGTAACGATGGAATCCTACACTGGTAACGACAAGGACAGATACTACGGAAGGATCGAGGAGATCTGGGAGCTGAGCTACGTTGGAGAAAAGGTCCCGATGTTCCGTGTCAGATGGGCCAAGAGCGTCCTAAAAGAAGACCAGTATTTCACCACCATGGTTATACCCGAAGCCAAGTCCAAGACCGCGGGCGCAAACGTCACCGCGAAAAATGAGCCATGGGTACTGGCTTCCCAAGTGGACCAATGCTTCTTCATTACCGACCCGTCAAAGCCCAGTCGTGTTGTTGTGAGGAGAGGCAAAAGGAAGATCATCGGAATGGATGGAGTAGCCAATGAGCAAGACTTTGACAAGTACGGCGACCCGAGGATCGAACATGATGACGATGATGAAGTAGCAGCATACACCACAAGAAGAAGCAGGACCACCCTACCTAAAGGACGTCCGTTCCACAGAAGAACTTCATTTGCGAAAAAGAAGGGCAAGAAGATTGTGAACAGATAGCTAGCTAAGATTGATTGTATTTAAATCGTAGCCTTCATTTCTCGATTGTATTTCATGGGCACTTTTTGAACTATCATGAATATTTTTAAATTTCATGGACACTCGATCTCGATCCCCCTCCATCTCGATCGCTATCCCACCTCGCCAGATCCGGTCCCCCTCGCCGCCGAGCACCCCCTGGTCCACCGGCCGCCGCCGCCGACCCCCCCGCACCCTTGATTCCCCTACTCAACCGCCGCCGCCGACCCCCCGCAGCCCTCCCCTACTCAACCGCTGCCGCCGACCCCCCGCACCCCGCGCACCCTCCCCCGCTCCACTGGCATTACTGTTTGATGATATTTTTAAA
>NC_041388.1:34428817-34474517 GCF_002162155.2 Triticum dicoccoides
TCCACCGCGCCGCTCCTTCCCTCGTCCCTCCCTCCACCGCGCCGCCGCCGCCGCTGCCCCGACCCACTGCGCCGCAGCCGCCCACGCGCCCCCGCCGCCTCCCTCTCCCCTTCCTCCCCCTCGAGCCCGCGACCTCCTCGGACGGACGGCGGCGTGAGCCTCCCCGCGCTCCCCGTGACCATTCTCCACCACTGCCGCGGACCCCCCGCCGACAAGGAGAAGCAGCAGTGCGTCCACCTCACCGAGGAGCAGTATCCACCTCCCGCCGTCTCTTCCTGCGCGTGGCCCCGTCGTTGTACATCGCCGTCGTTCGTCGCCGTTTGCTGCCGCTCTGGTCCGTCCCCGGCCTCCCCGACCACGTCCCCGGCCTCCTCGCGTAATTAGCTCCATATGGTTGCATTCTAATTAATGAAGCCAAATTTCTAAATGGTTCACATTCCTTCCGCAGGCGACTGAAAGCAGTAGCGCGGGGTCGACTAAGAGCAACCCTTGGGACACCACTCTAAATAGGGCGTTGAATGTAATGAAGAACAAGGATAAGCTCAGTAAGCCGACGTCAGCTGGTTGTGTGGCCGGCAAAGGCTTGTCGACAAAATGGTCGTCATACTATAACACTGGTGGGCGAAAGGAGAAAAAGACCAGCTCGGAAAAGCCAGGCGCGCGAGGTTCAAGAACTCAGGGCACAGGTGGCGCGGATTCCGGAGATTGTCCAAGAGCAAGTGCAACAACAACTCGGAGTGACGATCACCGCCATTGTGCCTACCTTGATCCAGGGGATTAGTGCGTGGATTGCGGGCGGCCAACAGGGGACGCCCCCGATTCCTAGCTTCACGGCCAGCAACTCGCAGAACACGATGGCGGGGCCATTGGTGTCTCCGGCGGAGGCGGCATTGGTGTCTCCGATGCCGGCACGGGAGCTTAATGCACCCGGGTGTACGCCGGCCAGCACCTCTGCAGCAAGCGGCCCCTCCGTCAACTGCACGCCCGCCTTTGGCTGTGCCTCGACATTAGCCGAGCTCGACGCCATCATCACGGTAACTAATTAAGCCTCTCTCGGCCGAGGACTTCATCTCCTTGCCTTTGACTGGGCATCCCTGACACCCTACATGTTTTCGCAGGGCGCCGTCGATGTTCCGTGCACTCTCCTGGACTTCGTGAACAACGAGTTGGTCGATGTCGCCAAGGGCAAAATTGTTCAACCGGGCAACCCCTTGTTCCATGGTACCCAGATGCCACCCAACTTGTTTAGGGTTCAACTGGTTCGGGTGCTGCCAGGCTGCGACGAGTTGTTACCTCCGATTCGACCCGTCGGGGCCGACGATGATGACGTGATGACCCTCAGCGCCTGCCTGAGCTGGCCCCTGCTTTGGCTGAAGAGCCAAATTCGTTTGGCGGCGGGGGACACCACCCCAAAGACAACACCGCCAGTCATGCCGGCGCCAAGTCGGCCCCATGGCAAGACCGCCGCAACGGTGCCGGACATCGCTATGCCACTGGATCCAAACATGCATATGGCACAGGATCAGAACGACGACGACGACGATACATTTGCCAACGTCGATCAGTACTTTGCCGATCATGGGTACGGTGGCGACTTCATGGGGCCTCCTTCTCAAGAACCCAACCCAACAAAAGACGTGCGCGATCTAGCTGGTACCGCGGAGAAGCCAAGTTGCAACAGGCGTCGTCTGCCGTTCAGCTCTCAGGAGACGCCTCCAGCTGCCGACTTCACCGAGCCTCAGATAGGCGAGGTGCGAAATATTATTAGCCGCAACACACTCAAGAAGGCGGTCTGTGAGCAGAACTCGGTCCCATTACAGGAGAAGAAGAAGGAACGCAAAATAAAGACTAACAAGGGTGCGGGCCAGCCGGCACCGAGTACGATCCGTGCTCAGGATGGGCCACCTTCACCTGAGGATATCTCGAGGAGGGTGCATGTGGCGGGTAGGCCGATGCTACCGAGAAATATGCTCGATGCTGCAACCGGTGCTATGCGGAGTCTGCATGACAGTGTTCTTTCTTTGGAGAAGCGGCGTCTCGGAGAGAAGGATGTGGCATTCCTGGTTTTCGCGGCCAAGGTGCCAGAGGGCAAGGGCTTTGCGGATAACTCCATCGGGGGTACGATCGTCCTGCGGTTTGATGACATCCACGCTATGTTGAACCTTCATCCGCTGCACTACACCTTCGTTCGGCTATTTTCGCTGAGTATGGAGATGCGGATCATTCGCGACAAGACCCCGGACATCATGATAGTCGACCCCTTCTACATGTGTGCCAAGATCTTGGGCAGCGCTGGGGACCGGCAAGTCATGAGTTCTTACCTCGAAGGCGTCATTCTGGCAAACCAAGATAAGGATAACTTCCTCGTGCCTTACTTTCCCGAGTAAGTCCTCCCCTCAACCACCCCGTAACATATGAATTCTTAGATTTCAATCGTTTTTCTTTTAACATTCCGTGTTTTCTGCAGTGACACACATTGCACGCTCATCCTCCTAAGCCCCAAATATTCCATGGCCACGTATTTCGACCCGGACCGTCAGTCGAACGTAGACTACACAAATGTCAAGAAGGTTCTTGATGATGTTCTCCCCGGCTACGTCAAATCTGGAGGCACCTTCACCAGGCCTATTCGTAAGTACGGCAAGCATGTGTTCTCCCACAATACGACGTTCTGCTGCGTCAAGCAGCCACCTGGCGGTCAAAAGGGTGCCTACTACGCCATCCATCACATGCAGGCGATCGTACGGGACCATCATCAACTTCTGCTACCGAGTAGACTCGAAGATTGGGCCGCGAGCGTGTCGGCAATCCAGGACGCGGACATCAGACAAGAATTCTTTCGCATCCAGTCGGAGTTTGCGGAAATCATCCATCAAGATGTCCTTCGTACCTCAGGGCAGTTCTACCTCAGAAATCAACCGTCCAACAGTGACATCGACACAATCCTACAAATGCAGGCTGACAATGCCCGTTGTTTCATGACTCCCACGATAGACGGCGGCTTCATCCACGCTCCGGTCCCTTGAGTTGAGTCGAAAGTAGTGATGTTGTGTCTAGTTCAGAAACATCGATTGGCTCATGTTGTAATTAAACTTTAATGAACTTGTAGTATGTCTCTTTGGTTTCGAGAGTCGTTAAACTTACATGTAATTGATGCTATTAATGTCTTGCATTTCTCTTCCAATCGTTTTGTTGCATACTTATATATTGCTTATGTATTGTTTGTGAATTGGTACTAACGTTTCGTTTGGCTACTGCATAGCGATGCTGTGGTATGTCGTGTACAAGGGTAAGGTTCCCGGAGTCTACAACGACTGGGAGGAGTGTCGGAGACAGGTTCACCGATTCAGCGGTAACAGTTACAAAGGGTACACCACTAGGGTCGAGAACGAATCTAGATACGCACGCTATCTAGCGGGAGAGGGGAGGGAGCGTTGGAGGAACCGGGTGAAGACGAGTTTCATCGTGATGATGCTCATCATGATGACCGCAGCTCTCTTCTATGTGATGGTAGTTTAGATGATCGATATCGATTTATAATGTGAAGACAAACTCGCGGTCTCGAGACTTGTAGTATAATGTTCTATCTTCGTTCGGTCTTTTCAATTCGGAGACTAATATGATGAATTGTATTCGGAGACTAAAATGATGAATTGTATTCAGAGACTAATCTTCTATTGTATTTGATGAATCTGTTGTTGATGTGTGCTGTCTATATTTTGTCCAATTATACATTTTGTAACCTATGCAAAAAACAGAAAATTAAAAAATAAAAAAACCTAATATTCATACTAATGGCGCATCACATCACATTGCGCCATTAGTATGCCAAAGGATACTAATGGCGCATCATTAGACAGGGCGCCATTAGTATGCCGAAGTTACTAATGGCGCATCTTGTTGTTGTGCGCCATTAGTATGCCAAAGCACCTGGGTATACATGGCCCCCTGGGAGGCATACTAATGGCGCACTGTTGTATATACTAATGGCGTGCGCCATTAGTATACCAGATACTAATGGCGCACCAGTGGTGCGCCATTAGTAAAATATACTAATGGCGTGGCACTAATGGCGCACCACTAATGCGCCATTAATGGCCAAATTAGGTGCGCCATTAGTAGGCCTTTTCCTAGTAGTGCGCTAGGAGTTGTCAGCGGATTGGACTCCTGGTATATTATACTCTCTATCGTGGTATGTGGAATTTGTTTTGCAGAGCCGGACTTGATTCTTATGTTCAAGATCCGCTATGGAGTATTTGGAGAAAGAACCCGCCTTGCAATGCCGAAGACAATCTGTGCGCCGGACTCATCATCATTGAAGCCTGGTTCAGGGGCTACTGAGGGAGTCCTAGATTAAGGGGTCCTCGGACAGCCGGACTATATGCGTATGCCGGACTGTTGGGCTATGAAGATACAAGATAGAAGACTTCGTCCCGTGTCCGGCTGGGACTCTCCTTTGCGTGGAAGGCAAGCTTGGAGGTTCAGATGTGAAGATTCCTTTCTCTGTAACCGACTCTGTGTAACCCTAGCCCCCTCTGGTGTCTATATAAACCGGAGGGTTTAGTCCGTAGGAGAACCACAGTCATAACCATAGGCTAGCTTCTAGGGTTTATCCTCTTCGATCTTGTGGTAGATCAACTCTTGTAATACTCATATCATCAAGATCAATCAAGCAGGAAGTAGGGTATTACCTCCATCGAGAGGGCCCGAACCTGGTTAAACATTGTCTCCCCCGGCTCCTGTTACCATTAGCCTTAGACGCACAGTTCGGGACCCCCTACCCGAGATTCGCCGGTTTTGACACCGACAACAGGCAGCTGTCAAACAAGGATGCCATGGCTGCAGGGTGCTGACGATGACATGAACCTAGGGTAGGCTCTAGCGCCTGATCTAGATGCCCTATCCAAGGACACTGCACAAGGACTCCAAGATCTACAAAGCTGGATAGGAGATTCCGACTAGAATAACCACAGCATGCAAGTCACTCGACAGGAATATCCACTCGATTACTCCTTATTTCACTCGACCACCCTTGTTCACTCGATAGACATAAGACCTAGAGCCACCCCAGGATGGCAACGGTCAGGCAATCACTCCGTCGTTGTATAGATCATTAAACACGGGTGTTACCAATAACATTTGTGCCTTTATCCTCTCATTGAACCCTTGCATAACTGAGGACTGCGAGGGTTGGCGTACTCTATATAAGCCACCCCTCCCCTCTTGCACAAGGGTTCGCACCCTCTGTATCTCAACACTCCAATCAAGACAAAGCCTCCGCGGCACCGAGACGTAGGGCTGTTACCTCCTCCGAGAGGGGCCTCAACGATAGTTGGCACCCACCGTGGGGCCAGAGCATGGTGGTTTCGAGTTCTTGAAGGCAGCTTCTGAGGGATCAAGGGATATGCCATGGGCCGGATGACCAAGAGCCGCCGTGGCAAGATCTGCATCAACGATGTTGGCTGGGGTCCTGAGGCCGATTCAATCGAGTATGGGTATCGGGTCCCCTTCGGCGGAATTCAAGTCTTCATCAGCAAGATCGGCGAGTCAAATCCTGAGCCGGATGCCTGCACCAACACCGTTGAGACGGCTCGGCGCGCGAGACCCGCCAAGTTCCAACCCACCCGGAAGTGTGCTTTCGTCAGCTTTATCCATGGGGCGGATCTTGAGGAAGGTTCTGTGTCTGGTGGGGAGATGGGCATCTATTCAGGTGATGATTCTTCAACCGGCGAGACCGAATCAATCTTTCAACTACAAGATGGTGGGCTTGGAGGGTGTTCCGCAATTGACAGTATTCCGGACTCCTATGAGCCGCCGAGGAGGGCTGCTATCTTCATGGCCGGTACGCAACAGATGGTGAATTCATCGACTACTATGGCTATGACCTCTGGTTCAACGGCTGATGCGATGGCCGGGGCGAGTTGCTCTGCGCGCCCGCCGGCTCAGGTGCTATCCGCGCTCTTGGATGTTTTGGCGACTCTATTGGCTGCAGAGGTAACGCCGGCGACTCAGGCGCAACATAAGGTGGAAGTTGCGAAACTGTGGGACGAGATAGCTCAGGCTGAAGAGGATCTTACTGCCGAGAATGCCAGGATCGCAACAGAGCGAGCTGCGTTAGAGGTCGAGTCACAGTGGATTGAAGAAAAAGATTTCCGGTTAAACTTGGGTCAGAATGCGTCAAATGATGTTCTTTGGAGGAGGCACTAGAGCCGTCTACCTCCGCAGTTCGAGGCAAAGAATGTTTTCAATACACCTGGGGCAGGACCAAGTAACCCACCCAGTGTGACCCAGGCCGCTGAGGCACCCGTGGCCAGGGCGACGGCTCAGCCTCGTGCGGAAGACCTGCCTCGTTTGGATTTCACCTCACCCAGCAGGTATTAACACCACCGGGTCATTATTCGAACCATTTGGGATAAGATGATTGCCGCGGCTGGCGGCTCTTCCAGTAGAAGGCGAGTCTCCTGCCGCAGTAGAGGCCCGGAAGGCTGTGGAGCTTCTTCAGATGGCGGTAGCTCAACAGACGGCTTACTCATATAGCCCCGAGTGGATCCATTCAACTAAATGCCCTAGTCGAAGTTACAGCCGAAGCGTTGAATCACCGACAGTTTCCAGCAGCGAGCAGCGCCATTGTCACATCACTGGTTCTGGTAATGCCGAGTGCTAGCCTCTGGTGTTGCATCATGTATACCTTCCTTAGAAAGTTGAAATGGGGATGACAGAAACCCCAGCACCCCCTTAATCCAACTAGGGTTTACTAAAATCTTTTTCAATGAACTTGACATGCCCTTCTAAAATGTTCATCATCCTTGTCCTGGTCTAGAACCTCTGACAAAAAGGGTGCACACTTTTCTAGGACAACGGAGGGTCACTGAATTAAATCATATAGTATTTGCATTTGGGCATTTAAATACTATAAAATATTTTAAATGCCCAAATAATCATAAACTGAAATGTTTACTGTAGAATATATTCCCAACGGTGGGCATGAGCACTTTCATGATTTTTGGGAGTGTTTAGGTATTTTTAGAAAAAAGCTACAAAGTTACAGAAGAGAAAGAAAAACAGAAAATAAAAAGGAGGGACTCACCTGGGCCAACTTACCTGGCACCCCCAGCCGGCCCAGCACTGTAGAGGTCCCAGCCCACCACCCCACCGCATCGTCTTCCTCCTGCCAGTAGGAGCAGCTCGCGGTCGCGCGCGCGCTCGCCCTGGCCACCTTCTGCTTCCACCTCCTGCTTCCTCCTCGCCCTGGTTCGAGCGCCTGGAGACGCCTAGAGCCCCCTTGGTCTTCTTCCTCACTCTCTGCTCTCCCCCTCGCCCTCTAGCCCCTTCCCCGAGCTCACCCGAGTACGGCCGTCACCACCGTTCGCCATAGCCGCAGCCGCAGCCATACCCGAGCCTCTCCGACGGCCCCCGAGCTCTGCCGTGCCGCCCTCGTCCTCTCCGTCATCTCACGCGACCAGAAGAGCCCTGACGCGTCGTCTTCCGGCCCCGCCTTCCTCCTTCGGCCACGGAGATCGCCGGCGACTTTCCGCCGTCACCAAGCCATACCTGAGCACGCTGAGATCACCGATAACCTCGCCATGAGCTCTGATAATCCCCAAGTGCAGGGAATCATCGTAGAAATTCCCAAAGGTGGAAGTGATAAGTATGGAGTGTCGAATCCACAAGGAGCTAAAGGTAAGATCAATATTCTCTCAAGTCCTACCTGCCACTGATACGACTCTACGTACACCGAACGTTTGCTTCCAACTAGAAACGAGAAATAAAACTACGTTGTGGGTATGAAGAGGATAACTTTGCATGATATGGGAGAGCTAAAACATAAAAGTAGGTGATGTTATCATAAATTTAGAATATATTAATAAATATTATAAATAGCGAGTGCGGAATAATTATGGGTCGGTGTGCGGAATTTTCCTAGGCAATTGTTAGCAAGACCGGTAATCACTATTGCAATTTCATATGAGGGAGGGGCATAAGCTAACATACTTTCTCTTCTTGGATCATATGCATTTGTGATTGGAACTCTAGCAAGCATCCGCAACTACTAAAGATCATTAAGGTAAAACCCAACCATAGCATTAACATATCAAGTCCCCTTTATTCCCATACGCCGTGACCCACTTATCCGTGTTTATGTTTCTGTCACTCAAGCAACGCAGACAATAAGTAAACCATGGACATATTGCAACATCCTCAGCAGGAATCCCTCACGCTTGCGCGACATGGAGGGCACCATAGGACAACACAAAAATAAAACATACAACTCATACCAATCTAGATCATCAATCAACCCAAAGACAAAGGATATGTACTCAAAACATCATAGGATGGCAACACATCATTGGATCATAATATGTGGCATAAAGCACCATATTCAAGTAGGGATTACAGCGGGGTGCGGGAGAGTGGACTGCGTAAAAGAGATGAGGATGGTGATGATGATGGTGATGTTGATGAAGACGATCACCGCGGCGATGATTCCCTTCCCGATGGCACTCCGGCGCCACCGAGAGAGAGGAGGAGAAGTTCTCCCCGTTGTGCTTCCTCCTCCATGGCCTCCCCTGGATGGGAAGAGGTTCCCCCTCTGCAGGGTGCCAAAGAGGGCCTATATTAATTTCTCGTGGCTACAGAGGCTTGCAGTGGCGGAACTTCCGATCTAGGTTATTTTCTAGAGGTTTGGGTATTTATAGAAAAGGTTGGCATCAAGGACAAGTCAGGGGGCCCCACGGGTAGTCCACGAGGCACAGGGGCGCACCCAGGGGGGTGGGCGCGCCCCACCCTCGTGGGGCCCACGGGACTCCCCTCCAGTAAATTTTTGTTCTAGTATTTTTTATATTTTCCAGAAAAATTCTCCGTTGATTTTCAGCGCATTCCGAGAACTTTTATTTATGTACAAAAACAACACCATGGTAGTTCTGCTAAAAACAGTGTCAGTCCGGGTTAGTTCTAATCAAATCATACCAAAATCATATAAAACAATAGTAAACATGGCATGAATACTTCATAAATTATCGATATGTTGGAGACGTATCAAGCTCCTCTACCGAACGCCTCTCTCCCCACCGTCGACCGCCTCTCTAGCTCCGCTGACCACTTTGGCCGAAGCTCGCCGCCGCCGTGCCTCGTCGCCAGCGTGGCTAGAGCCACAATAGCTCGAAGCTGAGAACAACGTCGAGCTCAGCGCAGCTCCAGGAGCCTGTAGCGCCCACCAGCTCCTCCTCCCATGCACCGTAGCGCCGAACCCGTCGTTGCCCGAGCTTCGGCTGCCGCCACGAGCTTGACTCCGGCGAGCTGACTCCACCGCAGCCTCTCTCGCTTACTCCAATGGATGCGCGAGAGTGCCACTCTCTGTAGGTGGTCTCGACCACTAGTTTGGTTGCCGGAGGGCAAAATCCGAGCCCCTCCGTCGTCTCGGCCTCGCTGGCGACTCAACACCGGCGGGTCTGACCCCGCTGACCCGTGTTTGACCCATGTTTGACCTCTTATGGGTTGCCGGCAAGTGGGCCCAGGCCCCTGCTAATTTATGTTAAGTGATAACTAAATTTAATTAGCCCTGTTAATACTGACATGTGAGCCTAGGGCCTTAACTAGTCTAGTTTAGTGTTAGTTTAGAGCTAATTAACTTGGGTTAATTAGTCAGACACTGACATGTGGGTCCCAGCCGTCAGGTTTGACCTGGGCTGGCGCCTTTGACCTGCTGACATCACACGAACATAATGCTGAAGCCGTAAGTCATTTTTTGGATTAAATTTAATTCAGGAAATCCCAGAAAATGCTTTAAACTTCTAAAAATCATAGAAAATAAACTATAACTCCAAATGAAATAATTTATATATGAAAAATGATCAAAAAATCCAATCTATCCATATGTACTGTTTTCATGCATGTTAGAACAACTTATGAATACTGTTTAGGATAAATGGAATGAATGACATTTAAATAACCACATGTGGAGTTTGAATTTGAATCTTGGATTCAAACCAACTTCATTTAACTTGTTGCTAGTTGCATTAGCTCAAACCACAGCATATTGCCATGTCATGATCATGCATTATATTGTTGCATTCAATTGATTGTGTTTCCTCTCTATTGCCAGTATTTGTCCCCTCTCAGTAGACGACGTTCCGAAGATGAGTTTGATGATATCGATGAAGAACTATACTATCTTCAGAAGTGCCAGGCAAGCAAAACCCCCTTGTTCATTCCGATATAATCCCACTCTCTCACTCCTGCTCTCTTTTACTGCATTAGGACAACAACGATTCAACTGTTACATTCTGCGCTAGTTGAATTCCTTTCCTCCGCATGACCTGTCATTGCCACAATAAATAGATGAAACCCACTAGCATGAGTAGGAGTTGCTTGAGCCCTGATGTATTCTTCTTGTTTGTCATGCCTGCTACTGGTTAGAGTTGAGGTAGGTCTGATTCATCGGGGATGAATTGGAACAGTCATGAACATGTCCTACAGTGTGTGAACACGATTTGGTAAAGGTAGCAGTGAGAGGCCATGTAGGAGTACATGGTGGGTTGTCTCATTGAAGCCTCCCTCAGGAACTAAGTTCTGTGTTTGTGATCCATGAAGAACTACTACCACACGTTGGGCCCTGAAATATGACCCCGCTCGACTTATTAACCGCCCCTGTCCTCTGTCCAGGAGTTGCAAGTAGTTTCTGGTGTTCGTAGTTTGCTGGAGGCCATGCGCAGCGATGACCCGAGGTGTGGGCTATGATGCGGTAGGCACGTGGCACGGTGTACCGAGCACCCGTTTGGTGTCCTGGGAACCCTGCACACATCGTTCGGGGCCGTATGTGGAAACTTCGGCCAGACTCCCTGCGGATGGAACCTGAATAGGCGATAAACCTAGACTAGCACTACAAAAAAAGACACATCCGTGTCATTTTGGGCCGAACGAAAAAAATTTCTTTCATACTTATGACACTTCTATGACGATAATTGTGACAAAACCCGATATCATCATAGATGTAGTGGGCTCCTACTTCTATGACAAAAAATCATGACATAAAATGGGCTTTTCGTCCTGGGGGGCGGAGATGCAGCTGCATGACATTCTTTGGGCCGTCCATGATGGAAAAAACCATGGTAGAAGCGAGGGCGAAGAAAATTTTGGCGAGTTCCCGGTTAGGGTGGGTGGTCGGTGGCCGAGCGATGCGTGTTTCTCTTGTACACGTACGCGCGTGTGTGCGAGGCGTTGGCTCTAACTGAACCCGAGCGAGGCATTGGGCTCTAACTGAACCCGAGCGATTGCACTGCAGGCTACGCGTTACTGAACCCGAGTGATCGATTGATGGCTGTTAACTGAACCCGATCAAGCAATTCCTTCGCTACTGCTACTAACTAAAGCCAATCGATGCTGCCTCTGGATGAATAGTGAGCATTGCCGGGGGGTTGGTTGAGCAGTGAGCGGTGGGGGTGGATGAACAGGACCCCGTGGTGTTGCCTCTGGATGAACAGGACCCCGATCGATCAAGCTGGTTGGGGCTGGATGAACAGGCCCCCGTGAAGGGATGGATGAATAGGATGACCTCGTGGAGGGCTGGATGAACAGTAGAAGGTGGAGGGGTGGATGAACAGTAGCCCGTGGAGGGGTGGTTGAACAGGAGCCCGTGGAGAGGGGTGGTTGAACAGTAGCCGGTGGAGTAGCATGGGGTGGAGGCTGGATGAACAGGAGCCCGTGGATGAACAGTCGAAGGTGGAGGCTGGAGGAGGTTGACAGTGGACGAACAATAGCCCGTGGAGGCTGCAGGAGGTCGACGGTGGAGATGAACAGTATCCCGTGGAGTCCCGTTTTGCGGTACGCCTCACTCGTCCCGATGATCATGACCCCCGTTTCGACCATAGCGACACAAGTCCGTTTTGTCAGCTTTGCGGTACGCCACACCCCTCCTGATCAACAGGACCCCGTTTCGACCGTAGGAGGTCCAACACAAGTCCGTTTCCTCCATTTTGCGGTACGGCAGACCCCTCCCGATGAACAGGATACCGTTTCGAACGTGGCAGGTCGAACACAAGGCCGTTTCCTCCGTTCTGCGGTACGCCAGGCCTCGTTTCCATCGCCTGTTCCATCCAAGCCTGTTGGCTCCCACGCGTTCCGTTGCCTCCCGATGAACACGATGCATTCCGTTGCCTCCCAATGAACACGACCATTTCGTTGCCTCGAACACGACGATGACGCAGTTTCTCCGTTTCGACCCAGCCATGTACACGAGCACTAGCCATACGTATGCGCGAGTAGGCGTTCGAGACCCCGCCCGTATGTACCTACATGGTCGTATTTTCTTTCTTGTACACTGGCCGCCGTATGTACGTGTACATGCTACGTGCGCGCCTCTACTATGACACGACACGTGCGTGCCTCTACATCGATCAGTATATATGTACGTACATGTTCGCGACCAGAATGACAACACTACGTATGCTTCGACCAGGTGGGTCCCAACTGTCAGGCACTTCCTTGCGTGCGAAGATGTAGCTGGTTGGTCCCAGCAGTCAGGGGGTGAATCATTTTTTTTGCCCGGACGCACATCCTTGCGTGCGAAGATGTAGCTGGTGGGTCCCTGCAGTCAGGGGGCGAATCATCTTTTTTTGCCCGAACACACTTCCTTGCGTGCGAAGATATAGCTGGTGGGTCCTAGTAGTCAGGGGGGAAACATTTTTTCGTGAAATACGGTGGCCCATCCAGTGGGTCCCTGCTTTCAGGTGGAGGAATAATTATTTTGCGCGTAATAAGGAGGCACTTCCTTGCGGCCGCCGTGGACCCAGCTGTCAGCCTCTCCACGTACAGTACTCTTCCGATGGAAGTCGTTCCTTGACCATGTTGACCTCGCCGCGCGGAGAGCACCAGGGCGGTGGACGACGGCGAGGCCTAGGAAGGGGACGATGCGGAGTCGGGGAAGACGCGACAGTGGAAGCCCGCGCGGAGAGAAGTACGAGGGTTCACTGGTTCGGCTGTGGTGTGAGGCTGCCGTCACCACAGGGCCTGGCTATCAGTGGGAATAGTAGGGGGCGATGAGGCCTCCGCGGCAGCACAACCAGCCACGGGAGGTAGGAGCATGTGGCACGACCGGTGCTGCTTTGGGCAGCTGGAGCAAGAAGACCGGAGGTTGAAGAAGCACTACGGCCGTTGGATGGACATCGTACAGTCACTGGAGCTAGAATAGTCCATATTGACTAAGTTGACAAAGCCCTCCATCCCCGTCAACTTAGTAGGCCCACAAGTCAGCCTCCAACCAAGGTGGATCCATGTAGCATGGGGAGTATTCATTTTTTGTGCGTAATAAGGAGGCAATTTTGGTGGGTCTGAGCTGACAGTGGGGGGAACGATTTTTTTGTGAAATATGGTGGGTCCACAAGTCAGCCACCAAATCTATCGGGTCCCAGCTGTCATCGTAAGGAATAATTTTTTTTTCGCATAACAAGGAGGCACTTACTTCCTTTTCGTAATAAGGAGGAACTTTCCTTGCGTGCGACCATGGACCTCATGGGTCCCAGCCGTTAGGCTCTCACGTACAGTCCTCTTCCGATGACTCTCGTTTGTTGACCACGCCGCGCCGACTGCAGTGAGGCGGTGGTCGACGGCGAGGCCCCAGACTGGAACGACCCGGAGATGGGGAAGACATGGCAATGGAGTCGCAGACGGAGAGGAGTGGGAAACTTGACTGGTTCAGGTGCGGCGTGGGCCTACACTCGGCAGAGAATAATAGGAGGTGCGGAGTGGAGGGATGGCCTGGCCGTCGGCGGGGTAGCGTTTCACTGCGAGGCGCGCAAAACATCGTCGCTGGATGCCAGAGGCTGGAGCAAGCGGCCCCAGCAACGCTAGGGGAAGAAGATGAGAGATTGAAGAAGAATGCCAGCCGTTGGATGTAAATCCAACGCCTTGCTTAGGCTTCGACCTACTGGCCCACATGTCAGCCAGTCCATTTGTTTTTTTAGTCCATTTGGTGGGCTGGGTGAAACAATGATGTAGCATCTATGCAACCCGTTTATATATATGGTAGAATTTAAAGCCCATTTGCATTTTTCTCGAAATCCGCAACTTGCTGGGCTGGGTGAAAATATCATGTTGGGCTGGACGGAGAAATGTTATAAAAACATAAACACATGATTGCACGTCAATTACTGCATTGGCCAGTAAAATCTTTGCAAGCTTATGTACGCAATCACTAGGAGTTAACTTGCCAAGTTATATATAAACACTTATTATTATTATTTTGTAAGAACTTTCAATTTACGAAATAAAATATCATTTTAATTTGATGAGTTAATAGGACGTGGGGTATTATTAATTTTTAGGCTAGACGTGGGACAATTGAGTTGGTTCTAGGGAAATGTACTGAGAGAAAACTCAGTTTACATCGAAAAAGAAAGAGAAAGAACTGAGTTGTGCTTCGTCTTGAAAAAATAAACATAACTTGGGCTGCTGATGTTATAGACAAGCTAGGTTGGGAGGCCCAGAGGCCGCTAGATCTGAAAAATGTTGAAACATGTCGTGGGTTGCCCGTGTTAAAAAAATGAGACCAACCAAAGGGCTAACCCTTGTTGGCATTTTTTTATAGGAGAAACTCCGCGAGCACCACACGTCCAAGCCGGGACTTGAACTCGGGTGGGCTGGCAGCAACCTCAAGCTGCCCAGCCAATGGGTCGATGGCCCGTCCTCGTGGGCTGCCCATGTTAAACAACAAAACCTATGCGATGGACCTGGTGGGCCCTGGACTGTCAGGCTCTCGTCGAATTTTTGTCTCCCGATTCCTCTTATTTTGCTGACGATGTTGGGAACGACAGACGGCGGTGCCACGGCGACAACACCAAGGTGGAGGACGACGTCGAGACTGTGGACCGAACGAATCAGAGCAGGGGAAGACGCAGGCGGAGGGGCGTACGAGGGTTGACTTGTTCGGATGCAGGGTGGCCAGTGGAGCTCCTTGGTATCGTTGTCTTCTTTCATGTTGGCGTAGCAGGGGTTGATGATGGTCTCACCGAGGTCAACCACGGAATCCTTCTCCAGCCCATTGTCGATGATCTTATATTGCTTCGGGATGTCAACAAGCTTGCTGCACCAGATGGCCGAATCGTCGCGTTCTTCCTTCTCTCCACCGTAGCGAAGGTGCAGTCGGCGCTGCCGATGAAATGGGCGAATGCTCTAGAACGTCTGATAGCCCTACAACAGTGATAGACGATAACCTCGTCCCGCACGCATACCTGGGCGACTAGATCCGTTGGTCACTGTAAGGAGATGAATGGATGGGCACAAGGTGTAGTCCTGCGACCTTGTGCTTTCTCGTCCTGTAGGTACTACTTCAACTCGGTGAGGCAGAGCTTCACTGAGTCCAGATCGTTGGTGTACATCACATTCAACTTGGTGCTGCCATGGGACTAAACGGAGAACTCAAAGGTGAACTCCTTGCTGAGGTCCATATCCAGCAGGCTCACCCCTCAGATTGCCATTGGAGTCTCTTCAAGTGAACGAGTGAGTAGGCGGCAGCAATAGACCGTTTTTCAGCTCTTGGGGAACTGGATTCAACAGTAAATTGAGTGTGTATAGGCGACAATAGTGACGACTCCTCCCTCATCCACTGCACGCCCTACAGAATATGCACCCTCGGCACATTTAAATGTCTCCATTAAGAAACCTATTCCGGCCACACACGTCGGTTCATGAGCGAGTCTGTATTGGTACTCTAATAACAAGTGTTAGTGTCAGTTTACTTAAATTTAATTAGCTTTAATTAAAATGTGTTCTTAAAACAAGAAATGCATTGGCTCGTTCTATCAGTGCCACAGGATCAACATGCACAACAATTAGAATTATTATTCTCAGGACGCACATGATCAGCACATTTGCCGCACTTTCACACAGCCAATACTACCAAGTTTGAACAGTTTGTTATGGTTGTTGTCCTCTGCATCATCATGTCGTGTTTCCCAGCTTGCAAGATTCAGAACCAACAAATAAGATTAAAATAATAAGTACAACAAAGATGCCTACACATCTCATTGATTCCCAACTTCCAAGATTCAGAACCAACAAATAAGATTCAAATAATAAGTACAACAAAGATGCCTACACATCTCATTGATTCCCAGCTTGCAAGATTCAGAACCAACCCATTAGATCCTATTGATAAAGTGAATGTCGGGATTAAATCCATCTTGGCTAGCCATGTCATACAATCCAAGAACTTGGCAAATGCTCTTGACCATCACAACATTTGTAGTAGAGTATTCCTGTTTGCACAGATAAGAAAGAGCATGGGTTTAGGACTCTAGCAGCCGTAGAGATGGTTGTACAAACATTGGCCTTTTCTTTTGGCCACCAATTCTATCTATGTTCGTGATGCGTCAATCTTTGACGCATCCCTTGAAATTACTATAATAGTGCCACTAGTTGAAGCAAACTTTATTTCCAAAACGAGAAAAGGTTGCGATAAAATAGCTTTATTTAAAAAATACAATGTTGGCACAGCATGACAAAGCACAATCATGTTGATAAAGGACAGTACTGACCGGTGTGAGGGGCCCTATGCCGCCACGACCCGATCTGGTGAACCTGCAACTCCACTCGGATGAGGTCAACCTCCAGCTCCATGATTCAATTCATGCGCCGTTTTTTGCAGTTCACCTGAAATGAAGCAAAGATTGCATCATTCAGCTAGCAAGAAGCACTTGCTCTCATGAGCTGGCAGGTTCTTCTTTAGTAGTTGCACTAAAATTGAGCAATATTAAGGTTGGCTGTCCTGCTCATGTAAGGTGCAACTATAATTTGCTTATTTGTGTAGTTCCACTAAAATAAAGTGCCATTGTGGTGACAATGATGACTCATCTTGCAAAGGCTAATAAAATGTTGCACGAGTTTACCAACAGAATTTTGACGGAGATTTTGGGAACTCCAGTCACCATTTTGTGCAGTTCCACCAAAATTGAGAGATGTTGCCCATGTGACATTTTAGTTGAACTGCACAAGACACTTATTCCAAAAAAAATGTTTTGTGCAGTTCACCAAAAGGTCACAATAGCAACAAGGTGAAATGGATATCCCTATCCGCACAAAAAGATAGAAAGTAAACAATTGCTGGTCAATAAGAATATACGAAACATACACGAAATGAAAAGAAGCATCTTAATTATGTTCATGGCAATCACGCAATGACACTAGAAATTTTAAAACCTAAGTAATGCTTCATGTTATCGGAAGCATTACTATCAACTATGACATTCGTCAAATATGGGATTACTTTAATTGTGGCATTGCTTGTTTACCAGATACAGTAAATCAACAGTAGCTAAAGAGTTGGTTTAAGGGCATGGGACCATGGGGGCACCAGGTCACTCAGCAGCGTAAAGAAGCAACTTACTTATCATACTTGGGAAAATAGTAGGAGTACCATTTGTTAACACAGTTTAATTGCATCATATCACTGGAGGCATTAGATTAACAATAACACTGGTTAGACATGTCCTTAAGGTAACAGTGTGATCGCTTCATTTACATGCGCCTTTACATTAACAATGGCAAAAGGTTGGTATAAGGACATCCGACAGTGGATGCATTAACACAATGTACCTACAAAGAGGCATAAAGTGGTGATGCCGAGTTTCTTCATGCTCTGTGAGGGCAGCAAATCTAATCCTGGAGAACTTTACTGTGCGAGGGCAGCAAATCAAATCCTAGAGAACTTTTACTATGTGAGGGCAGCAAATCTAATCCTGGAGACCTTTTACTATGTGAGGGCAACAAATATAATCCTGGAGACCTTTTACTCTGTGAGGGCAGGAAATCTAATCCTGGAGACCTTTTACTGTGTGAGGGCATTAAATCTAATCCTGGACATACTCAGTTGACCTGTCCACCAGCCGCCACTTTCTATCCATTTTTCAACCAATAATAGATTGTTCCTTATCCAGTTTGTATTGAGTTTTCCCATTATTTCCCTTTTCAACCAAGAGACCGGTTGGGTACCCGGTCTCTACCACTTTCCCCCTGTTATTTCCTCTTTGAATCAAGTCCTAGATTCATGCTACGACTTTCCCGCCTTCCTTTGTTGTTTGAACCAAGTCATATATTCGAATGCATGAAGTAGATTTACCTCTAATAATACTAAAAATTTAGGTGGATTTGGAAGAGCTGATGGAAGTACAAAAAGATGCACATGCAGACACGTTGGGAGCTGGGGCAGTAGAGCAAGGCCTCTTTCGAAGAACTTGTACCTGAGGTTCGTCGGGATGTCAGCGGCGGTAGGTCCGATCTGCGCACAATACGGCAGGGAGGAAGAAGGGTCGGAGGACCTCCCGAGCCGGGGATGTGTCGGAGAGAACGGCACGGGCATAGGATCGGGCCCTGCCGGCAGCTATGGGTTTCCTCCCTCGGCGGCGATGACCGCATGAACGATGCACCTTTTAGTCCTCTACACACACACTGGCCGAAGGGATTTGGCCGGATCTGTGACCAGCAGTGAGCAGAGAGGAAATGTCGCTACCGCTGTCTTGTTTAGATCTGGAGAGGATGAGAGAATGAAGAGCAAGCCTAGTAAAGCAAGTGCACAGCCCCCTGCGTACATATGTAGTGGAGTGATTATCTTTTTCTCTCCACAACAAGCGTTTCAATTTGTGTACATGGCATTAAAGAAAAGAAACTCTCTATTTAAGGTGACTACTGTACGACTCCTACTTACTACTAGTAGTACTAGTATTGTTCACTTGTGCTCCCCACCCCTCCATTCATTGAACAACCCTACGGGTGAATAAACATACAGTAAGTATTTATATAGAACGAACAAGCTCGAACTATTTTCACGTAGTTAAAAGTTGAGGGCGGGGCTTTTCCCGGGTAGTACACGTGGCAGTTTTCGGGGAGGCGGTTTGACAGATAGGCGAGGAGGGTGAGCGAGTGGCGGATTCTCAAACATACTACTGGAAAGGTCGGGATGTGCGATTTGACGGGGCATTACTGCTGGAAAGACTTGTGATATGACCACTCACTATAGTCATGAATTACTGGCGCTCCGACCGGGGTGATGCCCCCCTTCCGTTCCGCACTCTAATCTGGTGCATGACACGTTGACCCGGATGCTGGCTCTCCCACATGTCGGCGAAGTACTACGTAGTTGTAAGAAGGAGCAAAGAATGATCCGGTATATACTACAACTACTCCTCAGGTTGGAGGAGTGTGAACCACGGCAGCCCAGTGAACCAGCAGTGTGAACCACGGTAGCCCAGTGAACCAGCAGTAAAAAACAATGTGGTGATATGGCCATAAAAACAATTTTCTATGGTCCATACTGGAACATGTACAGTACCACTCTTTGTTTGGATCCCTGAGTTAGAGCTAGTTTGGGTTGAAATAGCCTCAAATTATCGAAACATGAGGGGTTAGTTTGAGCTAGTTTGCTCTAACCCAGCTGAAAAAACTAGCCCGGTGGAAAGGTTCTAATTGGGTTAGTTATCCTCGATCCCACTAAATGAGAACTAAAAAAATCCCCCCTGCCTGCACCAGATCGCTCTCCCCTCTCGCATGACTCATCTCTGTTCCCCATAGGGTCGCCCGCCCAAGCGTCGCTCGCCCTCTCTCTCCTCCGGTCGCCCTCTCCTTCTGGCCTCCGCTGCCCTACTCCGGCCGCCCTCTCCCTCCGGCCTTCAAAGGTCGCCCTGCTCCCCCTTCACCGGTCGTTTTTCTCCCTTTGTCGTGTGCGGCGGCGGCGCATCTACCAGGGAGGTCGCGAGAGGGGTGAGTTTATTCGTTCCTTCTCTGTCTCACAGCCATATCATTGATCTTGCTCGCTCTAGCGCTAATTCTGATTTGGAAAAGTAGGTCCTGATCAAACTTGGTATAGATTTGTGGTGCATGCATGGAATTGTTTGATGCTGCTTGAGGAGGTAATAAATCTTTCTAGAGGCCCAAAGATTCAGTTCACCTTTCTAGGTATTTCAGTTTCAGGCTTGCATTATTTCTAGAGGCCCAAAGATTCAGTTAACCTTTCTAGGTATATCAGTTTCAGGCCTGCATTATTTCTAGAGGCCCAAAGATTCAGTTCACCTTTCTAGGTATTTTAGTTTCAGGCTTGCATTATTTCTAGAGGCCCAAAGATTAAGTTCACAGATGGCGGCAAGCGGCCCTGCTACCCATGCTGGTGTCGACCTCAACTTGCAAGGGCCAGTGTCGGACAGGTTCCCAGGGCTTGGGCTCTACAGAGCCTTCCTCCAGAGCGACGATGGTGAGCTCCTCCCTTGGTGCGTGAGGGGCTCCGGGCTCCCTCCCTATCGTCAATGACTTCCGTCATGAGTTAGCTCATGCTTAGAAGCTTGATTGACGACTTGTATGTTTAAGTGAGATATCTCATTTGTATGGACAAAGTAAAAATTATCATGTTTTGCATGCTTGATTTGTAAAGATGGTTCGTTTATGTCAATTGTGAGCAGGAGTAGTCCACACAAGAGCCGGCCACACCAAATCCGACAGGAAATAGGGTGCAAAGTAGTCAAATGACTGAGAAAGAGCATTTATTGTCAATCTAACCCTGCCATCCATACACCTCTTTGGTTTAGAGTTAGTTCAGGGTTAGAATCTAAGGGGCTGTTTGGTTCTAGGCCTTGCATTGCCACACTTTGCCACACATTTTTCACATGTTTTCCTAAGGTTAGTTCATCAAAATGACAGCCACAAGTTGGCAAGCCTAATTGAATCTTGCCACACTTTTTGTGTGTATGCCATGTGGGGTCCTAGTGTGGCTTGCCTAAGGTGTGGCTTGAACCAACCACTCACTTAAGTTAGTCAAACTTGCCTAACCTTAGGTGTGGCAACATTTGGCAAAGTTAGTCACAAACCAAACATCCCCTAACTCTAACCTCTAACTGAGTTAGAGTTCTCCTCGTCTCACTTCATCGCCATCATACTTTCCCCATTCCTGTGCTTTCAATATCCTGCGAATCAAAGAGGCCCTTTTTTTGCGGGAAAAATCAAAGAGGCCCTTAGAATGGTTTAGGTTCGGTCATTTTTTATAAACGTGTTATGTCCAAAATTTAATGAACGTGCTCCGGTTTCTACGAAAATAATCCGGTTTCATGTTGTAATTCATTTATTTATTTATTCTTCTGCGGGGGGTTTGCATGTAATTCATGAGGTCTGAAATGTAAAGTACCCCGTCATATGATCCGAGTCGTGCATGCACTACAACCCAGATGCTCTATGTCCCACATGTCGGCGAATGGGAGCACGTGGAAATAGCCTAGGAGTACATATAGGAGGAAAAATGCATGAAAAAAATATGTACTGTGAAGCGTAGCTGCGGTTCAAAAAGGAGACCTAAAGTGATGACAATTATAGGTAGCACGCACCCAACTAGTGGTACTAGACATACGACTAATTTTTCCCTAAAAAAGAGGTACAAGTGCTCAGTACTCCTATTCTATCAACACGAGTCCCATCTGACAACAGCGTCTGTGCTACAGCTAGCTCTCCTCCCTCGTCTCTCTCTTCTAATTCTAAACTCGGCAGACGCCCGGTGGGCAGGGTGGGTTTGCTCAACTGCGGCCCCACCTCACAGTGAAAACATTACGACTAGAATAAAAATGCCATATAGTCCCTCCGTTCCTAAATATAAGCCTTTTTAGATACTATTTCAAATGGAATACCACATACAGATGTATGTAGACATAGTTTAGAGTGTAGTCACTTGCTAGAATCTTTAGAAAGTCTTATATTTGGGAACGGATGGAGCACTATACTAATAAAACATTAAGGCCACGAGGCGATGCAGTGCTAGTTATAGGAGGCAAGAAGAAGAGATGCATCCATCGACGACGTCCACCTCCTCGACTCAGGGCGCCGGCCCACCGAACGGCGCCTAAGTAGCAGCGGCTTTCGTGGCCAGGTTGACGTGCTTCTGAACAATGGCGTCCAAAGATTCCAGCCGCTGGAAGAAGGCCAAAGTCTTTATGTCCTCGCTTTCCTTGTAGTGGCGCCCTATGTAGACGATTTCCTCGTAGACGTGGATGTGCAGGTCGACCGTTTCTTGCATGTTGAGGCGCTGCGCAGCGAGCGCGGCCTCGAGGTGCACATTCTTCATCATGACCTCCGACACCTGCAGGGCCACCAGGGCTTGAAAGAGTTGGTCACCATGGAGGCTGATGAGGGTGGCAGGCAATGAGGAGCCTGGGCTTGAGGGCTGGAGTAGTACGGCAAGGTCGTCTGTGCGCTTCTTGACGGCGGTGAACTTGCGGATGGAGTTGACCATCATGTCGTCCATGCGAGACGTGAAGCCGGCGTCGGCGAGGGCTACGATGTCGGCATTCGCCAGCACCATCCGGAAATGCTGAGCGGTGCGGGGCCGTAGGCGGTGCCTTGGATGATCTGGCACAGCCGACTGCCGCTCGCGTCCATCGCCTCCATAGGTGCTTGTGGCTTCTGGTCACTTGGTCTTGGATTGGAGTGAGCAGTGTTGTGCAGAGACATAGGAGTAGATGGATTGGAGTGGTGGGGCGCCTTTATATGAGAGTCCAAACTTTGTTGCATTCACATCATGCTCGCTCTATTCTGCTTCTCCAATTAATTCTCTCTGCATGTAATTGAGGATGCATCATTGACCGTTCAACATCTCGGGAACCGCTAACCTCTCCCTCCTTGGCATTCAAGCACCTGTGGAGGCGACTGCCACTCGCGTCTATCGCGTCTCAGGAGACGTTCCCATCGATGACGAGGTTCCTATGGTGACTTTGTAAATTTCAAGATGATAGTGACGTGCGTGTGTGCGTTCATAGGGGTGAGTGTATGCGCGTGCATATCAGCGCTTGCGTCTATATTGTGTCAAAAAAATTAAATGCGTGTCAAAAAGAGACTAGTCAGTATACTCAATATTGTGCACCTCGGGGAGGAAAATGAGAGAAGTACGTATTTATTTGCGGTGCAGATTCACTCATTTTGCTCCATACGTACTCCGTCTCGGTGTAGTCCAGTCACTTGTTCAAATCTCTAGAAAGGCAAATACTCCTTTCTGGTTTACAGGGCTATACTAGCAAGTAGTAGTAAGTACTACTCTCTCCGTTCCTAACTATTTGTCTTTCTAGAGATTTCAACAAGTGACTACATACGGAGCAAAATGAGTGAATCTACATTCTTAAATATGTCTATATACATCCGTATGTAGTAGTACATTTGAATCTCTGAAAAGACAAATATTTAGTAACGGAGGGAGTAGTACAATAGTGGGCTCACATAGCAATTTTGTCTCATGCAAGAGCCTGGCTATATGCGTGCTCCAATGTTCGCAACTGCCACGTTTGGGTTGCGCTTGGCTCTTCGCCTCTTCGAGAAGACGAACAATGATGTTACTACTACTACTTCTACAGTGTAGAATCCACTGTTGCATGTCTGTCCACCGCGAGCGGGAGGGATAGCTTGTTGTAGTAGCCTCTCCTCGTTTGCGAGCAACCGCGTGCATGGGCGAGGGAGAAGGCGTGTAGTAGTAAAATCAAGATTCTCCTCGTTGTACGAGTTAACGCGACACATCATAGCACTGGCCCCACATGCTTGCCTCTAAACTTGGCTGAAAGACCCGCAGTGTACAATATATTTGCTGCAACCTCTAACATTTACCCACCACAAATTAAAATATATATTCCTGTCTTGACCAGATGAGCGTGCAAACTACAATCACCAGGGTGACAGGTAGGGCCAGAAGACTATTTTTAATTTCTTAAAAAAACTTCGAGACGGCCACATAGCATGGAGCCGACCCCAACGATTTTAAGCTTACAGGCACGGTACACGCTATCCTAGACTACTCTACACATGAAACTGCCACACGAGCGTCCGGGCTGCACTTGGCTCTTCGCCTCTTCGGGAAGTCGAACAATAGTACTACTACATTGGAGGAGTACTACAATATGCTTCTGGCCGTCTGACACCGATTGAACTGCTGCATGTCCACCACGTGCGGGAGGGAGAGCGTGTAGCGATAGCATCTCCTAGTCTTGCCAGCTACCACGCTCATGGGCGAGGGAGGGACGCTCCTGCCTTTGCGTGTATGATAGGTGGGCCCGACAGGTGGGTGGCCAAGTCATACAGCCAAAGGCAGGTGCAGTTAAGTCGGTGAGGGAGAGGATAATCAAACTTCTCATTGACGTATGAGTTGACGCGACACATCAAAGCACCACACTCGATATATTTCAATAATTTGGGTTTACTGATGCATTAATTACAATGCATGCATGCATGACATGACTCTCCTTTTGATACTTGCATGTGTTGATTTAATGCACCCTGAATTTGTATAAAATATGTGACTATAAAGCTTTGTAATGCCCCGGCCCAAGCGACAGATGGTTGTGCACGAGGAGGGCGAGATCATGCAGACGGAACAGGACCCGACAATGGAGCTCTCTAAGGTCTCGATGGATCTCACCAAGCTCCACGGCCCCTTGTGCCTCCACCCCTTGAAGCCTCCAGTGTATGAGGTTCAAATACACCACGTCCATTCGGCTGATTGAGCAAGGTGCAGGTTTCTTGATTATTGTGCTGTTCGATTGATTTCTGCAGTGGAATGGACGTCATCCACTTGGCCTGTGTTGACTACCGCGTCGAGCACCCCGGGAACCAGTGGCAGTGCTAGAAGTGCGAGCACGGCGGTGGCTTCGATGTGCGGAACACGGCGGTGGACTCCGTCCTTTCATCAATGAGGGTGGAGTGCCCGCATGAAGGCTGTGGGCTCTACGTCACTTACCACAAGCTCGCCGATCACCAGACCGTGTGTCCGCTCGCGCCCTGCAAATGTCCCGTGCCCGTCTGCGGTTACGAAGGCCCGCCACCGACGCTCTACCACCACATCAGCACCGCGCATCCCATGCCCGTGCACAGGATCTAGTACGGCAAGGTGCTCCAACTGCAAGTGCCACTATCGGAGCCACGGATGAGGACGGCCGCGCGTTTTTCTTGGTCGGCGGGGTGCTCAACATCGGCGCTCCTATCGTCGTGTCAGTCGTCTGCATCAGAGCGGGGGCATCCCCACTGCCTCACTACGTGGCCAAGCTGTGGGCGTACGGCCTGCCGAGGGAGCCCAAAGGCACGACCGACGCCGTCAAGGTGGAAATGGAGGTGACAAGCAGCAAGGATCCCGGCGACGTCGCCGCGCAGGAGTTGACCTTCTTCATAGTTCCGCCCAAGCTGTTGGCCGGGGCTAAGCTGGTGTCCCTCCACATTCAGATTGACAAGCTCACGTCCTAAATGTTTCTACAGTGCCTTCTGTTTATCTTAGTAATATGCTAATATAGGGATTACCTCGGTCTAATTTAGCTTAAGAAATGGTGGGTTTTGGTGGCGATGCAGCAATTACTTCGACATCAGATCAGTAATTTCCAACAGTCGAACGAATATTTTTGTGTCTATTGGATATAAAGTTCCTTTGGGTAAGAAGTACTACTTGTCATCAAAATGGATAAAAGGGGATGTATATAGACATATTTTAGTTCTAGATACGTCCCTTTTTATCCATTTTGATGACAAGCACTCCCTCCGTTCCACAATACATGCCTTCCATTTGTCAAAATATAGATGTATGTAGACATGTTTTACTATACAGGTACATCCATGATAGAGCCAATCGGATGGTTGAGAACACTACAATTCGTAGCTACAGATGCATGTGTGACTCCCAGATGCAGAGGCCGGGGGTCATCATCCTCCTTTTCGAGAAAAAATAGACGCGTGTGTGAGAGGATGACTGCGTGCATGCACCTCTTCTCTTCCTGTATAACGTACTAAACTCAGAGTACAAGTTTTTGTGGGCGGCATGATGGTGCATGTGAGAAGTCCCGAGAGATAGGTTTAATGCGTCTGAAAAAAAAGACTAGCATATAGCTCACCACGCGACTATTCCCGTCGAACGCCCCATTAACCATATATGTATATGATGGTGCCAGTTCTTGCACGTACACAGCAGTAGAAAAAGAACTAACATGGCATATGTTACACCACGGCCGAGAACACGTGCCCACGTAACGCCATACGGGAATAGTACCGCACTTCGAAACTAGAACCGTCAATAAATTTTGAGCTTGTGTCTCGTCACATTCCAAATTACTACTACTACCACACTATATTGAATTGCAAACCTGTTCACACCGATCACAACCTAAACAGTTTCCCACTTAGGAGCGTATTAGTACTCGGTTATAAATACTACTATGCCAAGATGACTGAACATTCCTCCTCAACTCCTCATCCACAAAAACAAACAAGTCATTCAGTATCATTCCCTTGCGTCTGCCATGGCCAGCGTGAGTTCTGGGTCGAGAGATTACCACCAGGTAGAGGCGAGCATGGAAGCGGAAGCACAAGAGATGTCCCGGCTCGCTGTGAAAGCATCCGACATGTCCCGCCGTGTGGAAGTAGAAGCAAAGAGGTCCTGCCGCGCTGTCGAAGCAGCACGGAGGTCCCGCCGCGCCGTCGATGCAGCAGACTGGTTCGGCCGCGCCGCGGAAGCAGCAGAGATGTCCCGCCGTGCCACGAATGCAGCAGAGATGTCCCACCACACCGCGGTGGCCTGGGAAAATGTCTCGCTGGCAAGCGACGACTCTTACAGGCGCATGCATGCGATCGTCCATAGCCAGATGGATTTCAACATTTAGCTTGTACCTCAGCTACGATCTTGTGCCTCGGCAGGGTCTTGTAGGTAGTCAGGCTTCTCAGCCATTTCTTTTGTAGTTGTCTTTACTCAGACATGTTATGCTTCCATTTCTTGTATGCTCTGAATGTTGCGTCATCAGACCCATGTTTGTAATACTTGGCTCCTCAGAGCCTATTGAATAAATACTTTGAGTTGTAGAGTCATGTTGTGATGCCATGTTGTATTTGTGCATATCGAGCATATTGTGTGTATGATTATTGAAATTCTTGGTATGTGTGGGATCCGACAACCTAGTTGTTTATTCTTGGTAGCCTCTCTTACCGGGAAATGTCTCCAAGTGCTCCCACTGAGCCATGGTAGCTTGCTACTGCTCCGGAACACTTAGGCTGGCCGGTATGTGTCCTTCTTTGTTCTTGTGTATGTCCCTTCGGGGAAATGTCACACGTTGCTCCTTCAAGTCCCTGTAGCTTTCTAGGACTTGGGTTCATATGTTGTTGATCCACACGTTCGTTGCTGGGTCATGTATGCCTGTCCCTGTAAGTTAGCGCCACTTTAGGTTTATGACTAGTCATGTCAGCCCGGGTTCTTTGTCATATGGATGCTAGCAGCACTATCATATACGTGAGCCAAAAGGCGCAAACGGTCCCAGGCCAGGTAAGTTGGCACCCGTGGGAATACCGTGCGTGAGGCCGCAAAGTTATATGATGCGTTACATGCTAGATCAGTGTTACTTAGGATCGGGGTCCTGGCAGCTTTGGTATCAGAGCCTGACTGCTTGTAGGATTTCCAAGCCAAACTGGTCGAAGTTGAGTCTAGAAATTCTTTAGCTATATAAGGGGATTTATTGTGGATGGGAACGTCAGGCTCTTTTTACTCCTTTACCTTATGCCCTTCTGATCTGAGTCATCCTATCTTTCCTACGGGGTTAAGGAACTAGGCCTCCTCTTCTTTCTATCAGGATCACGTGTTACTAATCCGTAGACTTATAGGATTGATGGATTCAAGCCTCAGTTCAGTCTCTACTACTTCCGTATGTTGACCGTTGATCTCGGAACCTTGATATTATGCTCCTGAGTAGTTATGCCACCATTTCTGCAGCATGTCTTAAATCCTTATGAGCATTTACAGTCGTTCTGCTGTCCGAGTAATCCCAGGTTTCTAAATAGTCTGATGCATTTGCAAATCCCTTCCTCCCATTCCCGATGTTCTTTTGGTCAGATTAACCACACTAGTCAGTGGGTTGAGGTACTCTATTACCTCAGCATTTATGTTGGAGCTATTATTATGACCCTAGGTGTCTAGAGTATCACCTAGTAATCTAGCCATGTTTTTTGTTCCCAGTGTGATGATTCTGGCCTTTATTCTCGAAAGCATCCCATGATGCCATTTAGTTAGTAGGCATTCTATACCTGGGTTTTGAACCCAAGATTCACCCTACCTACTTCATGTTGATAGTGTTTGCTCGATCCTTTAGGTTATTAGTAACCTTTGCATTACTCCTCGAGGTTCGTGGTTTTTCCATCTTCCAAATACCATGAACTGCTCATGGCAGAAGTTCTTGAACCAAAAGATCACAACCAGAGTGCTCTTGATGCGATTCTATGTTGTGACTCTGCCAGTTCTACCTTTCTGCATGGGTTATCCGGAAGAAATGTGTTGAACTCGTTTGACATGCTAATCTATGCATCCATAACTCAGAAAGTTATATGTTCCTTTGAGTTATCCCTTTTTAGCTGTTTTCTGGCCCTCGTCTATCAATTGATAGTAAGGAGTAGTTATGTAATTGTGTTCGTCGATGCCTATTACTCTTGTCGAGGAAAGGGCATTGGAGCTTAATGCACCCGAGTGTACGCCGGCCGGCACCTCGCCAGCAAGCGGCCGCTCCATCAGTTGTACGCCCGCCGTTGGCGGTGCCTCGACATTAGCGATCTCGACGGCATCACGGTAACTAAGCCTCTCGGCCGATGACTTCATCTCCTTGCCTTTGACTGGGCATCCCTCATGCCCTACATGTTTTCGCAGGGCGCCGCCGACGTTCCTCTGTTCTACCCTGGAGTATTACCATATTTATATTAAGAATATCATGGGAACTCTTGATACAGTGATACTTCTCACCATCGTTGTTCATTCCCCGCTCCCCGTGTGTTGCAACCGGAATGCCGACAGGTGAACCATGATGTGTGAAATCAATACTCCTAGCAACCTTGTTGCTTGGCAGTTAATGGACAACAATTTCATTCTTAGCGTGTTTGTTCTTGAACCACCACTCTAAGATAGATTGTGCTACCTAGTCCTTGCTTTCGGTGCACTCTCCGATCAATGAGCTAGGATTGTGTCAATCCCTCGCTCTTTTGATCACATCGTCTTGCCCTGAGCAAGATCATTCTCGAGCTTAATAACATATCGATGGTTTGTGATTTTCCAAATATCTTCTCGGAAGTGTTACCAGGTTGTTACCTAATCGCTATGTTGAGTTCGTGATCAAGTTGGTTTCTTGTAAACCAGCCATTCTCCAAGAATCTGTGTTGGATACCCCTGAGCTAGTTGGTTAAGCTAAACAATAACTTGTAGAGTTGGAAGATAAAAGCTTTCCTAGCTTAGTTCACTTCAAGGGATATATCTGTGCGTGTTGAAGAAAGATGATATCTTCATCAATTGGTCCATGTGATCAGTTAATGGACTTATCATCATATCCAATCTTTGATTTGAGCATGGGCTATCGTCAAGTCAAATCAGAACCAACGATATTTGTAATGTTGTCTTACTCGTGGTTGATTCCTCAAGCATACACCATTATATTCTTTGGGTCTGACCAATGCTATCACCGTGTTCACTTAATTATCGAATTCCATTTATATGGAAACGTGGATGAATTGTTGTTGAGCCCATCGACAACATCCTTATCTCCTCCATTATTTTGTTGAACATTAAGCTAGTGTTGGAAACTTTTGAAAGCATTTCTTCATGCTAGCTCATGAAGCATATGCCGGATGAAAGAAGTGACTTCCTCTAATTCATGTGCATTTGATGCAAGTTGCCGCCGTGGATTCGAGAAAGTCAATGTTGCTTCCTCTGGAATCATCCCAAATCGGTCATGCATACGTGCGAACTATTCTGTGGTTTGGAGACTTGCAACCTTCATTCTATATGTATCCTTAGCACACCAAGCCAGTGACTATTTGTTCCGGAAGGATTTCCTTCGTAAGAGCTAATCCGGACTAATGTAAGGACTTCGATATCCTCATTGATGGTTCCCAACCAGAACTCGGTAGTGTTTCGTTATAAGACTACTACGTGGTCGTGCTTGTCTGGGACATCGTGTTCACATGTATGTAGCAGAACCAGCTCATGTTTTGGAGCTTACTATCGTAGTCCATTTCCCGAGAATCCTGCAACGTCATCTCGTCGATTTGTGTTGCAAACTTTCATTTTATCTCTAGACTTGACAAGTCTGAAATATCCTGACACCAACCAGATCTGAATCTCAGGCAGTTGTGATCGTTGGGATGTTTCCCAAGAACTGTAATATCGGTCTCTCTGTAACCCGTTAAAGTGGATGTCTTGGCCAACACACCCAGCCGGAAGATCTATTATTGTAGTATCTTGATTGAGGGAATTGGCCACCTCCACATAAGGATTTCGAAGGATTTACTCCCTAGTTGTTCCTTATGGATTTTTGTGTTTCCGAAGTCCGGCCTCTTACTTGATGCTCTAGATATCGAACCATATCTATGAATGGGTTATACTAGCACATCAAGGAGAACATTAGAAGCGGAGTGCTAAATGTCTGTCAGTATCATCCAGATTCTGTTTCCTTGGCCTCTCTAAGGTGAAATCTGAGAAGGTGTTATCTTCCTTTGCATCTGCATCGTGCATCACCATTCATCATGGTATTATGTTGTGTTGCCAGGACTTGACACGGATATTGGTAAAAACTTGACGAATATGGAAATTCTCAAGTTCGTGAGAGCACGCGCAAGCTCTAGGCTTAATCATCAGCATTAATGGGGATTTGCTCTTAGCTTCTTCGATTATGCTATAACCATTCAAACAGTGGAATCACTCTCTACTGTTGAGCTTCTCCCCAGTTACTAGAATCATTCCCAGCATTTGCATTTTGTTTCCAGCTTGCACCGCCATTGTGCCACCCTACCATGGACTACCCTTCTCAGTAATTACTGATCAGGATCATTTCCTAGTGGTCCTACCATGGGTTCCATCCATCTTCGATGATAAGCAAAATCATCCAGCGTTGTCTTCAACAAGGTAATCCACATCATCCATACTAGTCCGAGTATGCCAATCTACCGAACTCCTCCAAACGATCGCTCGAGATTTGCCCTAGGCTGGTGTAGAGAGTCTCAATGATCTATCAAAAGTAATTCCTTTTTCCACTTAAGGTAAAAATTCTACGAGTCATTTTTCCTGAGGTGCCCCATTATGGTATCATGGCAACTCAACTCCTCGCTATGTTGACAACCGTTCACCACCTTCTTAAGTGTGGAATTGTTGTCTACCTAGTGAACCTCCGTCATCTGTTTCACTCCATCCCTCTAGATGTATGCTTCGTTTCTCAGCTCGCGAGATGTTTCAATGACTCAACCCGTGAGTTGATCCTGAGTTGTTCGATCTTCGAGGAGATCGGTCCTTCTAGAGTTTTTCCATTCCTCTCGTTGTCATGTTGGTTGGAGTTCTCGGATCAAGACTTCGAGACAAAGATGGTGATCGAATCTACGTTCTTATGAAATGCAACCTGGATCATGAAGATTGTGTTCTTTTGTGTTCCCCCTTCCATCTTACCCTACACTTGAATCTCGGGACGAGAATCTTGTTTAGTGGAGGTGAGTTGTCATGTTGTCACATCCCTGGTTCTGGTAATGCCTAGTGCTAGCCTCTGGTGTTGCATCATGTTTACTTTCCTCAAAAAGTTGAAATGGGTTGATAGAAACCCCAGCACCCCCTTAATCCAACTAGGGTTTACTTAAATCTTTTTCAATGAACCTGAAATGCCCTTCTAAAATGTTCATCATCCTTATCCTGGTCTAGAACCTCTAACAAAAATGGTGCACACTTTTCTAGGACAACAGAGGGTCACTGAATTAAATCATATAGTATTTGCATTTGGGCATTTAAATGCTATAAAATATTTTAAATGCCCAAATAATCATAAACGTAAATGTTTACTGTATAATATATTCCCAACAATGGGCATGAGAAGTTTCATGATTTTTGGGAGTGTTTATGTATTTTTAGAAAAGCTACAAAGTTACAGAAGAGAAAGAAAAACAGAAAATAAAAACGAGAGACTCACTTGGGCCAACTTACCTGGCACCCCCAGCCGGCCCAGCACTGTAGAGGGCCTAGCCCACCACCCCACCATGTTTTCTTCCTCCTGCCAGTAGGAGCAGCTCGCTGTCGCGCGTGCGCTCGCCCTGGCCACCTCCTGCTTCTACCTCCTGCTTCCTCCCCACCCTGGTTCGAGCGCCTGGAGACGCCCAGAGCCCCCTGGGTCTTCTTCCTCACTCTCTCCTCTCTCCCTCGCCCTCTAGCCCCTTGCCCGAGCTCACCCGAGCGCGGCCATCGCCGCCGTTCGCCATAGCCGCAGCCGCAGCCATCTTCGAGCCTCTCTGACGCGCCCCCGGGCTCCGCCGTGCCGCCCTCGTCCTCTCCCTCGCCTCATGCGACCTGAAGAGCCCCAACGCGTCGTCCCCGACCCCTCCTTCCTCCTTCGTCCATAGAGCTTGCCGGCGACTTTCCGCCATCACCAAGTCGTCCCCAAGCACGCTGAGATCACCGATGACCTCGCCGTGAGCTCCTCTACCGAACCCCTCTCTCCCCTTCATCGACCCCCTTCTCTAGCTGCGCTGACCACCGCGGCCGAAGCTCGCCGCCATCGTGCCTCATCTCCAGCTTGGCTAGAGCCACAATAGCTCGAAGCCAAGCACACCGCCGTGCTCAGCGTGGCTCCAGGAGCCCGTAACGCCCACCAGCTCCTCCTCCCATGCATTGTAGCGCCGAACCCGTCCTTGCCCGAGCTCCGGTTGCCGCCACGAGCTTGACCCCGGCGAGCTCACTCCACCAAAGCCTCTCTCACTTGCTCCAATGGATGCGCGAGAGTGCCAGCTCTCTGTAAGTGGTCTTGGCCGCTAGTTTAGTCGCCGGAGGGCCAAATCCGAGCCCTTCCGTCGTCTCGGCCTTGCCGGCGACTCAACGCCGGCGGGTTTCACCCCGCTAACCCTGGTTTGACCCCTGTTTGACCTCTCCTGGGTTGCCGGCAAGTGGGCCCAGTCCTCTGCTTATTTAGGTTAAGCTCTAACTAAACTTAATTAGCCCTGTTAACTAGTCTAGTTTAGTATTAGTTCAGAGCTAATTAACTTGGGTTAATTAGTCAGACACTAACATGCGGGTCCCAGCCTTCAGGTTTGACCTGGGCTGGCGCCTTTGACCTGCTGACATCACATCGACATCATGCTGATGCAGTAAGTCATTTTCTGGATTAAATTTAACGCAGGAAATCCCAGAAAATGCTTTAAACTTCTAAATCTTAGAAAATAAACTATAACTCCAAATGAAATAACTTATATATTAAAAATGATTAGAAAAATCCAATCTATCCATCTGTAATGTTTTCATGCATGTTACAACAACTTATGGCTACTGTTTAGGACAAATGGAATGAATGTCATTTAAATAACCACATGTGTAGTTTGAATTTGAATCTTGGATTCAAACCAAGTTCATTTAACTTATTGCTAGTTGCATTAGCTCAAACCACAGCATATTGCCATGTCATGATCATACATCATATTGTCGCACTGCATTGATTACGTTTCCTCTCTGTTGTCGGTATTTGTCCCCTCTCAGTAGACGACGTTCCGACGATGAGTTCGATGAGACCGATGAAGAACTATACTATCTTCAGAAGTGCCAGGCAAGCAAAACCCCATTGTTCATTTCGATATAATCCTACTCTCTCGCTCCTGCTCTGTTTTACTGCATTAGGACAACAATGATTCAACTGTTACATGATGCGGTAGTTGAACCCCTTTCCTCTGCATGACCTGTCATTGCCACAGTAAAATAGATGAAACCCACTAGCATGAGTAGGAGTTGATTGAGCCCTTATGTACCTACTCATTCATGCTTATTTGTCATGCCTACTACTACTTAGAGTTGAGTCAGGTCTGATTCATCGGGGATGAATTGGAACAGTGATGCACATGTCCTACTGTGTGTGAGCTAAGTGTGTGAACATGACTTGGTAAAGGTAGTGGTGATAGGCCATGTAGGAGTACATGGTGGGTTGTCTCAAGTAAGCTGTCCTTAGGAACTGAGTTCTGTGTTTGTGATCCATGAGCAGCTACTACCACACGTTGGGCCCTGAAATATGACCCCGCTCGACTTATTAACCGCCCATGTCCTCTGTCCAGGAGTTGCAAGTAGTTTCTGGTGTTTGTAGTTTGCTGGAGGCCGTGCATAGCGCTGACCCTAGGGGTGGGCGGTGATGCGGTAGGCACGTGGCACGGTGTACCAGGCGCCCGTTTGGTCATACGTTGGGCACAGCGCTGACCCGAGGGGTAGGCTACGACTTGGGTTCATACGTTGTTGATCGACACGTTCGTTGCTGGGTCATGTATGCCTGTCCCTGTAAGTTAGCACCACTTTGGGTTTACGACTAGTCATGTCCGCCTAGTTTCTTTGTCATATGGATGCTAGCGGCACTATCATATACATGAGCCAAAAGGCACAAACTGTCCCGGGCCAGGTAAGGTGGCACCCATGGGAATACCGTGCTTGAGGCCGCAAAGTGATATGATGTGTTACATGCTAGATCGGGGTCCTGACAGCCGTAACCCGCCCCATGGGCATGACCCTCCACGTGATTATAACAATACTCAGACTCTGATGGATCAAGCAAGGGCACGTCAAGAGGCAGAGCTGGCGGCTCAGTTAGCGTCTCATCAATGGCTTCAGTTGAACCCTTCGGCATCTATAGAGGCTGGGATGACCTCCAGGACGGTTGGTGTGCCATGTTTAGTGTCGGCTCTACAGAATGAGCGCCTTCCCAAAAATTTTAAAGGCCCTCGGAAGGTGCCAAACTACCCACCGGATCTTTAGCCTGAGGGCTGGATTGAGAGCTATGAGCTGGCTATGGAGATGTTGGATGTTAACAATGCTGTGTGCACCAAGTACTTCACCATGATGTTGGATGGGCCGGCTCACACCTGGCTGAAGGGATTGCCCCCCAACTCTATTAATTCATGGGCAGAACTGAAGGCGTGTTTTATTCAGAATTTCAAAGACACGTGTAAGCAGCCTCTGCCGATTATCGCTCTAGACACTTGTGTCCAGCGCGAGGATGAGTCAACCAACCACTGGGTCCGCTGGGTCTCGGCTATTATCCACTCGTCGGATAGCATCAATGCTGGTTCTGCCGTCCTAATTTTGGAGAAAAATTGTCGGTTCATTCCCCTCAAATAAAAATTGGGGCGGCTTAAATGTCACTGCAATGACATGGGGGAGCTCATGGCGGCTATCATCAAATACGCCGACTCAGACAACACTAAGGACCCTAATTCAGATGAGGAAAAATCCAATAAGGGGAAGAAGAGAGGTAATGGAAAGGGGCAACAGCCAAATATGGCAGGGTATAACCAGGGAAGTAATGGTAAGCGCACGCAACATGACGGCGGGTCAGTTTTGTGGCCAATACAAATGCGCAGGATGACGGACAATGCTGTAAGGGAAACCACAACCCGAGTTTGGAGGGCCAAAGTTCAACCTTGAGGCAATGTTGAACCAACCTTTCCCAAACCATAGTCGTCCCGATAGACTGTCGACTCACATGTGAAAAGATAGTTTCATCATGAAGGAGTATAAGAACTCCGGCTTTCGTCAGGACCACCATAACAATAATGGCCCGCACAGCGGGTCAGGATCTGGCTCAGACGGGCCCGGCTTTGGAGGTGGCGGCTCAGGTTCCGGATTTCAAGGTTAGGGCAATCAGGGCGGTTTTAACCAGCAGCCCAGTCAAGGCAATCAGCAACAACAGTCAGGGTATCAGAGTAATGCACAGTAAATTAATAAACGAGCGGTAAGTGAAGTTGAGCCGGCCGTACCTCGATCCTTACGATGGTCATAACAGCCAATTGTATGGAGCCATGAGGATCACCCGCCCCGGGTTGACAATCCGGGTCAACTGGCTTTGGTGGTAGCCCCTCAGGTTGGAGGCTACAAGTTCACTAAGGTGCTTATGGATGGAGGCAGTAGTATCAATACCCTTTACTATGATACTTTTCGCTGTATGAACTTGACAGACAATGATCTTAAGACGTCCTCTACAGTCTTTCATGGTGTGGTGCATGGTAAGTCGGCATACCTAGTGGGCAAGATAGCCTTGGAAGTGGCTTTTGGCAATGAGCATGAATAGAGGGCCGAGACATTGAAGTTTGAAGTGGTTAAGATCAAAAGCCCCTATCACGCTTGTTTGGACGGCCGGCTTATGCCAAGTTTATGGCGTGGCTGTCGGTCTCAAATCCGGCAGATCTCAGGTAGGGGGTCCCGATCTGTGCGTCTTAGGCTGATGGTAACAGAAAGCAAGGGACACAATGTTTACCCAGGTTCGGGCCCTCTCGATGGAGGTAAAACCCTACTTCCTGCTTGATTAATATTGATGATATGAGTAGTACAAGAGTAGACCTACCACGAGATTGTAGAGGCTAAACCCTAGAAGCTAGCCTATGATGATTATGATTGTGATCGTGATCGGCCTTCTAAGGACAAACCTCTCCGGTTTATATAGACACCGGAGAGGGCTAGGGTTTACATGGAGTCGGTTACAAGGAAAGAAATATATTATCCGGATCGCCAAGCTTGTCTTCCACGCAAAGGAGAGTCCCATCCAGACACGAGACAGAGTCTTGAGTCTTCTGTCTTCACGCTCCAATAGTCCGGATGAAGTATATAGTCCGGGTGTTCGGATACCCCTAATCCAGGACTCCCTCAGCAGCCCCTGAACCAGGCTTCAATGACGATGAGTCCGGCGCGCAATTCTGTCTTCGGCATTGCAAGGCGGGTTCCATCTCCGAATACTCCAAAGTACCTGTTACGACGAATAGTGTCCAACTTCCCATCAATGTTGTACTCCTTGGATTCTGTGCCTTAATAATGGCCATCTCCATGTGTCGAGCAAATGCGTGGGGCCAAGGCATTTTTGCATTTCCCACCCCCGATCCAGCATGTTGACCGTCTATTTGAGGAGACGGGGATCCTTAGATCCCAACCTCATCCTCTTCCCTCGAGCATGCATTCAACAAAGCGCTCTGGAAAAAACCATTTCAACATGGCCGGTCGTCGCAGCCCTTCATCTCGCTCTCCTTTCTCTAAGGCGGGGGAATGGGAAGAGTGTTCAGTTCCTCATAGCCGTTTGATAGAGTTACAAACGCAAGGGTTTCTTCCACCAGCGTTCGTGGTCCCCGTCCGAGCCGGAATAGCCACCTATAATGGCGGAGAGCAACCGGAGGGATCTCCTAATCCATCTCCAGAGGAGCGAATATGCCTCATCCCGCATCTGCTAATGGGCGACGGGTTTCCTATCCATCCGTTTCTTCGCGGGCTCCTGGAGTTCTACGGCCTCCAGCTGCACAACTTCACCCCTGCCTCCGTGCTACATATAGCAGGATATGTTGCCCTTTGTGAGCTGTTTCTAGGCAGCGAGGCTCACCTCGGGTTATGGAAGAGGTTGTTCTGCCTCGTCCCTCGCAATCAGGGAGAATCCCTATGTCAAGTGGGCGGAGCCGAAGTATGGCACATCGCCGAGACCGGATACCTATCCGGCACTCCCAAGAAGGCACCAGAGAACTGGCCTTCGGAATGGTTTTACGTTGATGACGTTCCCCTTCCGGACACAGTCCGGACAGGTCTCCCCAAGTTCAGTAACGCCCCGCCGAGGGCATGTCGAAGCTGGCGCCCTCGGGGCCCCCAAGAGGAGGATACTAGGGAAATACCCTTCCTGATGAGCAGGATCAAGTTACTGGCCAAATCCGGACTGACGATAGTCGAAGTTATGACAATATGCATAATGCGGGGGGTGCAACCGCTTCAATATCAGGGGAAGCCCATGTGGCACTTCAACGGGGAAGATGATGCCACCCGCTACGGCCGTAAGGGTCCGGACTCCGCCACTGCTCTGGTGAGGATATTATCCGACCTGTATAAAGGAGGAGAAGAAGAATTCCTTCACATTAAACTGGGGGATGGGTTTTATATGTACACCCCCCAAGCTGGGTAAGTCGTTATACTTTTCCACAATTCACTTATTGTGGCGTTCTTTGCTAAGATTATCTGCCTTGATATTTTCGAGCAGGAACTGAGGAGGGCCGTAGAAGGGATCTCCAGCCCTTCCCCGCAGCCAGAGGACCCCGGAAGGACCTCAATCCAGGACTCGAAGAAGACCCGAAAATTACTGTGGAGCTTGTCAACGGGATATTTTATCAGGCGAGCTGCGATGGCGCCTCAGTGGCTATTATTGCCGACTATCCCGGACTGCTACCTACATGTCGTGTAAGCTAAGCCGAAAACTCTATCCTCCGAAGAGGACTCCCTCCTGATGTCATGCCTCACCCCTGAAGTGTCGTGCTTTTGCAGAGACGACGGTCAGAGTGCGGGGCCGAGCCCCTAGGGATCCGTCGGCAACGGGCGTCCGGATCGGGCAGGTTTAAGAGGAAGGCGGTTAGGGTCGAAATGCCGCTATAGAGGTAAGGTAAAAACCTTCTCTGTGATTATTGATTGCGAAGTGTAATAGCGCCCTTTGTGTCCTGGCAGGAAGAGGAGTAGCCGGATTATATTCGGGGACCCTGGCAATCATGCCTCCACCAGCCGGATTCCAGAACCGGCTTCGAAAGAGGAGGCGGACGTGGGGCCGATGCCGCATAGTCCTCCAATGGAGGACGCGGATATGCTCCCTGCCATGAATTCCAAAGTAGAGAGCACCATGAATCACCGGCACCGACGGGCCGTACTTTGCAACAACATCTTTTCCGAAGAGGCATACATCTGAGCTGCTCAAGGCGGGCTTGCCCGAGCGACGGACCAGTATACCAAAGATATGCGGGTAAGAAAATTTGATAAGCATGTATAGCAGTAGCCCCTGAGACTTGAAACGGATGGAACAACTATTTTAAGGATCAATATATGCATAGGTCCTTATAGTTAAGAATGAGCAATTGTCTCGAGAGCTGGAGCAGTGCAAGGCCCAGCTGAGGGCCACGGTTGCCAAGCTAGAGGAATCCCAGAAGGCCTCATCTGGTAACATTTATCTCAATTGTACGAAGATGCACCAGTTAGTAAGTGGCTTAGTATGACAAGTCTATCAGAAAATTCTGCAGACAATCCTGGGGTGAATCCGGGTGGCGTAAGAGATGACGAGTCACATCTCAAAAGGCGGCTAAAGGCTGGCGAGCGCGTCCTTACACAAGTTAGGCAGGAGAAGAACAATCTTCAAGATGCCAATGTCCGGCTGGACGTGGAATTAAGGGACGTCCACGCTTAGCTGGCGGACTCCATAAAGGAGAACAAAAGGCTTCGTCGCGGAGTTTATGGTAAGTTCCCAGACGAACTGTAGTACAGCTCAGCAGGTGATGCAGGGCGTTGCTCAGGCCTTGTGGCCATCAAGCTTCCTGCCGAAGGGCATGGGGGAGCTTGTGGATATGCTTCAAGGAGCACGGCGGCGCTTCCGATTGTGGAAGATGTCAGCCTTCCAACAAGGTGCAAGAGAAGCCTGGGCTATGGTGAAGAGGCGCTACACCAAGCTGGACCCGAACCATATGGCCGAAGTCGGACCGGCGGGGCTAGATGGGCAAGAAATTCCCGTGAGTCTGGTGTATGACCAGGTAGCGTTAGCCGCAAAGTATTCCCAACAGGATTGTAAGCTAGATAGCCTGTTGGATGGCATAGAGGAGGAATATAGTTAGTCCAAGTGACTGTGTAATTCAATGGACATAAGTAGCCCCTAGCCGGATTAAAATCATTTGTGTCGGCGGACCTTTTTGCTTCAGCCCCCGGATCCGATAGTCCGGGGTGTATCCGAATACCCGCTCAGTTATGCAAAACCGGGGTATGCATGGAAACCAGGCGTAGGGGTCATAAGTGCTTGAACAGACATGTACCCAACTAGTTATGTTATATTACATGGATACTAAGAAACATCTTCCAGGGAGAATAGTTCCGTTAGGGGTTCCTTTCCCTGGGTACGCATGCGACGTTGCACATGTCCGGACTGCGAACAAGGACGCAGGATACAAAACTTCTGGGGATTTACATTGTAATAAACAAATACATCTTTTGTTCACCGACCGAATATTCCCTTAAGGACGCTAGCTTTCGGCTTCACCCAGTCTGAGGTACACATCCGGCTCAACCGACAGTAACAATCGCAGAGATGCTCCCCTTATGCCCTAGCCGAATTAACGGGAATGTAGGGCATAAACACAAGAGCCAGGCAACCCAGCTAGGCCACATCTTAAGTCATATCGATGCATATAATGGTGAAGAAAAGGCACATATGGAAAAAGAACGCGTATGTGTGGGCAAAAAGCCATTAAAGTAATTGTGTTTAGCTTCCGTATGGGAAGCCCCCAGGTATTGCTTACACACATATTGCGGCCGGAGTGATCCGGGCGTCCGTACTGTATTAAGTACTTTGTGTGAAGAGGAAAAAAGGTCGAGAAAGGAAAAGTGAGGGAGCATAATTAAAAGAGGAGGGGGTAAGGAGACGAACACTGAGTTCGACGCTAGGCGTAGAATCTCCGGAGTCTAGCCGCGTTCCATGGGTTCGGCTCGAGTCTGTTATCGGATGCATTACGTAAGCGGTACGCTCCTCGGTGAGAACTTTATCAATGACGAAGGGGCCTTCCCACTCAGGTTTGAGCTTGTCCTTCTTCTTCTCCGGTACGCGTAGAACGGAAGGAGCTCGATGGCCCATTTAGCAATCCGGCCCGTAGCGTCGCGGTTATTTATTATGTCATTGACTGGTACTTCGGAGGCCACCGTAATCGAACACTCTTGAAAGTAGTGTCGTAGCTTCCGGGATGCCATGAAGACCGCGTATGCTATTTTTTGATAGTGTGGGTATCGGGATTTGCATGGGGTGAGGACCGTGGATACACTAGTAGAAAACAGGGCTATGGTCCAGGCCGGCTCAGCCCATTAGTCCCGGTTCAGTCTAGAACCGGGACCAATGTGGGCATTGGTCCCGGTTGGTGAGCCCAGGGGGCCGGCCGGGCCATGTGGGCCATTGGTCCCGGTTCGTCTGGAACTTTTGGTCCCGGTTGGTGGGACGAACTGGGACCAATGGGCCTCGCTCCTGGCCCACCACCATTGGTCCCGGTTGGTGGCTTGAACATGGGACCAAAGGCTTCCCTTTAGTCCCGGTTCATGTCATCAACCGGGACGAATGAGGTGCCTATATATACCCCCTCACGCAAGAGCAGAGCATAGTGCTCTGTTTTTTCTGGCCGACGGGGAGAGGGCTTTGTGGTGCTCTAGCTCACCTCCTATGCACATGAGGTGTTCGATGGAATGCCCGAGCCACACTACTTAAGCTTTCTCCTCTCGAAGCTCGACCTCCAAGCTCCATTTTCCTCGAGATTTGTTTAGATTTAGCGGTCCGTCACGCCCCGTCCCTGTCTTCACCGCCGTCGATCACCCGCGCCGATCTCATCACCGACACCACCGTGATGAGCCTCTTGTTCTTATCTTCTTTCTGAAAGGAAAAATATTCTTACTTGTATGTTTAGATAGATACTTGTATCATTTTCTTACATTTATTATTGCATCTTATATAGTGCGATGGTTTTGGTATCCACCCCCATCGGGCCTCGTCCTATCTATGATTCAAATTTGGTATGTATATTATCTTTATAACTATTGGTTCATTTATTGTTTATGAAAATTATGCCGACCAACGTGACATAGATTTTATTTATCTAGGATGTATGTGAATCGGAAATGCCAACCGACCCTATTGTCGAGAGGTTAAATTTAGATGAAGAAGAAAACAATTTGTTGAAGGAAAAAATAAAAAAATTGAGGAGGAGAAGATGATATTGGAGTTGCATGTTGCGGATGTCGTTGATGATCACAAGATCAAGATGGATGCAATGCGCTTGAAGATTAGAAAGATTAGAAAATATGCCATTCATACCAAGCTTGGTATCATTATGCTGTTGGATCAATTGTTACCTTGGTTGCGATTATGATCGCATTTGTTTTCGCATTGAAATGTTTTACATAGTTTCAATGTATGGTTTAATTAATTAGATGCTCTGGAGAGCTATATGTTGTTAGATGAGAACTATGCATGCACTTTGGTTTTAATGTGATGATGAACTTCTATTAATTTGGACACTTAATTATATATAATGCACGCAGATGAACCGGCAATGGATGTACGGTGACAGACACACCCGCGAGTACATTAAGGGCGTGCATGAGTTTCTCGATGCGGCTGAGGCAAACAAGCAGAATGGTTTTATGTGTTGTCCATGCACTAAATGTGGGAATACGAGGTCTTACTCTAACCGGAAAATCCTTCACTCCCACCTGATTTACAAGGGTTTCATGCCACACTATAATGTTTGGACGAGGCACGGAGAAATAGGGGTTATGATGGAAGACGGCGAAGAAGAAGAGTACGATGACAACTATGTGCCCCCTGAATACGGTGATGCTACAACGGGGGGAGCTAGTGAAGATCAAGAGGAACCAGACGATGTGCCCAATGATGCTGCCACGGGTGAAGCTGCTGAAGATCAAGAGGAACCAGACGATGTGCCCGATGATGATGATCTCCGCCGGGTCATTGTCGATGCAAGGACGCAATGCATTAGTAAAAAGGAGAAGCTGAAGTTCGATCGCATGTTAGAGGATCACAAAAAAGGGTTATACCCCAATTGCGAAGATGGCAACACAAAGCTCGGTACCGTACTGGAATTGCTGCAGTGGAAGGCAGAGAATGCTGTGGCTGACAAAGGATTTGAGAAGCTACAGAAAATATTGAAGAAGAAGTTTCCAAAGGATAACGAATTGCCCGACAGTACAAACGCAGCAAAGAAGGTCGTATGCCCTCTAGGATTGGAGGTGGAGAAGATACATGCATGCCCTAATGACTGCATCCTCTACCGCGGTGCATACAAGGATCTGAACGCATGCCCGGTATGCGGTGCGTTGCGGTATAAGATCAGACGAGATGACCCTGGTGATGTTGACGGCGAGCCCCTCAGGAAGAGGGTTCCTGCGAAGGTGATGTGGTATGCTCCTATAATACCACGGTTGAAACGTCTGTTCAGAAACAAAGAGCATGCCAAGTTGATGCGATGGCATAGTAGAACCAAAAGAAAGATGGGAAGTTGAGAGCACCCACTGACGGGTCACAGTGGAGAAAAATCGAGAGAAAGTACTGGGATGAGTTTGCAAAGGACCCAAGGAATGTATGGTTTGCTTTAAGCATGGATGGCATTAATCCTTTCGGGGAGCAGAGCAGCAATCACAACAACCTTTCAGGACAGACAAACAAAGGATACCACGCATGCACGCACTGTTTCGATGACACTGAAAGTATATACCTGGACAAATGCAGGAAGAATGTGTACCTGGGCCATCGTCGATTTCTTCCGACCAACCATCAATGTCGAAAGAAAGGCAAGCATTTCAAAGGCGAGGCAGATCACCGGAAGAAGCCCGACATGCGCACCGGTGATCACGTGCTTGCTATGGTCAATGATTTACACTACGTAATCTTTGGAAAGGGTCCCGGTGGACTAGCTGTTCTGAATGATGCTGAGGGACATGCACCCATGTGGAACAAGAAATCTATATTTTGGGACCTACCCTACTGGAAAGACCTAGAGGTCCGCTCCTCAATCGACGTGATGCACATGACGAAGAACCTTTGTGTGAACCTGCTAGGCTTCTTGGGCGTGTATGGGAAGACAAAAGATACACCTGAGGCACGAGAGGACCTGCAATGTTTGCACGAAAAAGACGGCATGCCTCCGAAGCAGTATAAAGGTCCTACCAGCTACGCTCTTACGAAAGAAGAGAAAGAAATCTTCTTTGAATGCCTGCTCAGTATGAAGGTCACGACTGGCTTCTCGTTGAATATAAAGGGAATAATAAATATGCCAGAGAAAAAGTTTCAGAACCTAAAGTCTCATGACTGCCACGTGATTATGACGCAACTGCTTCCGGTTGCATTGAGGGGGCTTCTACCGGAAAACGTCCGATTAGCCATTGTGAAGCTATGTGCATTCCTCAATGCAATCTCTCAGAAGGTGATCGATCCAGAAATCGTACCAAGGCTAAGGAGTGATGTGGCGCAATGTCTTCTCAGTTTCGAGCTGGTGTTCCCACCATCCTTCTTCAATATCATGACGCACGTCCTAGTTCATCTAGTCGATGAGATTGTCATCCTGGGGCCCATATTTCTACACAATATGTTCCCCTTTGAGAGGTTCATGGGAGTTCTAAAGAAATATGTCCGTAACCGCGCTAGGCCAGAAGGAAGCATCTCCATGGGCCATCAAACAGAGGATTTTATCGGGTTTTGTGTTGACTTCATTCCTCGCCTTAACAAGATAGGTCTCCCTAAATCGCGGTATGAGGGGAGACTGACTGGAAAAGGCACTCTTGGAAGAGACTCAATAATATGCAGGGACGGATATTCTTGGTCTCAAGCACACTACACAGTTCTACAGAACTCTACCTTGGTGACCCCGTATGTCGATGAACACAAGAACAGTCTGCGCTCCAAACACCCGGAGAAGTGCGACGACTGGATTACATGTGAACACATCAGGACTTTCAGCAGTTGGTTGGAAACACGTCTCAGAGGTGACAACACTGTTTGTGATGAGTTGTACTTATTGTCCAGGGGACCATCTTTGACTGTATTGACTTACAAAGGATACGAGATAAATGGGAATACATTTTACACGATCGCCCAAGATCAAAAGAGCACCAACCAAAACAGCGGTGTCCGCTTTGATGCAGCAACCGAGAGAGGAAAGGACACATATTATGGTTACATAGTGGACATATGGGAACTTGACTACAGACCTGATTTTAAGGTCCCTTTGTTTAAGTGCAAATGGGTCAATCTGTTAGGCGGCAGAGTACAAGTGGACCCACAGTACGGAATGACAACAATGGATCTGAAAAATCTTGGGTACACTGATGAACCGTTCGTCCTAGCCAATGATGTGGCACAGGTTATCTATGTGAAGGACATGTCTACCAAACCGAGAAAAAGAAAAGATAAGGAAGCGAATACATCATACGATGAGCCAAAGCGCAACATAGTTCTTTCAGGAAAAAGGGACATCCTGGGAGTGGACGGCAAGACAGACAGGTCTGAAGATTATGAAAAGTTTCATGAAATTCCTCCCTTCAATGTCAAGGCTGACCTAAGCATCCTGATAAACAATGAAGATTATCCATGGTTACGGCGCAATAAGCAAATGACACAAGCGAAGAAAAAGTGAAGACTTTCTCCCGCAACTATTATGATGATACCATGCCAAATTTGTAACAAACGAACATGCTACCATTGTCCGTTTTGTACATGCACATGCTATGTGGGTGAAATTGTGATACCATCCCAACTTTCAACTTTTTCAGAGTTCATTTGAAATGCTTTCATGTCTTATGGTTTGAAACTTTGATACTTTGAAAGTGATTGTCCATTTTGTACACGAAGTGCATCAAGTTTTTGTCATAACCCTCTCTACTTTTTGGAACATGCTATGTGGGTGAAATGATGATACCATGCCAACTTTCAACCTTTTGAGAGTTCATTTTGAAATGCTTTCCAATTTCAGAGTCATTTAGCTCAAAGAATGAATTAATAGCAAACAGAATGAACTACAAAACTTTTATGAAAATAAAAACAATCAATTAAAATATTATGTTATGATCAACTAAAATAAAACTATAATATTCTTCAATAGCAAAAAGAATATAATTTTTGTGACCTAAAATCAAACTATAAGTATTTAATTGTAAGTA
>NC_041388.1:34474977-34527043 GCF_002162155.2 Triticum dicoccoides
GCCCCTTCCCTGACCCCGTCGCCGTCGCCGCGCGTGCCGCCCCTTCCCCAACCCCGTCACCGTCGCCCCGACCACACGTCGCCACTTTCGGTCCGGCCGCTGGCGCCCTTTTTATCACTGATTTTAGGCTGATGATATGATGATGTTTTTTTTCTGTTGATGATATGATCATGTTTTTTTTCTGTTGATGATATCATGATGTTATTTTCATATATGCATTTTTTCATATATGTACTAATTTCTTTAAGTTGTTAGTAGATATTGATTTTAGGTTAGTGCATTTTATCACTGATTTTAGGTTAGTTGATCGATTTAGTGCATTTTATGTTTGTTGCATTTTATGTTAGTGGAGAGGAAAAAGTAAAATAAGGAAAAGGAAAATAAGTAGAGAAAGAAGGAGAAGAAGAAGGAGAAGACGAGGAGAGGAAGAAAAGGAAGAGGAGAAGAAGAAAGGAATGGAGGAGAAGAAGAAAAAATACAAAAAAAATTCTATTTTTTCTTCTTCTCCTCTATTCCTTTCTTCTTCTCCTCTTTTTTTTCTTCGATCTTCTCCCCCTCCCGATAGGAAATTTTTATATAGAAAGTTACAATTTTAGAAAAGTTTTATATATGCAAAAGTTACAATTTTAGAAATAGAAGGATAGGAAAGAAGAAATTAAGAAGAGTAAAGAAAGAAGAAGAGGAGAGGAAAAGAAGAGGAGAAATAAATAAGAAGAAGAAAAAAGAAGAAAAAGAAGAGGAGAAGAAGAAAGGAATAGTGGAGAAGAAGAGAAAATAGAATATATTCTCTTCTTCTCCACTATTCCTTTCTACTTCTCCTCTTTTTTTTCTTCTTTTTTTTCTTTGATCTTCTCCTCTAGCTATTCCTTTCTTATTCTCCTCTATTTTCTTCTTCTTCTTCTTCTTCTTCTTCTTCTTCTTCTTCTTCTTCTTCTTCTTCTTCTTCTTCTTCTTCTTCCTAATTTTTATCGGGAACAAGGGTGTCGAGGATCGCCGAGGGGTCGAGGGTCGGGAACTAGGGTAGGGGGTCGAGGGTCGTTAAGGGGTCAAGGCTCGAGGGTTTCAGGGTCGAGGGTTCGAGGGTTCTATAGGGTTGAGGGTCGAGGGTTCCAGTAGGGTCGTCTAGGGGTCGAGGGTTCCAGGGTCGTCGAGGGTTCGAGGGGTCGAGGATCGCCGAGGGGTCGAGAGAGGTTTCCTAGTGTCAAAGTATTGAAGAAATCCATGCCTTCATCATTAGCCAGAAGTAATCAGGGCATGTTGGTACGAAGTTCTGCAAAGTTGTTCTAGAATGGAGTCCCGGATAGAATAATCCGCCTTTTGGTACGAATTCAGCCAAGGCCTTCCAAATAGCGATATTCGGAAGGCTCTTTCTGAACTTTGTACCAAAAAGCGAATTATCCTATCTGGGACTCCGTTCCAGAACAACTTTGAAGAGCTTCGTACCATCATGCACATGTTACTTTGGCCTAATGATGAATACATGGTTTTGTTGAATCCTTTGACACTAGGCAACCTCCCGACCCCTCGGCGATCCTCTCGAACATGAGAGGAAGAAGAGGGTCGTCTAGGGGTCGAGGGTTTGAGGGTTCTTCTCCTCTATTCTTTCTTCTCCTCTTTTTTTCTTCTTCTTCCTCTTTTTTTTATCGGGAACGAGGGTCGTCGAGGGACATAGATGTAGTGTCATCGTTGTCGATATATACCCCCTCCCGATAGCTTACTATGATTAGGTAGCTAGTTCTACGTTTGGCACTAATATATCCATCTGTCATGTTTGAATAATAATTGCCATGTTGTAAATACTTGTAGAAATATGGACACCGCCCTAGACGAAGCAACAAAAGAAGCGTTGTTGAGGGACATAATCGCAGAAGGAAGTGATGCCATCTCGTTGTTTCTCAACGAAACTGATGGTCTGGAAGGAGAGGGTGAACAAGCTGGCTACGGTGACCTAATGCTGGTGCAAGAAGAAGAACATGAGGACGGCTCCGGTGACCCAATGCCGGTGCAAGAAGGAGACCGTGATGACGGCTCCGGTGACCGAACCGAGTCCGGCCAGGTATATATATTAGTTAAGCCTATGTTGACTAGATGATTGATGCATTCATTGTTTTGGTATGTACACATATTAATTAAGTCTTTGTTCTTTTTTCTAGCCCTCCGGATCAAGCACAACTTCGGTAAAGAGACGAGGCCCGAAGAAAAAGTTGAGCTCGGATGAAAAGTTTGAGATCATAGCAATCGCGCCCGACGGCCAACCTATTGAACCCCTCTGGACAAAGAGCGCATTTGTTGCTCAGTGAGGGGTTCTGGTTAGGGACAAGATCCCGATAAGCATCCAACAATGGTTTAAGCCGGCTATAGAAGACCCTGAGGTCTCTTATGTCAATGATATGCAGAAAAATGATCTTTGGACTGAGCTGAAGTCAAATTTCACCCTACCGCCTGAGGATAATCCAAAGAACCCAGTTAAAGAGAAATTAATCAAGTCTTTTGCTCTGAAGAGGATGGCAGAACTATTCAGGAGGTGGAAGAAAGAGTTGAATAAGTTTGTCGAAAATAATGAGACACCAGAATTCAAGGGCAGATATGAGAAGATCAGAGATCACTGGCCCGCATTTATGGCCCACAAGACATCGGAAAAGAGTCAGAAGATGTCGGCGACAAACAAGCAAAATGCTACGAAGAAGAAGCTTCACCATCGCACGGGGTCAGGTGGCTACCTCGTAGCCCGGCCTAAGTGGTCCAAGACTGAGAATGATCTGGTTCATAAAGGGATCGAACCAGAGACAATTAACTGGCCAGACCGTTGCCGGACTTGGTTCTTCGGGGCTGGCGGAACCCTGGACCCTGTAACAGGGAAGTGCATTTGGACGAACAATCAAATGGACATACCAGTCAGTAAGTTTAAGCAGTATATCGAAGCAGCGCAGGAAGGGACGTTCTTTCCAGACAGAGAGAACGACGAGCTCACAATGTCCCTCGGGAATCCTGAGCACCCTGGACGGACACGAGGCACGCCAGGCTCCATTCCGTGGAAGGTTGGGTTTCCGGACGCAGGCGGTTACAAATCCCATGAGAGGAGGAAAAAAGTGCAGCAGACCCAAATGCAGGCGCTGCAAGCAAGGGTAGACGCGATAGAGGAAGGACAAGCAAATCGCAGCAAACGTACTGCCGAAGCCTCCCCCAAAGCTACCCCGCCATATCAGCGCAGAAGCAGCGTGGCTTCCACCGAGCTGCTTCAGCCGGAGCATGCCTTGACGGCTCCTGCCAGCTATCCCGTGGATGCTATAACGGAGTCTCAAAATTGCCACCTTGTGACGCAATGGATGAATTTGAGGGTGAAGGCGGCTGTTGGCTCTGTTTATCCTACTGAACCCGGCGCAACTTTTCACTGCCGGCCGATTCCAGAAGGATATGCTAGGGTGATGGTGGATGAGATAACGGAGGGATTTGAGGACCTCCAACTTGACCACCCTACCGGTGAAGGGAAGACTCGGCTGGGGTCTGCTCTAAAAACTCCATGCCTATGGCGGAAGGAGCTCATCAACCTTCCGAACTAGACGCCACCGCCTCCTCCTCCTCCTCCGGCGAGTCAGGGCACTCCACCTCCACCGCCTCTGTTGGGGAACGTAGCAAAAATTCAAAATTTTCCTACGTCCCACCAAGATCTATCTATGGAGAAACCAGCAACGAGGGGAGGGAGAGTGCATCTACATACCCTTGTAGATCGCTAAGCGGAAGCGTTCAAGAGAACGGGGTTGATGGAGTCGTACTCGTCGTGATCCAAATCACTGATGATCCTAGTGCCGAACGGACGGCACCTCTGCGTTCAACACACGTACAGCCCGACGATGTCTCCCACGCCTTGATCCAGCAAGGAGAGAGGGAGAGGTTGAGGAAGACTCCATCCAGCAGAAGCACAACGGCGTGGTGGTGGTGGAGGAGTGTGGCAATCCTGCAGGGCTTCGCCAAGCACCACGGGATACGAGGAGAAAGAGAGGGAGGGCTGCACCAACGAGAGAGATCAAATCGCGTGTATTGGGCAGCCCCTAGGCCTCATATATATAGGGGAAGGGGAGGAGGGTGCGCCCCCTCTAGGGTTCCCACCCCTAGAGGGGCGGCAGCCCTAGATGGGTCTTGGGGTGGCGGCCAAGAGGGGAAGAGGGGGGGCGCCCCCTAGGGTGGGCCTTAGGGCCCATCTAAGCCTAGGGTTTCCCCTTCTCCTCCTTTGCTGTGCCTTGGGCCTTGTGGGAGGCGCACCAGCCCACTCAGGGGCTGGTCCCTCACCACTCTTGGCCCACACAAGCCTCCGGGACTGGTGGCCCCACTAGGTGGACCCCCGGGACCCTCCCAGTGGTCCCGGTACGTTACCGATAAACCCCGAAACTTTTCCGATGACCAAAACAGGACTTCCCATATATAAATCTTTACCTCCGGAACATTCCGGAACTCCTCGTGACGTCCGGGATCTCATCCGGGACTCCGAACAACATTCGGTAACCACATACAAACTTCCTTTATAACCCCAGCGTCATCGAACCTTAAGTGTGTAGACCATATGGGTTCAGGAGACATGCAGACATGACCAAGACGTTCTCCGGTCAATAACCAACAGCGGGATCTGGATACCCATGTTGGCTCCCACATGTTCCACGATGATCTCATCGGATGAACCACGATGTCAAGGACTTAATCAATCCCGTATACAATTCCCTTTGTCTATCGGTACGATACTTGCCCGAGATTCGATCGTCGGTATCCCGATACCTTGTTCAATCTCGTTACCGGCAAGTCTCTTTACTCGTTCTGTAACACATCATCCCATGATCAACTCCTTGATCACATTGTGCACATTATGATGATGTCCTACCGAGTGGGCCCAGAGATACCTCTCCGTCACACGGAGTGACAAATCCCAGTCTCGATTCGTGCCAACCCAACAGACACTTTCGGAGATACCCGTAGTGTACCTTTATAGCCACCCAGTTACGTTGTGACGTTTGGCACACCCAAAGCACTCCTACGGTATCCGGGAGTTGCACAATCTCTTGGTCTAAGGAAATGATACTTGACATTAGAAAAGCTTTAGCATACGAACTACACGATCTAGTGCTATGCTTAGGATTGGGTCTTTTCCATCACATCATTCTCCTAATGATGTGATCCGTTTATCAGTGACATGCAATGTCCATGGTCAGGAAACTGTAACCATCTATTGATCAACGAGCTAGTCAACTAGAGGCTTACTAGGGACATGGTGTTGTCTATGTATCCACACATGTTTCTGAGTTTCCTATCAGTACAATTCTAGCATGGATAATAAACGATTATCACGAACAAGGAAATATAATAATAACTTATTTATTATTGCCTCTATGGCATATTTCCAACAGTCTCCCACTTGCACTAGAGTCAATAATGCAGTTCACATCGATATGTGATTAACACTCAAGGTCACATCCCCATGTGACTAACACCCAAAGAGTTTACTAGAGTCAATCATCTAGTTCACATTTACCATGTGATTAACACTTGATGAGTTCTGGGTTTGATCATGTTATGCTTGTGAGAGAGGTTATAGTCAACGGGCCTGAACCTTTCAGATCCGTGTGTGCTTTACAAATCTCTATGTCATCTCCTAGATGCAGCTACCACGTTCTATTTGGAGCTATTCCAAATAACTGTTCTACTTGGAGCTATTCTAAATTGTTGCCCCATTATACGTATCCTGTATCTCTACTCAGAGCTATCCAGATAGGTGTTAAGCTTGCATCGACGTAACCCTTTACGACAAACTCTTTTACCACCTCCATAATCGAGAAAATTCCTTAGTCCACTAGTTACTAAGGATAACTTTGACCGCTGTCCTGTGATCCATTCTTGGATCACTCTTGTACCCCTTGACTGACTCATGGCAAGGCACACTTCAGGTGCGGTACACAGCATAGCATACTGTAGAGCCTACGTCTTAAGCATAGGGGACGACCTTCGTCCTTTCTCTCTATTTTGCCGTGGTCGATCTTTAATTCTTAACTTCATACCTTACAACTCAGGCAAGAACTCCTTCTTTGACTGATCCATCTTGAACACCTTCAAGATCATGTCAAGGTATGTGCTCATTTGAAAGTACCATTAAGTGTTTTGATCTATCCTAATAGATCTTGATGCTCAATGTTCAAGTAGCTTAATCCAGGCTTTCCATTGAAAAACACTTTCCAAATAACCCTATATGCTTTCCAGAAATTCTACGTCATTTCTGATCAACAATATGTTAACAACATATATTCATCAGAAATTCTATAGTGCTCCCACTCACCTTTTTGGAAATACAAGTTTCTCATAAACTTTGTATACACCCAAAATCTTTGATCATCTCATCAAAGCATACATTCCAACTCCGAGATGCTTACTCCAGTCCTCCGAAGGATTGCTGGAGCTTTGCATACTTATTAGCATCTTTCAGGATTAACAAAACCTTCCGGTTGTATCACATACAACCTTTCCTCAAGAAAATCGTTGAGAAAACGATGTTTTGACATCCTATCTGCAAGATTTCATAAATAATGCAGTAATCGCTAATATAATCCCAACAGACTCTTAGCATCGCTGTGAGTGAGAAAGTCTCATCATAGTCAACTCCTTGAACTTGTCGGAAAACATCTTAACGACAAGTCAAGCTTTCTTAATGGTGATACATACCATCATTGTCTGTCTTCCTTTTAAAATCCATCTGTACTCAACAGCCTCACGACCATCGAGCTATTCTGTCAAAGTCTACACTTTGTTTCCATACATGGATCCTCTCTCGGATTTTATGGCCTCAAGCCATTTATCGGAATCCGGGCCCACCATCACTTCTCCATAGCACGTAGGTTCATTGTTGTCTAGCAACATGACTTCCAAGACAGGATTACGTACCACTTTGAAGTAGTACGCATCCTTGTCATCCCACGAGGTTTGGGAGTGACTTGATCCGAAGTCTCATGATCAATATCATAAGCTTCCACTTCAATTGGTGTAGGTGCCACAGGAACAACTCTTTGTGCCCTGTTATACACTAGTTGAAGTGACGGTTCAATAACCTCATCAAGTTTCCACCATCCTCCCACTCAATTCTTTCGAGAGAAACTTTTCCTCGAGAAAGGACCCGATTCTAGAAACAATCCCTTATTGCTTTCCAATCTGAGACAGGAGGTATACCCAACTGTTTTGGGTGTCCTATGAAGATGTATTTATCCGCTTTGGGTTCGAGCTTATCGGCCTGAAACTTTTTCACATAAGGGTCGCAGCCCCAAACTTTTAAGAAATGACAGCTTAGGTTTCTCTAAACCATAGTTCATACGGTGTCATCTCATCGGAATTACGTGGTGCCCTATTTAAAGTGAATGTGGTTGTCTCTAATGCCTAACCCATAAACTATCGTGGTAATTTGATAAGAGACATCATGGTATGCATCATATCCAATAGGGTGCAGTTATGATGTTCGGACACACCATCACACTATGGTGTTCCAGGCTGTATCAGTTGTGAAACAATTTCCACAATGTCTTAATTCTGTGCCAAACTCGTAATTCAGATATTCATCTCTATGATCATATCATAGATACTTCATCCTCTTGTCACGACGATCTTTCAACTTCACCCTGAAATTACTTGAACCTTTCAATAATTCAGACTCGTGATTCATCAAGTAAATATACTCAACATCTACTCAAATCATCTGTGAAGTAAGAACATAACGATATCCACTACACGCCTCAGCACTCATTGGACTGCACACATCAAAATGTATTACTTCCAACAAGTTGCTTTCAGGTTCCATTTTAATAAAACCGAGGCTTTCAGTCATCTTGCCCATGTGGTATGATTTGCATGTCTCAAGTGATTCAAAAATCAAGTGAGTCCAAACGGTCCATTTGCATGGAGTTTCTTCATGCATATACACCAATAGACATGGTTCGCATGTCTCAAACTTTTCAAAAACGAGTGAGCCCAAAGATCCATCAACATGGAGCTTCTTCATGCGTTTTATACCGATATGACTTACGTGGCAGTGCCACAAGTAGGTGGTACTATCATTACTATCTTATATCTTTTGGCATGAACATGTGTATCACTACGATCGAGATTCAATAAACCATTCATTTTAGGCGTAAGACCATTAAAGGTTTTATTCAAATAAACAGAGTAACGATTATTCTCCTTAAATGAATAACCGTATTGCGATAGGCATAATCCAATCATGTCTATGCTCAACGCAAACACCAAATAACAATTATTTAGGTTTGACACCAATCTCGATGGTAGAGGGAGCGTGCGATGCTTGATCATATCAACATTGGAAACACTTCCAACACATATCGTCAGCTCACCTTTAGCTAGTCTCCGTTTATTCCGTAGCTTTTATTTCGAGTTACTAACACTTAGCAACTGAACCGGTATCTAATACCCTGGTGCTATTAGGAGTACTAGTAAATTACACATCAACAGAATGTATATCCAATATACTTCTATCGACCTTGCCAACCTTCTAATCTACCAAGTATCTAGGGTAATTCTGCTCCAGTGGCTGTTCCCCTTATTACAGAAGCACTTAGTCTCGGGTTTGGGTTCAACCTTGGGTTTCTTCACCAGAGCAGCAGCTGAATTGCCGTTTCATGAAGTATCCCTTCTTGCCCTTGCCCTTCTTGAAACTAGTGGTTTCACCAACCATCAACAATTGATGCTCCTTCTTGATTTCTACTTTGGTGTCAAACATCGCGAATATCTCAAGGATCATCATATATGTCCCTGATATATTATAGTTCATCACGAAGCTCTAGCAGCTTGGTGGCAATGACTTTGGAGAAACATCACTGTCTCATCTGGAAGATCAACTCCCACTCGATTCAAATGATTGATGTACTCAGACAATCTGAGCGCAAGCTCAACAATTGAGCTTTTCTCCCTTAGTTTGCAGGCTAAGAAAATCGTCGGAGGTCTTATACCTCTTGACGTGGGCACGAGCCTGAAATTCCAATTTCAGCCCTCGAAACATCTCATATGTTTCGTGACGTTTCAAAAACCATCTTCGGTGCCTCAACTCTAAACCGTTTAATTGAACTATCACATAGTTATCAAAATGTGCATGTCAGATGTTTGCAACATCCACAGACAACGTTCGAGGTTCAGCACACTGAGCGGTGCATTAAGGACATAAGCCTTCTATGAAGCAATGAGGACAATCCTCGGTTTACGGACCTAGTCTGCATAATTGCTACTATCAACTTTCAACTAAATTTTCTCTAGGAACATATCTAAATAGTAGAACTGAAGCGCGAGCTACGACATAATTTGCAAAGATCTTTTGACTATGTTCAGGATAATTAAGTTCATCTTACGAACTCCCACTCAGATAGACATCCCTCTAGTAATCTAAGTGATTACATGATCCGAGTCAACTAGGCCGTGTCCGATCATCACGTGAGACGGACTAGTCAACATCGGTGAACATCTTCATGTTGATCGTATCTACCATACGACTCATGCTCGACCTTTCGGTCTTCTGTGTTCCGAGGCCATGTCTGTACACATGCTAGGCTCATCAAGTCAACCTAAGTGTTTCACGTGTGTAAATCTGTCTTACACCCGTTGTATGTGAACGTTAGAATCTAACACCCGATCATCACGTGGTGCTTCGAAACAACAAACTGTCGCAACGGTGCACAGTTAGGGGGAACACTTTCTTGAAATTATTAGGAGGGATCATCTTATTTACTACCGTCGTTCTAAGTAAACAAGATGCATAAACATGATAAACATCACATGCAATCAAATAATAGTGACATGATATGGCCAATATCATATAGCTCCTTTGATCTCCATCTTGGGGCTCCATGATCATCTTGTCACCGGCATGACACCATGATCTCCATCATCGTGTCTTCTTGAAGTTGTCTCGTAATCTATTACTTTTACTACTATGGCTAACGCTTTAGCAATAAAGTAAAGTAATTACATGACGTTTAAGTTGACACGCGGGTCATAAATAAAGTAAGACAACTCCTATGGCTCCTGCCGGTTGTCATACTCATCGACATGCAAGTCGTGATTCCTATTACAAGAACATGATCAATCTCATACATCACATATATCATTCATCACATCCTTTGGCCATATCACATCACATAGCATACCCTGCAAAAACAAGTTAGACATCCTCTAATTGTTGTTTGCATGTTTTACGTGGCTGCTATGGGTTTCTAGCAAGAACGTTTCTTACCTACGCAAAAACCACAACGTGATATGCCAATTGCTATTTACCCTTCATAAGCACCCTTTTCATCGAATCCGATCCGACTAAAGTGGGAGAGACAGACACCCGCCAGCCACCTAATGCAACTAGTGCATGTTAGTCGGTGGAACCGGTCTCACGTAAGCATACGTGTAAGGTTGGTCCGGGCCGCTTCATCCCACGATGCCGCCGAATCAAGATAAGACTCGTAACGGCAAGCATATTGAAAAAAATCAACGCCCACAACTACTTTGTGTTCTACTCGTGCATAGAAACTACGCATAGACCTAGCTCATGATGCCACTATTGGGGAACGTAGCAGAAATTCAAAATTTTCCTACGTCCCACCAAGATCTATCTATGGAGAAACCAGCAACGAGGGGAGGGAGAGTGCATCTACATACCCTTGTAGATCGCTAAGCGGAAGCGTTCAAGAGAACGGGGTTGATGGATTCGTACTCGTCGTGATCCAAATCACTGATGATCTGAGTGCCGAACGGACGGCACCTCCGCGTTCAACACACGTACAGCCCGATGATGTCTCCCACGCCTTGATCCAGCAAGGAGAGAGGGAGAGGTTGAGGAAGACTCCATCCAGCAGCAGCACAACACCGTGGTGGTGGTGGAGGAGTGTGGCAATCCTACAGGGCTTCGCCAAGCACCACGGGATACGAGGAGAAGGAGAGGGAGGGCTGCACCAACGAGAGAGATCAAATCGCGTGTATTGGGCAGCCCCTAGGCCTCATATATATAGGGGAAGGGGAGGAGGGTGCGCCCCCTCTAGGGTTCCCACCCCTAGAGGGGCGGCAGCCCTAGATGGGTCTTGGGGTGGCGGCCAAGAGGGGAAGAGGGGGGGCGCCCCCTAGGGTGGGCCTTAGGGCCCATCTAAGCCCTGGGTTTCCCCTTCTCCAACTTTGCTGCGCCTTGGGCCTTGTGGGAGGCGCACCAGCCCACTCAGGGGCTGGTCCCTCACCCCTCTTGGCCCACGCAAGCCTCCGGGACTGGTGGCCCCACTAGGTGGACCCCCGGGACCCTCCCGGTGGTCCCGGTACGTTACCGATAAACCCTGAAACTTTTCCGGTGACCAAAACAGGACTTCCCATATATAAATCTTTACCTCCGGACCATTCCGGAACTCCTCGTGACGTCCGGGATCTCATACGGGACTCCGAACAACATTCGGTAACCACATACAAACTTCCTTTATAACCCCAGCGTCATCGAACCTTAAGTGTGTAGACCCTACGGGTTCGGGAGACATGCAGACATGACCGAGACGTTCCCCGGTCAATAACCAACAGCGGGATCTGGATACCCATGTTGGCTCCCACATGTTCCACGATGATCTCATCGGATGAACCACGATGTCAAGGACTTAATCAATCCCGTATAAAATTCCCTTTGTCTATCGGTACGATACTTGCCCGAGATTCGATCGTCGATACCTTGTTCAATCTCGTTACCGGCAAGTCTCTTTACTCGTTCTGTAACACATCATCCCATGATCAACTCCTTGATCACATTGTGCACATTATGATGATGTCCTACCGAGTGGGCCCAGAGATACCTCTCCGTCACACGGAGTGACAAATCCCAGTCTCGATTCGTGCCAACCCAACAGACACTTTCGGAGATACCGTAGTGTACCTTTATAGCCACCCAGTTACGTTGTGACGTTTGGCACACCCAAAGCACTCCTACGGTATCCAGGAGTTGCACAATCTCTTGGTCTAAGGAAATGATACTTGACATTAGAAAAGCTTTAGCATACGAACTACACGATCTAGTGCTATGCTTAGGATTGGGTCTTGTCCATCACATCATTCTCCTAATGATGTGATCCCGTTATCAATGACATCCAATGTCCATGGTCAGGAAACCGTAACCATCTATTGATCAACGAGCTAGTCAACTAGAGGCTTACTAGGGACATGGTGTTGTCTATGTATCCACACATGTATCTGAGTTTCCTATTAGTACAATTCTAGCATGGATAATAAATGATTATCATGAACAAGGAAATATAATAATAACTTATTTATTATTGCCTCTAGGGCATATTTCCAACAGCCTCCTCCTCCGGCGAGTGACGATCAGGGCCCTCGGCCGGCTCCTTCTCCGGCGCGTAGCGGCACTCCGCCTCCTTCTCCGCCTGCGCCGACGCGCCCAAGCAGCCAGCATCCTCCTTCTCCGCCTCGTCAGCAAGGGCGGAAGAGACCTGCCGCCGCTCCAGCTGCTCCGGCGCGTCGTAGTCCTTCTCCTCCGCCTCTTAAGCAAGTAAATAAGACAACCGCTACGTCTGCTCGGTCGGCGTCTAGCAGTACAACCAGAGACGGGAGGACATACAGATTCGGTCCTTCTCTGAAGACTCCAGAGAAGTTACCATACGGGAGGACCCAGGAGGAGAACGCCGAGATCGCGCGAGAAGAAGTGAAGAAATTCTTTGAAGGGGTGAAAGCAAAGAAACATCCACCTCCGGAGGAGAAGGTAGATCGGGTGAAAGTGAAGCACACTCTGGCTGCCCTGACAAAACCACCGAAGTCTGATCCGCCGAAAGGAAACTATGACCGCATTATTGGAAAGGAATTTGCCGAAGCGGAGCGGTCGGGAAGTACTGTCAGTGATCAAAGGCTGAAAGAACGACGAGCTGGGAAACAAATTGCTCAGCTCGGCGAACAAGCGAAGCAATCGTGCCCCCCGCTCAACGTGCCTAGCCACAACGTCGCTAATGATCCGAGGATGGTGCCCGGTTATAGCAATCTTGCAGATTACCTGCCCGACGAAGTACATTATGAACCCATGGACGTGCAGATACAAAGATACGAGTACGGGAAGCCTCTCGTCAAAGATGAAAGATCTCTATCAACGATGATGCAAAGATTGCATGATTGGTACTTGAAAATCTGTAGAGACTCTGGGGGAGGAGTACTTTGTATGTGAAAGTTAAAAAGGAGCATGATCTCGTTGGAATTTATCTGTTGCCTGTTCCATTTGAGGAGTTCTATCAGTTTTTCAATCAATTGGCCCTCGATAAAACAACGGTCGCCTGCTACTGTCTGTAAGAAGTACTACTTCTGTCATTAAGTTTCTCTATATAGCTTAGCTCTTTCATTGCATGTATTTATAATCATCCTCACTATATTATGCAGATTGAAGATCGCCGAATTGAAGAAAAGACAAGTCGGTGATATTGGGTTCATTAACCCATATCTCATAGATGCAACTGAGGTTAAACTTCATGCCGCAGCTACCGAGGCCAACATGCTACGATCGTTCGTAATAAATCGAAACAAAGATATAATACTCTTTCCTTACAACTTCAGGTGAGTGTTACTGTCTTGTGCGTATTCGGTTTCCCTTATATATTAGTCAAGGTTATAGTAATGTAATTGATGAGTTATGCATGTGTGTGCAGTTTCCACTATATTCTCCTAGAGATTAAGCTTGAGCAGGGAGTAGTAACCGTCTTAGACTCTAAATGAAAAGATCCCCAGGACTAAGCAGACATGACTCAAATACTCCAGAAGTAAGTTAAATCGATCATTATCCACCATATCAGCAACTTTGTTCATTTCCTGATATCAAGTAATTGTTTTCTTTGTCCGGCAGGGTTTGGATAAAATTCACCAAAATAGTTCCGGGACTGCCGAAGGAGCTGGAATTTAGACACCCGAAAGTAAGCACTATAGTAGCATGTTCCGCGCATCTCCTAGTGATTCAAGCGCTAGTTTCATCAATACCATTTAGCATCCTTGCTTATCAGTTTGATTGACCTCTATTTCTTGTAAAGTGGTTGTGGCAGGAACAAGGGAATGATTTCTATGGATACTACATCTGCGAGTCCATCCGCCACACAACCTGTGAGCGGGGTGGGTACTCTAACGAACAATATGAAGTACGTAAATAACAACATACACAATTTTATTTTATTACCATCATTTGTGTTGAGTTTCATTCATTCATATATATATGTATTGACCCCCTTCTTCAAATTAGATGTTTGGGAAGCGGGATGAACTCCTAGCACCAGCTCGCATGCGAGCAATTCAAGAGGAATTGGTGGCATTATTTCTTGACCGCGTGATCCCTAAAGATGGAGAATTCTATGTGGACCCTGAGTCCGTATGATTATATTTGTAAGAGATAATTATTGTATATATGTAGCCGGTAGTGTCAGATAGATATATGAGAACTTGTTGTTCGACCAATCTCTCGGAGAAGGAGAGGTGGTCGATATCACTTCTCTCTGTATGCATATATGTTCATGACGATCTTCTGTTTCCTTCGTTTGCTTACTAGCTAGCCAGCGTGTCTAGTCCTCTCTATACGTATGTATAGTACGTAGCATCGACCAAGCACGGACATAAGAGAGGACACTTCTCTCTATTAATTATAGCTAGCTAACACAATATATGAAACACCTAAATTAACCCCCCAAAACCCCCAACCCCCCCCCTATCAAAAAAAACCCAGCCACATAAATGCTAACACGTGGATGCCTATTGATCCCGGTTGGTGCCACCAACCGGGACCAAAGGGTCTCCTGACTGGGCTCTGCGCACTGCCCACGTGGAGGGCTTTAGTCCCGGTTCTGGATTGAACCGGGACTAAAGGGGGGAGGTATTAGTACCAACACTTTAGTCCCGGTTTCGGAACCAGGACTAAAGGCCCTTACGAACCGGGACTATAGGCCCTTTTTCTACCAGTGATATGTATTAAACCGGCTTCTAGAGCGGGAGTTTGTATCCGTCAACCTCTCGTTAGATGACGAGCACTGCGCATACAATTTGATGTGTTGCAGATATATACAGCAGCATTGGTTCACCAATATTTGGCGCTGTTAGGACTGGATTACTGACCAATAAGGTTTTATTTTGTCCAGTCCGGTCGCGGCTGCATCCGTTCACAGGAAGTTTTTGGTGCGCCAAAGAAGGTGGTAAAGAGGTAGTGCCTTTTCTCCGAACCTGGAGATAAAGCGGCTTAAGGCAGCCACGCATCCAGCTAGTTTCTGGATGTGCTTGAGGTCTGTTGGTATAGCCAACTGCAACAGAGCTCGGATTTTTGCCGGATTCGCTTCAATTCCTCTATTGGAAACAAAGAAACCCAGCAGTTTCCCAGAGGGGACGCCAAAAACACATTTTGTCGGGTTCAGCTTGATGTCGTATGTTCGGAGGTTATCGAACGTAAGCCTCAAGTCGTCTATTAGGGTTTCGACGTGTCTTGTTTTTATGACCACGTCGTCCACATATGCCTCCACTGTTTTGCCGATTTGGTTTTCCAGGCATGTTTGAATCATGCGTTGATAGGTTGCGCCAGCATTTTTAAGCCCGAAAGGCATAGTGTTGAAGCAGAAAGGACCATATAGCATTATGAAAGCTGTTGCAGCTTGGTCGGACTCTGCCATCTTTATTTGATGGTATCCGGAGTATGCGTCGAGCAAACACAGCAAGTCGTGTCTGATACGTCTCCAACGTATCTATAATTATTGATTGCTCCATGCTATATTATCTATTGTTTTGGACTATATTGGGCTTTATTTTCCACTTTTATATTACTTTTGGGACTAACCTATTAACCGGAGGCCCAGCCCAGAATTGCTGTTTTTTTGCCTATTTTAGTGTTTCGAAGAAACGGAATATCAAACGGAGTCCAAATGGAATGAAATCTTCATGAACATGATTTTCTCATTAGATAAGACCCAGGAGACTTCGACCCTCTGTCAAGAAAGCCACGAGGCGGTCCCGAGGGTGGAGGGCGCCCCCCTAGGGCGCGCCCCCCTGCCTCGTGGGCCCCTCGAAGCTCCACCGACGTACTCCTTCCTCCTATATATACCTACGTACCCCCAACAGATCAGATACGGAGCCAAAAACCTAATTCAACCACCGCAACTTTCTGTATCCACGAGATCCCATCTTGGGGCCTGTTCCGGAGCTCCGCCGGAAGGGGATTCCACCACTGAGGGCTTCTACATCAACATCATAGACTCTCCGATGAAGTGTGAGTAGTTTACCTCAGACCTTCGGGTCCATAGTTAGTAGCTAGATGGCTTCTTCTCTCGTTTTGGATCTAAATACAATGTTCTCCCCCTCTCTCGTGGAGATCTATTCGATGTAATCTTCTTTTTGCGGTGTGTTTGTTGAGACCGATGAATTGTGGGTTTATGATGAAGATTATCTATGAGCAATATTCGAATCTTCTCTAAATTCTTTTATATATGACTGAGTTATCTTTGCAAGTCTCTTTAAATTATTCGTTTGGTTTGGCCAACTAGATTGGTAGTTCTTGCAATGGGATAAGTGCTTAGCTTTGGGTTCAATTTTGCAGTGTCCTTACCCAGTGACAAAAAGGGTTGCAAGGCATGTATTGTTTTGTTGCCATCGAGGATAACAAGATGGGGTATTTATCATGTTGCATGAATTTATTCCTCTACATCATGTCATCTTGCTTAAGGTGTTACTCTGTTTTCATTAACTTAATACTCTAGATGCATGCTGGATAGCGGTCGATGAGTGGAGTAATAGTAGTAGATGCAGGCAGGAGTCGGTCTACTTGTCTCGGACGTGATGCCTACACACATGATCATACCTAGATATTATCATAACTATGCTCAATTTTGTCAATTGCTCAACAGTAATTCGTTCACCTACAATAAAATACTATGCTCTTGAGAGAAGCCACTAGTAAAATCTATGGCCCCGGGGTCTATTTTCATCATATTAATCTTCCTACGCTTTATTATGGCTTTCCTCTTTACTTTGCCTTTTTATTTTACTTTACATCTTTATACCAAAAAGACCAAAAATATTATCTATCATCTCTATCAGATCTCACTCTCGTAAGTGACCGTGAAGGGATTGACAACCCCTATTCGCGTTGGTTGCGAGGAGCTATAGGTTTTGTGTAGGTATGAGGGACTTGCGCGTGGCCTCCTACTGGATTGATACCTTGGTTCTCAAAAACTGAGGGAAATACTTACGCTACTCTGCTGCATCATTCTCTCCTCTTCAGGGAAAACCAATGCAAGCTCAAGACGTAGTAGTCTCCTGCTGTGCCGTCGATGATTTCGTCGATGCGAGGGAGGGGTAAGGGATGCTTGGGGCAAGCCTTATTGAGGTCTTTGAAATCGACACATTGGCACTAGGATTTGTTCTTCTTTGGTACCATTACCAGTTTTGCCAGCCAATCCGGATGCTTGATATCTCTGATAAATCCGGCCTCGAGTAGTTTGGCTAGCTCTTCCCCCATGGCTTGTCGTTTGGGCTCTAAAAATCACCTTAGAGTTTGCTTGACAGGTTTGTATCCTTTTAGTATATTGAGGTTGTGTTCGGCCAGTCTGCGTGGGATGCCCGGCATGTCCGATGGATGCCAGGAGAAAATGTCCCAATTCTCGCGTAAGAAGTCTCGCAGTGCGGCGTCCATTGCGGGGCTCAACTGGGTCCCGATGGAAGCTGTCTTCGTGGGGTCCGTTGGATGGACCTGAAATTTGACTATCTCGTCTGCGGGTTTGAATGAGTTGGACTTGGGTCGCTTGTCGAGTATCACGTCGTCCCTGTCCACGGCGGCACGCAGTGTTGTTAGTTCTTCGGCTGCTAAGGCTGCGGATAATGCTTCCAGGGCTAGTGCTGGGGTTTTGTTTTCGGCGCGAAGTGCGATGTCCGGATCACTGGCTAGAGTGATGATTCCATTGGGTTCGGGCATTTTAAGCTTCATGTACCCGTAATGGGGTATAGCTTGAAAGCTTGTAAATGTGTCCCGTCCTAAAAGGGCGTGGTATCCGCTGCCGAATACCACATCGAGTGTGTTTTTTCCCGCACACCGCGCTTCCCGACTAGGGATAATTCCCCTGAAGGTTGTGCCGCTTTGCTCAATGCGGCTTTTATCAATTTCCATCTTGTTGAATGTTTCTTTGTAGATCAAGTTTAATCCGCTTCCGCCGTCCATGAGTACTTTAATGAGCCGAGAGCCGTCCACGATTGGGCTAAGGGCCAGAGCGGCTGGTGCCCGGACAATCTGGAATCGAGGTTCATCACCGGCATTGAAAGTTATAGCAGTGTCGTTCCACGGGTTTATTTTTGCCACATGGCAGATGTCAGCGGAGCTTCGATGAGCTCGCTTGCGCCTATTGTTTGAGGCGAAAGTCTCGGCTTACAAGAAGATCCTCGCCACTTTTTGCAACCTGCCGGAGTATCCAACATGCCCTAAGGCTATGAGTTGGAGTTGTGTCCGGCGTACTGTGGAGTTTGCATGGCCCATTGAGCCATTCTTCCAATACGGTTCCACGCCCTGGGGTGGGCTTTGGTTTCTTGGGGATTGAATCGGCCGACTTACGAGAGTTCACCCGTTTAGCTCGGACAAAGGTTTTGGCGAGAGCCGGACTATCCCAAATTCTGTTTGGGTTTTCCAGGCGCTTTCCATCGCGCAGTACTTTTGTACTATGGTTGCCAAGTCAGCAAAGTGTACTATGTCACGGTGACTTATAGCATTAAGGATTCCTTTGTTCATGAAGTTTTTGCAGAAAAGTGAGACTACGTCCTCCTCACGACAGTCCTTGACCTTATTTAACACAAGGAGGCATCTGGCCCAGTAGCGATGTACAGTCTCCTGGGGCTCTTGTCTGATATGGGAGAGACGGTTTAAGTCCGTGTGGGTGGGCGTAGCTGAATCTGGATTCTGATCTGATCTAGCGCCCAGGGGCATGGGAGCTTCCGAGTTTGATAGCTCGGGGTCCCGGGTGCTGCCCAATTTTTCCGGCCCAATACCCGATTCTAAGTCCGGGACCTGTGCCATGTCTTCCCTTGAGCGGGTATTCGGCTCAGGGAGCTCGGTGATCCGGACATAATTCGTCCTCAAAATAGAGGAGTAATCCATGTGTGGTTCCTCCACTACCGCTATCTAATGGGTGGCCGGCGGGGATTTAATGTCCCTTTGGTCGGGTTTAAGCCTGATCCTGTCATAGTCTGTAGCGACTCCCAAAGCAGCGATGCGATCCAAGAGCTCATTAAGGGAGGAGAGCTCCATCGGATCCGTTTGTTCAGCGAGTTCCGAATTGACGTGGAGGTTATGCGTGATGACCCGAGAGGTCATCGTTGGCGCGACAGCTGATGGGGCAGCCATGATGAAGCCGCCTAGCCGGAGAGTTTGGCCTACAGCCAGCGCTCCCCCAGAGGTGATGTTGTCCTTGACAACAAGACGGGCCATCGAGCCTTGCAGCGATGACACAGAGGAACTCTCAATGAAAGCACCAATGTCGGTGTCAAAATCGGCGGATCTCGGGTAGGGGGTCCCGATCTGTGCGCCTTAGGCTTATGGTAAGAGAAAGCAAGGGACACAATGTTTACCCAGGTTCGGGCCCTCTCGATGGAGGTAAAACGCTACTTCCTGCTTGATTAATATTGATGATATGAGTAGTACAAGAGTAGACCTACCACGAGATCGTAGAGGCTAAACCCTAGAAGCTAGTCTATGATGATTATGATTGTGAACATGATTGGCCTTCTAAGGACCAACCTCCCCGGTTTATATAGACACCGAAGAGGGCTAGGGTTTACATGGAGTCAGTTACAAGGAAGGAAATATATTATCCGGATCGCCAAGTTTGTCTTCCACGCAAAGGAGAGTCCCATCCGGACACGGGACGGAGTCTTGAGTCTTGTATCTTCACACTCCAATAGTTCGGACGAAGTATATAGTCCGGTTGTCCGGATACCCCCTAATCCAGGACTCCCTTAGTGGCCTTGTTATGTGTATCTGTAGCTTAAGATGCCAGGTCACAAGGGTACCATCACGGTACATGGTGACAGGAAGATAGCTTTGGAATGTGAAGAGGGCGATGTTGCTTATGCTAAGTCTGCCTGTGCCACGGAAGAGCTGAAGTTTTACAAAGATAATGTTGACCCGGCGGATATGACCCCCTTGAAGAAACCAACCACAGAGCATGACCCCTTGCTGAAGTTTAAGTCGGCAGACGACACTAAACAGGTTTACTTCGTCCCTGGTGACTCATCCAAATAGTTCACTATCAGTGCTAATATGGATTCGAAATAGGAAAGTGTGCTCATCGAGTTCATCCGTGAGAACCGGGACATCTTTGCATGGAAGCCTTCGGATATGCCGGGTGTACCAAGAGAACTCGTTGAGCACACTCTCAATATTGATCCCAAAATTAAGTCGGTCAAGTAATTCCTTCATTGTTTTAATGAGGAAAGATGTAAGGCCATTAGAGAAGAGGTGGCCCAGCTCTTAGCATATGGGTTCATAGTTGAACTTCTTCACCCTGAGTGGTTGGCTAACCCGCTGCTAGTACTAAAAAAAATGGCACTTAGTGTATGTGTGTGGATTACATAGACCTTAATAAAGCTTGCCCAGTTGATTCTTTTGCTCTCCCATGTATTGATCAGATCATAGATGCTACAGCGGCTTGTGAGCGTTTGAGCTTCCTGGACGCTTATTCTGGTTATCATAAGATTAAGATGGCAGTTAAAGACCAAGAGAAGACGGCTTTCATCACACCTTTTCGAGCTTTCTGCTACATGGCTATGCGTTTTGGGCTCAAGAGTGCCCAAGCGACTTATCAGCGTTGTGTTCAGAATTGTTTTCACAGTCAGATTGGACACAATATTCAAGCCTACGTGGATGATATTGTTGTGAAGTCTAGAAAAAAGGAGACTTTCTTATATGATTTGAGAGAGACCTTTGATAATATCCGGGTCTACAAAATGATGCTTAACCTGGCCAAATGTGTTTTTGGTGTGCCTACAGGCAAGCTATTGGGTTTTTTGGTTTCTATGAGAGGTATTGAAGCTAACCCGGAGAAAATCAAAGCTATCACTTCATTGGCAGCGTGCGTCAATGATGTTCAACGTCTGGCGGATCGTATTGCAGCGTTAAGCCGTTTTGTAAGCCGCTTGGGAGACAAGGCTATTCCTATGTACCAGATGATGAAAAAAACAGATCGCTTTGTTTGGAGTGATGCGGCTAATGAGGCTTTTGAAGCGCTTAAAAAGTAGTTGGCTCAGCCGCCGGTTCTTGCATCTCCCATTGAAAAGGAGCCCTTGCTCTTATATGTGGCTGCTAATAGCAGAGTCGTCAGCGTGGCAGTTGTAGTGGAAAGAAAAGAGATGGGTAAGGAATATCTGGTTAAAAGGCCGGCTTATTACGTCAGTGAGGCCTTAATTGAATCTAAACAGAGATACCCACATTGGCAGAAGCTAGTATATGGGGTGTTAATGGCTAGTCGCAAGTTGAAGCATTACTTTCTTGGTCATCCCGTTATTGTGGTTAGCTCTGCTCCCTTAAGCGATATTATTCAAAACAGAGAGGCCACAGGCCGAGTGGCCAAGTGGGCCATTAAGCTTGGACCACATGGTTTGAAATATATGCCAAGGCGGCTATCAAGTCTCAAGCTCTTGTGGATTTCATCAACGACTGGACAGGATGCCTGAGGAGAAGTCTGATAATACGTATTGGACTATTAATTTTGGTGGGTCCAGGCAATTGGAAGGCTCGGGGGCTGGAGTTATTTTGACTTCCCCATGAGGTGACAAGTTTTGTTATGTATTAATGCTAATGTTTCCTTGTACTAACAATGCAGCTGAATATGAGGCCCTGCTTCATGGCCTAAAGGTGGCCAAAGAGATGAATCTAGGCCGGGTCAGGTACTTTGGCGACTCAGATTTGGTGGCTCAGCAGGTCTCTCGCACTTAAGATTCTAAAGACCCACTCATGGTGGCTTATCGTCGGGCGGTTGATAATATCGCTGGTCACTTCAAAGGTTATCAGATGGAGCATATGGATCGAAGGAAGAATGAGGCAGCCGATGCTTTGAGCCGGCTTGGGTCGCAGACTAAGCCAGTGCCCCCTAATGTTTTCTTGATGTATTACATAATCCTTCTGTTAACTTTCCATCCGAAGAGGATCTTGCTATTCCTGACCTGGAGGCACAGTTGGTGGCGGCTCTCCATTCCATCCCTGATTGAACATTTCCCTATTTGGCTTATATGACCCGGGGTGAGTTACCTGAGGATGAAACTTTGGCCAGGCAGATAACCCGGCAGTCTAAGTCTATGACTATTGTCAATGGCGAATTACACTGATGAAGTGTCACATGCATGTTCCAGTGTTGTGTTTCTTCTGAAGAGGGTCGTGAGATTCTAAGGGAGATTCATGAAGAAGAAGATTGTGGCCATCACGCCGGCTCTAAATCTCTTGTGGCTAAAGCTTTTTGTCATGGGTTTTATTGCTTGACGGCTCATGCTGATGCAGAAGATCTGGTTAGCAAATGTGATGGCTGTCAGAAATTTTCTAGACGAGCTCATGTGTCGGCTCAAGAATTGAGGATGATTCCAATCACTTGGTCGTTTTCAATCTGGGGGCTTGATATGGTTTGACCTTTCAAGAGGTCTAAGGATAGAAAGACCCACCACTTGGTGGTGGTTGACAAATTTACCAAGTGGGTTGAAGCAGAGCCGGTCAGTAAGTGTGATGCAGCAACGGTGGTCCAATTCATGAAAAAAGTAATCTTCTGTTTTCGTTACCCAAACGGCATCATAACTGATAATCGCACTAATCTATCCAAAGGTGCTATGAAAGAGTTCTGTCAACCAGAGCATATTCGTCTTAACGTCTCATTAGTAGCTCACCCTCAGTCCAATGGTCAAGCTGAAAGGGCCAATCAAGAAATCTTGAGAGGGGTAAAACCCCGGCTTATGGTCCCTTTGCAAAGGACACCGTGTTGTTGGGTTGAGGAGTTACCCTCAGTGTTGTGTAGTATTAACACCATCCCAATAGATCAACAGGTTACACGCCCTTTGATGTCTACTACACAACCTTCTTCTTGTAGATGTTGTTGGGCCTGCAAGTGCACAGGTTTGTAGGACAGTAGCAAATTTCCCTCAAGTGGACGACCTAAGGTTTATCAATCCGTGGGAGGCGTAGGATGAAGATGGTCTCTCTCAAGCAACCCTGCAACCAAATAGCAAAGAGTCTCTTGTGTCCCCAACACACCCAATACAATGGTAAATTGTATAGGTGCACTAGTTCAGCGAAGAGATGGTGATACAGGTGCAATATGGATGGTAGATAAGAGTATTTGTAATCTGAAAATATAAAAAATAGCAAGGTAACAAGCGATAAAAGTGAGCGTAAACGGTATTGCAATGGAGGGAAACAAGGCCTAGGTTTCATACTTTCACTAGTGCAAGTTCTCTCAACAATAATAACATAGATAGATCATATAACTATCCCTCAACGTGCAACAAAGAGTCACTCCAAAGTCACTAATAGCGGACAACAAACGAAGGGATTATGGTAGGGTACGAAACCACCTCAAAGTTATTCTTTCCAGTCAATCTGTTGGGCTATTCCTATAAGTGTCACAAACAGCCCTAGAGTTCGTACTAGAATAACACCTTAAGACACAAATCAACCCAAACCCTAATGTCACCTAGATACTCCATTGTCACCTCAAGTATCCATGGGTATGATTATATGATATGCATCACAGAATCTCAGATTCATCTATTCAACCAACACATAGAACCCCAAAGAGTGCCCCAAATTTTCTACCGGAGAATCACGACGAAAATGTGTGCCAACCCCTTTGCATAGGTTCATGGGCGGAACCCGCAAGTTGGTCACCAAAACATACATCAAGTGGCACGTGATATCCCATTGTCACCACAGATACGCACGACAAGACATACATCAAGTGTTCTCAAGTCTTTAAAGACTCAATCCGATAAGATTACTTCAAGGGGAAAACTCAATCCATTACAAGAGAGTAGAGGGGGAGAAGAAACATAAGATCCAACTATAATAGTAAAGCTTGCGATGCATCAAGATCGTGCCAAATCAAGAACACAAGAGAGAGAGATCAAACACATAGCTACTGGTACATACCCTCAGCTCCGAGGGTGAACTACTCCCTCCTCGTCATGGACAACACCGGGATGATGAAGATGGCCACAGGTGAGGGTTCCCCCCTACGGCAGGGTGCCGGAACTGGGTCCCAATTGGTTTTTGGTGGCTACAGAGGCTTGCGGCGGCGGAACTCCCGATCTAATCTCTGTTCTGGAACTTTTCCGATACATAGGTATATATGGGTGCAGGGGGTACGTCGGTGGAGCTACGGGGGCCCCACGAGGCAGGGGGGCGTTCCCCCCCACCCTCGTGAGAACCTCCCTTCTTTCCTGACATGCACTCCAAGTCCATCAGGTGGCTTTCCTTCCAAAAATAACTTCTCTAGTTGATTTCATTCCGTTTTGACTCCGTTTGATATTCCTTTTCCTCGAAATACTGAAATAGGCAAAAAAACAACAAATCTGGTTTGGGCCTCCGGTTAATAGGTTAGTCCCAAAAGTAATATAGAAGTGGAAAATAAAGCCCAATATTGCCCAAACAGTAGATAATATAGCATGGAGCAATCAAAAATTATAGATACGTTGGAGACGTATCAAGCATCCCCAAGCTTAATTCCTGCTCTTCCTCGAGTAGGTAAATGATAAAAAAGAATATTTTTGATGCGGAGTGCTACTTGGCATAATTTCAATGTAAATCTTCTTAATTGTGGTATGAATATTCAGATCCATAAGATTCAAGACAAAAGTTCATATTGACATAAAAATAATAATACTTAAAGCATACTAATAAAGCAATCATGTCTTCTCAAAACAACATGGCCAAAGAAAGTTAATCCTACAAAATCATAGTATGGCTATGCTCCATCTTCCCCACACAAAATATTTAAATCATGCACAACCCCGATGACAAGCGAAGCAATTGTTTCATACTTTTGATGTTCTCAAACCTTTTCAATCTTCACGCAATACATGAGCGTGAGCCATGGACATAACACTTATAGGTGGAATAGAATGGTGGTTGTGGAGAAGACAAAAAGGGGAGAAGATAGTCTCACATCAACTAGGCGTATCAACGGGCTATGGAGATGCCCATCAATAGATATGAATGTGAGTGAGTAGGGATTGCCATGCAACGGATGCACTAGAGCTATAAGTATATGAAAGCTCAACAAAAGAAACTAAGTGGGTGTGCATCCAACTCGCTTGGTCACGAAGACCTAGGGCATTTTGAGGAAGCCCATCATTGGAATATACAAGCCAAGTTCTATAATGAAAAATGCCCACTAGTATATGAAAGTGACAACATAGGAGACTCTCTATCATGAAGATCATGGTGCTACTTTGAAGCACAAGTGTGGTAAAAGGATAGTAGCATTGTCCCTTCTCTCTTTTTCTCTCATTTTTTTTAATTGGGCCTTTTCTCTTTTTTTATGGCCTCTTTTCTTTTTTTTCTTTTTTCGTCCGGAGTCTCATCCCGACTTGTGGGGGAATCATAGTCTCCATCATCCTTTCCTCACTGGGACAATGCTCTAATAATGATGATCATCACACTTTTATTTACTTACAACTCAACAATTACAACTCAATACTTAGAACAAGATATGACTCTATGAATGCCTCCGGCGGTGTACCGGGATATGCAATGAATCAAGAGTGACATGTATGAAAGAATTATGAACGGTGGCTTTGCCACAAATACGATGTCAACTACATGATCATGCTAGCAATATGACAATGATGGAGCGTGTCATAATAAATGGAACGGCGGAAAGTTGCATGGCAATATATCTCGGAATGACTATGGAAATGCCATGATAGGTAGGTATGGTGGCTGTTTTGAAGAAGGATATGGTGGGTGTATGATACCGGCGAAAGGTGCGCGGTATTAGAGAGGCTAGCAATGGTGGAAGGATGGGGAAAGTGCGTACAATCCATGGACTCAACATTAGTCATGAAGAACTCATATACTTATTGCAAATATCTAGAGGTTATCAAAGCAAAGTATTACACGCATGCTCCTAGGGGGATAGATTGGTAGGAAAAGACCATCGCTCGTCCCCGACCGCCACTCATAAGGAAGACAATCAATAAATAAATCATGCTCCGACTTCATCACATAACGGTTCACCATACGTGCATGCTACGGGAAACACAAACTTTAACACAAGTATTTCTCAAATTCACAACTACTCAACTAGCATGACTCTAATATCACCATCTTCATATCTCAAAACAATTATCAAGCATCAAACTTTTCTTAGTATTCAACACACTCATAAGAATTCTTACAAATCTTGTATGCTTAGCATATTATGACTATTTAAGCAAATTACCATTCTATTTAAGACTCTCAAAATAATATAAGTGAAGCACGAGAGTTCATCTATTTCTTCAAAATAAAACTACCACCATGCTCTAAAAGATATAAGTGAAGTACTAGAGCAAATGACAAACTGCTCCGAAATATATAAGTGAAGATCAATGAGTAGTCGGGTAATTATACAACTATGTGAAGACTCTCCCGTTTAATAATTTCAGATCTTGGTATTTTATTCAAACAGCAAGCAAAGCTAAATAAAATGACATTGCAAGGATAGCACAACTCATGTGAAGAAGCAAAAACTTAGGCTCAACCGATACTAACCGATAGTTGTTGAAGAAGAAAGGTGGGATGCCTACCGGGGCATCCCCAAGCTTAGATGCTTGAGACTTCTTGAAATATTATCTTGGGGTGCCTTGGGTATCCCCAAGCTTGAGCTTTTATGTCTCCTTAATTCCTCTCATATCATGGTTTCTCTTTTTATCAAAAGCTTCATTCACAACAAACTCAACAAGAACTCGTGAGATAGGTTAGTATAAACCAATGCAAAACCTTATCAATTTCTACTGTAAAAAATCACTAAAATTATTATTCAACATTTCATACTAAATGCCTCTGCATATTTAATACTCCTATCCTCAAATAGAATCATTAAACAAGCAAACATATGCAAACAATGCAAACATAACAGCAATCTGCCAAAACAGTATAGTCTGTAAAGAATGCAAGACTATCAATACTTCCCTAACTCCAAAAATTATGAACTAACATTCCCACTGTAAGAAATTTATCAGAGCTCAATATGCAAAAAGATTCAACATTAGACCACTCTATTACTTTTCTAGGGAATTTTTGCAACAGCGGTAAACTTTCTGTTTTCAAACAGCAACATGTATACTAGCAAAATAAGCATGGCAAAGGCTATCCTTGACTTTTTTATTGAAACTAAAGATACAAAACATTATTCCAAATAACAGCAAGCAAAAACTAACAAGATAAAATGACACTCCAAGAAAAACACATATCATGTGGTGAATAAAAATATAGCTCCAAGTAAAGTTACCGATGAACGAAGACGAAAGAGGGGATGCCTTCCGGGGCATCCCCAAGCTTAGGCTCTTGGTTATCCTTGAATATTACCTTGGGGTGCCTTGGGCATCCCCAAGCTTAGGCTCTTTCCACTCCTTATTCCATAGTCCATCGAATCTTTACCCAAAACTTGAAAACTTCACAACACAAAACTTAACAGAAAACTCATGAGCTCCATTAGCAAAAGAAAGCAAAAAAACCACTTCAAGGTACTGTAATGAGATCATTCTTTATTTATATTGGTGTTAAACCTACTGTATTCCAACTTCTCTATGGTTTATAAACTATTTTACTAGCCATAGATTCATCAAAATAAGCAAACAACACAATGAAAACAGAATCTGTCAAAAACAGAACAGTCTATAGTAATCTGTAACTAACACAAACTTATGGAACTCCAAAAATTCTAAAATAAATTGGTGGACCTGAGGAATTTGTCTAGTAATCATATGTAAAAATAATCAACTAAATAGCACTCTCCAGTAAAAATTTCTAGCTAATCTCGTGAGCACTAAAGTTTCTGTTTTTTACAGCATGGTCATAAAGACTTCACCCAAGTCTTCCCAAAGGTTCTACTTGGCACAAACACTAATTAGAACATAAACCCACATATAAACAGAATCTAGATGGATTATTTATTACTAAACAGAACAAAAAGCAAGAAACTAAAATAAATTGGGTTGCCTCCCAACAAGCGCTATTGTTTAACGCCCCTAGCTGGGCATGATGGTTTCAATGATGCTCACATAAAACATAAAAATTGAAACATAAAGAGAGCATCATGAAGAATATGACTAGCACATTTAAGTCTAACCCACTTCCTATGCATAGGGATTTTGTGAGCAAACAACTTATGGGAACAAGAATCATCTTGCATAGGAAGGTAAAACAAGCATAACTTCAAGATTTTAAGCACATAGAGAAGAAACTTGATATTATTGCAATTCCTACAAGCATATATTCCTCCCTCATAATAATTTTCAGTAGCATCATGAATGTATTCAACAATATAACCAGCACTTTAAAGCATTCTTTTCATGATCTACAAGCATAGAAAATTTACTACTCTCCACATAAGCAAAATTCTTCTCATGAATAATAGTGGGAGCAAACTCAACAAAATAACTATCATATGATTGAAAATTAAAATCAAGACGACAAGTTTCATGGTTATTATTATTCTTGATAGCATACGTGTCATCAAAATAATCATCATAGATAGGAGGCATGCTTTCATCATAATAAATTTGCTCATCAAAACTTGGGGGACAAAAAATATCATCTTCATCAAACATAGCATCCCCAAGCTTGTGGCTTTACATATCATTAGCATCATGGATATTCAAGGAATTCATACTAACAACATTGCAATCATGCTCATCATTCACATATTTTATGCCAAGCATTCTATGTAGTTCTTCTTCTAGCACTTGAGCACAATTTTCCTTTCCATCATTCTCACGAAAGATATTAAAAAGATGAAGCGTATGAGACAAACTCAATTCCATTTTTTGTAGTTTTATTTTCTAAACTAAACTAGTGATAAAACACGAAACAAAAAGATTCGATTGCAAGATCTAAAGATATACCTTCAATTACCTAGCCTCCCCGACAACGGCGCCAGAAAAGAGCTTGATGTCTACTACACAACCTTCTTCTTGTAGACGTTGTTGGGCCTGCAAGTGCACAGGTTTGTAGGACAGTAGCAAATTTCCCTCAAGTGGATGACCTAAGTTTTATCAACCCATGGGAGGCGTAGGATGAAGATGGTCTCTCTCAAGCAACCCTGCAACCAAATAGCAAAGAGTCTCTTGTGTCCCCAACACACCCAATACAATGGTAAATTGTATAGGTGCACTAGTTCAGCGAAGAAATGGTGATACAAGTGCAATATGGACGGTAGATAAGAGTATTTGTAATATGAAAATATAAAAACAGCAAGGTAACAAGCAATAAAATTGAGCATAAACGGTATTGCAATGGCAGGAAACAAGGCCTAGGGTTCATACTTTCACTAGTGCAAGTTCTCTCAACTATAATAACATAGATAGATCATATAAATATCCCTCAACATGGAACAAAGAGTCACTCCAAAGTCACTAATAGCGGAGAACAAACGAAGAGATTATGGTAGGGTACGAAACCACCTCAAAGTTATTCTTTCCAATCAATCCGTTGGGCTATTCCTATTAGTGTCACAATCAGCCCTAGAGTTCGTACTAGAATAACACCTTAAGACACAAATCAACCAAAACCCTAATGTCACCTAGATACTCCATTGTCACCTCAAGTATCCATGGGTATGATTATACGATATGCGTCACACAATCTCAGATTCATCTATTCAACCAACACATAGAACCCCAAATAGTGCCCCAAATTTTCTACCGGAGAATCACGACGAAAACATGTGCCAACCCCTATGCATAGGTTCATGGGCGGAACCCGCAAGTTGGTCACCATAACATACATCAAGTGGCACCTGATATCCCATTGTCACCACAGATACGCACGACAAGACATACATCAAGTGTTCTCAAGTCTTTAAAGACTCAATCTGATATGATTACTTCAAGGGGAAAACTCAATCCATTACAAGAGAGTAGAGGGGGAGAAGAAACATAAGATCCAACTATAATAGCAAAGCTCGCGATACATCAAGATCGTGCCAAATCAAGAACACGAGAGAGAGAGAGAGAGAGAGAGAGAGATCAAACACATAGCTACTGGTACATACCCTCAGCCCCGAGGGTGAACTACTCCCTCCTCGTCATGTAGAGCGCCGGGATGATGAAGATGGCCACAGGTGAGGGTTCCTCCCTCCGGCAGGGTGCGGGAACAGGGTCCCGATTGGTTTTTGGTGGCTATAGAGGCTTGCGGCAGCGGAACTCCCAATCTAATCTCTGTTCTGGAAGTTTTACGATACGTAGGAATATATGGGTGCAGGGGGTACGTCGGTGGAGCTAAGGGGGCCCCACGAGGCAGGGGGGCGCGCCCTGGGTGGGTGGGCATTCCCCCCACCCTCGTGAGCACCTCCCTTCTTTCCTGACATGCACTCCAAGTCCATCGGGTGGCTTTCCTTCCAAAAATAACTTCTCCAGTTGATTTTGTTCCGTTTTGACTCCGTTTGATATTCCTTTTCCTCGAAATACTGTAATAGGCAAAAAAAACAACAAATCTGGGCTGGGCCTCCGGTTAATAGGTTAGTCCCAAAAGTAATATAAAAGTGGAAAATAAAGCCCAATATTGCCCAAAACAGTATATAATATAGCATGGAGCATTCAAAAATTTTAGATACGTTGGAGACGTATCACCCTTCTTCATGGTTTACAGGACAAAGGCGGTTCTTCCAATCGACATCCATCATGACTCACCCCGCGTGGCGGCTTACGTTGAAGTTGTTAATGAAAAAGCACGTCAGGATGCTCTCGACATACTGGATGAGGAGCGTGACCTTGCGGCGGCTCACTCGGCAATATATCAGCAAGATCTGCATCGATACCATAGCCGCAGAGTCAAAACCAGAACCTTTCAAGAAGGCGACTTGGTGCTCCAGCTAATCCAGGATCAAACAGATATGCATAAGTTATCCCCTCCTTGGGAAGGACCTTTTGTGGTCAACAAGAACCTGAACAATGGGTCATACTACCTCATTGACATTCGATAACACAAGGACTCGCGCACATCGGAGGAAGAGACCCGCCGGCCATGGAACATCGCTCATCTTCGGCCTTATTACACTTGAGCTACTAGCCCTTGTGGTGTACATACTTTCATCAATGTACATATATATGATCAATATAGTAAAGCCAGCATCCCTCGTAATTCAGTTCCTTTGTCATTTCACTTCTACGAATCTGAGCCTTTATTGTTTGTTCATAAGGTCATTTCAGGGCTTCCTGTTCAATGAACATATAGCTATGCTTACCCTCTTGATCGGGCTTACGTGCCCTATTATTGGTCACTTGGGTCTTCCTGCTAAATGAGCATAGCTATGCTTACCCTCTTGATCGGCTTACATGCCAGGTGTAAACACCTTATTCTAGGTTATCCTGCCTGTATGTCATTGTACTCCGCCCAGGTAATCATGGAATGACCCGCCGCACTCTTGACAGTCAACCTTTTAAATAAGACCCTGAACTTGTTAGGGTTAAAACGGCAGTTTGTCATGTGCGGACCGGCTTACAATGAGCTAGGATTAACTCAGTGGGTGTGCGGCCCATGAAAGCACTTGAGTTTTAGGCGTGGCGGCCTATGAAAGCCTTGTTTTTTCTGGATTTCTGTTTTTTTTTGAAAATTTTGGATTCATATCCTTCTTCCATGTTAGCATATGGTTTTCACAATTCAGGCCATGTAGCCTTAATTATATGACTCATAATTGAGCGTATTGGGTTAATAACCCGCCCTAATAAGCAGACTTTAGGTTGCCAGGATGATTCACCTTGAATAAATTAAAGTCATGATATTTCATGCTTACGGGTTAAAACCCATGCTGGATTACAATTATTACAGCGTCATTATGATATCAGTCTATATGTATGACTTTTCATATTTTACAAAATATTAAGGGTTTTTTCTAACCCGCCCTGGTTGCAGATTTTAAGTCACCAGAGTATATTATGTTGGAAATTGTGACCCGCCCTGGCTTAAACTACCAGGGTGTATGTTGTTTAGCATATGTGCAGGAACATTGGAAATAATATTATAACTAGCAGAGATGATAATATTTTCTGTAGGCTCATCAGTGGCATATAAAATATTTCATCGGGAGTAAAAAGGCTAAACATACACGATGCCATGACAGCTCATTGTTTCGACTAGCCTATTACAAGGCTTTCCCAAGCCCAAAGGATTCAGAGTTTTTCAAAAGAAGCTCTACGCAGCGGTCTGGGAGCCGCCCCTTGGATTAGTTGTTTTGTTCCTAGTGAGTTGAAGACTCCGGGTTACCCTATGCCGGTTCTTCTTATTCGTCCATCGTCTGGAAGTCAGATGATGTCCAGTTGATGCTAGATAAGGCTTGGAACACAGCTTCACCATCTATAAGTGTGGACGGATCAACATCAGGAGCAAAAGTATGCTTATGTGTTGGAGGAATGAGATCCACAATCTCATGAGCCGGCCATTTAACTTTTGAGTTTTCCATCATGTAAGCCGCCTGATACTTGGACAAACCAGTCTCTTCGGCCAATTTACTTGCCAGAGGGCGCATCTCCCTCACACATTTGGTAAAATTGTCTGCATCAAAGGGAGGACTATCTTCTGTGAGATTTGGATAGCCAGTGGCCATCTCCTCCGGGTCTAGCTCTGCCTGCCATGCTTTCGCCCACCTCTTAGTAGTAATAGCACCAGCTCTGGCGGATGATCGCTTTATCTCTTCAATTCTTTGGGGCATCACAGACAGTTTGTCCAAGACTTCCCTTGGGAGGGTAGGTGGCTGTTTGCTATTGGAGATAGCTGCAAGAGTACGTTGTGTGCCGGTGTATACCTGCTCCACCAGAGTATAAATGGCTTTAAGCTTCATAAGCATATCTTGGCCGAGATTGGAGCTCCTGGGACCTATTGAGCAAACATGCAGATGAGTCGCCGGGGGAGTTACAAATTTGGAAATATGTTGACCTGGAAAGGTTAAAAGATTAAGAAATGCTTACCAAAGATAGCAGAGGTCATCTGTGAGAGATTTTAAGTCGGTCAATTCCGCAGTGGTCTCCTTTAGAGAAGCTTCAGCACTTTCTACGCGTTGCACTAAGGCGGTTTTCTCCTTCTCCCAGGCGGCTCTCTCTATGGAATATCCGGTTTTGAGTTTTTCCGTTTCGTCCAGGCTGAATTTAAATTTGAAATCAGCTTTGCATGTCTCAGCTTCCTGATGATCGAGTGATTCTTCAAATCCTTCAGTTGGGACTCAGTCAAGCTAAGGGTCTCCTACAAATAAGAGTCAAACAGTTAAAAACATATTTGTCAGGATACAATCAACATACAAGTCCCAAGCACATTGTAAGCAAAGCACTTGGCACTTGGGGGCTAATGTGTGCGGAAGTTCTTTTTAAATTGCATTGTTAATACGCCATTTCATCTTCATCAGCTAAGCCGGCGTATAATGGTCGTGATGAGAAGTTATTATTGTCGGATTACTGGTTCCGCAAACCCTTGAGAGGTTCAAACTCTGGGGTGCGTGCAGATATCTCAACCTACCAAGCCTGCCTACTCGCGATCCTCCTAAGCCTAGCGCATCGAGCTCGAAGAGATAAAGAGACACAACAGTTTATCCTGGTTTGGGCCACCTTGCGGTGTAATACCCTACTCCAGCGTTTCGGTGGATTGCCTCGAAGGGCTGAGGATGAACTAGTACAGTGGATGAGCTAGCCTTAGGAGGTGAGGTGTTCTTGAGCTCAAGAGAGCTAGTGAGGCGGTCCGGTGAGAACGGATCCGGTCCCCCTCTATGGTGTAGGCTAAGTCCTATTTATAGTGGCCTTGGTCCTCTTCTCAAATGTTGGCGGGAAGGGATCCCACAACGGCCAGATTTGAAAGGGGACAAACAGTACAACTTATCCTGACAAAATTAGTCTTTGCCTGCGAAAAGCCCCTGGTCGTGACGCTGCGGTGGGCTCGGTGATGACCTTCGTCCTGCCGTCCAATCGGTCTTGGTCTTTTTGCACCAGAATGGAAACATTTGGCTGATTCCTCGGGACTCCGCGCCTGCAGCTTTCCTCCCTTGCACCAAAGAGGAAACTGGTGCTCTGCGCCCGCTAGCGCCCACCTGGCGCCCACCTGGCCTTGGTCGTCATGGCTCACGTCAGCTGAGCCTCGTGAGGTGCACCTTGCATAGAACTCTCCGCCCCTCGGGAGCCAGCCTCAAGAGGCTGATCCCCTCAGGGGTCTTGGCGTCGTCCGCCTCGCGAGGGTCTTGAGCTATTGATGTCGAAGCTCGGTCGTACCAGGCCGTCGAGGGAGCCATGTGGTGGGCCGCAGGCAGGAAGTTCTGGATACCCCCCATATCCAGAACGCCGACAATTATTTCAACTGATCCGGCTCATCTTTGTCAAGATAAGCTAGCCCATCAGGACTATGGTATGAAATTATTCTTTCAAAGGTACTGAAGATGAACCAGCTCATCTTTGTCAAGAAAAGCCGGTGTATTAGGGTTACGATTTCAAATTTGCAGTAACATATTTTGACAAGTCTTACCCCTACACAATGTATCCTTTCCTATGGATAAGACTTGGGGGCTAGATGACTATATATGCAAAGAGAGCAGGTGTTCATACCTCATATTTTTTGTCACATCCTTTTAACTATGTCTACCTCCAGGTCATGACCAGTATGTGGATGGCTCAGATATCTAGAATATAGTTATTGACATCCAAATGTGAGTTATTTGCAATGTGAAATTTGGCCTTGTTCTTCTCAATTAGCTCCACCTTGGCGGAGTGTGTTTGGCCAGAATGGTGGGGTTCCCTAGCTCAGCGTAACCGGTGCCAGTGACCACAACATCTTCAGCATTTTCTTCAGCAGGCTTGGGGGAGTTTGGCAGCTTAGCATTCTCTGGGTAAACATACATTGGTTCCATGGGAGTATCATGGGTCTCTCGCAGTTGATCGCTGACAATATCTTTGGGGTTCTGGTTTGAAGCCTCCGATGATGGTGTTTGTTTCTCTGGCTCATTGACTTTAGGATCTTTGGTCGGCTTGCTGATCTTCAGTTTCTTGCTTGGCTTAGCTATGCCACTGGAAACCAGACATATGAGGATGTGAGTATACCAGTTTAAGAATGTGAAAACAAAGAAGATAAATATTCTTACCCAGGGGCAATCTTGAAGGAGGTAGGTGAGTGCCAGTAGAGTCGCCAGAGGATGAATGAGAAGTTCCCTGATAATTTGAGTCAAAAAAATTAAGTGGTGATGTCTAATACACAACCTTCTTCTTGTAGACGTTGTTGGGCCTCCAAGTGCAGAGGTTCGTAGGACAGTAGCAAATTTCCCTCAAGTGGATGACCTAAGGTTTATCAATCCATGGCAGGTGTAGGATGAAGATGGTCTCTCTCAAACAACCCTGCAACCAAATAACAAAGAGTCTCTTGTGTCCCCAACACACCCAATAGAATGGTAAATTGTATAGGTGCACTAGTTCAGCAAAGAGATGGTGATACAAGTGCAATATGGACGGTAGATATAGGTTTTTGTAATCTGAAATTATAAAAACAGCAAGGTAACTAGTAACAAAAGTGACCGAAAACGGTATTACAATGCTTCAAAACAAAGCCTAGGGTTCATACTTTCACTAGTGCAAGTTCTCTCAACAATGATAACATAATTAGATCATATAACAATCCCTCCACGTGCAACAAAGAGTCACTCCAAAGTCACTAATAGCAGAGAACAAACGAAGAGATTATTGTAGGGTACGAAACCACCTCAAAGTTATTCTTTCCCATCAATCCATTGGGCTATTCCTATAAGTTTCACCAACAGCCCTAGAGTTTGTAGTAAAATAACACCTTAAGACACACATCAACCAAAACCCTAATGTCAACTAGATACTCCAATGTCACCACAAGTATCCGGGGGTTTGATTATACGATATCCATCACACAATCTCAGATTCATCTATTCAACCAACACAAAAAACTTCAAAGAGTGCCCCAAAGTTTCTACCAGAGAGTCAAGACGAAAACATGTTCCATCCCCTATGCATAAGTTCACAAGGTCACAGAACCCGCAAGTTGATCACCAAAACATACATCAAGTAGATCATGTGAATATCCCATTGTCACCACAGATAAGCACATGCAAGACATACATCAAGTGTTCTCAAATCCTTAAAGACTCAATCCTATAAGATAACTTCAAAGGGAAAACTCAATCCATTACAAGAAGGTAGAGGGGGAGAAACATCATATGATCCAACTATAATAGCAAAGTTCGCGATACATCAAGATCATGCCATATCAAGAACACAAGAGAGAGAGAGAGAGAGAGAGAGAGATCAAACACATAGCTACTGGTACATACCCTCAGCCCCGAGGGTGAACAACTCCCTCCTTGTCATGGAGAGCATCGGGATGATAAAGATGCCCACCGGTGATGATTTCGCCCTCCGGCAGGGTGCCGTAACAGGGTCCCGATTGGTTTTTGGTGGCTACAGAGGCTTGCGGCGGTGGAACTCCCGATCTAGGTTTCTTTTCGGGTGTTTCTGTATTTATAGGAATTTTTGGCGTCGGCTTCACGTCAGGGGGGGTCTCCGAGTCAGCCACGAGGTAGGGGGGCGTGCCCAGGTGGGTAGGGCGCGCCCTCCACCCTCGTGGATGACTCGGGACTCTGCTAGCCCAACTCTTTTGCTTCGGGGGCTTCTTCAGGTCCATAAAAATCTTCGTAAATTAGGAGGTCAATTGGACTCCATTTGGTATTCCTTTTCTATAAAACTTAAAAATAAGGGGAAAACAGAAACTGGCACTGGGCTCTTGGTTAATAGGTGTGACAGCCTGGATTTTGCCTTCTCTCTTTTTCTGGACTTCATTTGTCTTTGCTTTGAATTTGGGTTTTTGGAATCAATTCAAATGGACTTAACACTTGGGCATGTCCTTGATTTTCACCCAAGTGACCCATCTATCTCTCATTCAACATTCTTTCTCTGAAAAATCCGAAAATGACTCAAGGAATATTTTTCATAAAAGAAAATATTCAATTTCTTCTTTGAATCTCAATTCAGAAACTTGTGCTCCAAAGCAACCCTCAATTTTATTGCTCCAAAAATCCTGAGAAAATTCCAAAATATTCTTTGAACCTTGGCCCACCTTCCTGAGCAAAAATATTGCATAACTTTTTTGGAATATTTTTGCTACAGAAAATCATTTCTGTTCTGGCCTCAAAAGGCACTTTATACAGCAAGTGTATTTTTCCTTGATCCAATCAAGCTGATTTTTCTTGAGTCTCATTACCCTCTTAAACAAAGCTTAACCCTAGGAGATCAGCCCTAATCACCTTCTAGAAGCTCTCCAAACTTCGTGACCAAGTTTCTGACCAGAAACTTGCCAACAAGCTCAAGTCTCATCTGGTTGGCCTGGTAGTGTGCCATCACTCTTCCTAGACCTAACACTGCACGAACAACACCCCCAGACATAGTTTGGAATCGCGTGGGCGTTGTCTTGATCATGCCAGGGTGGTGACCGTGTGAAGCGACGGCTCTGGCAACGCGCCCGATGCGCTCTGCGCTACGCCTGTGCGTCTATTTCGCGTGTGATCGATCCAGAGCGTGCCAACGACTGCCACATCGCGCCACCGTCTTCATCTCATCACCTTTGACCTCTCCCTAGCGCCCGCTGAAGCCGAAGACGCCGCAGCGGGCACGGGCACGACGCGACCAAAACCACAGTGCGCCCCGTGCCTCTGTCCTCTTCCTCCATCGCCTCCCGTGCTCGTCCGCACGTAGCACAGCTCCTGCGTGAATGCTGAGCACCTCTACATCTTGCTGGCACCGTTCGTCGTTGCTCACCGGCTTCCAGAGAGCTCCAGCGGAGCCACGTACCCCTCTCCCGCTCCGGCTATAAATTCGATCCCCTCCCACATCTCCGAGCACTCAAAACCCACCACCCAACCTCCACAACACCGTAGCATAGCCGCAGCCTGGCCGGGCAGGCCTCTGGCTCCTGTCCCCGAACCGAGCTCGTCGGCGATCCCCGCAACCCTTCCACCTCATTCTGGTGCCGCTCGAGCTCGATCCACCCCTCAGGCGACTCCTTGGAGGTCCACTGGTGCCATCTAGACGCGTTGGAGCCCCTGGAACCACCCCTATCCGTCGTCTTCCTCTCCTCCAGTGAAACCCGACCGCAGTCGCCGCTTGCGATCTTGGTTGCGAGCTGCTCCGGTCATCTCTCGTTGAGCCACGGGTACAGGCAGGTGCGCCTCGACCCCCTCTCCCTTTCTATCCTTCTGGATCCGACCAAGGACCCCTCCTCACCGGCGTGAGCTCCGGCGAAGTGCCACCGTCGCACTGTTTCTTTCCCCTTCCTCCACGCCTGACCAGCGGGGCCCACTGTCAGCCTCTCCACTCACGCCCGAAGCGGTACGAGTGGAGGCATATTCTGAGAATACGTCATCGACGTCACCCCCCTGGTTTCTGTTAAATTCAAATTTTATTCAAATATTTGACCAGGAACTTTGACCGGCCACAACTTTTAAACTATAAGTCCAAATAATTTGGTTCTTTTTGCATTGTGTTTTTTTTGAAGAGTTCTAGAAGCACACCAAAATGAAGATTTTTCCTTGCTGTCTGGAATTTCTGGTGAATTTTAGAGTGGTTCTTGATATTTTGTTTTGCTTTTTTTAAATATTTTCAGAGGGAGAAGCTTGTCTTGAAGATAACCAGGAGGAGTGTGAACCTCCTCTGTGCTAAGGCAAGCCACACCTACATTTGGGTGGTGTCATTTCAATATCTATGATTTTTTCCAACCTGAATATGAGTTATTTTCATGCATTTCATTACTTAAATAGATATTGCTTAGTGCTAGTTATTTTGTCATGCTTGAAATGCTTGGTTAAGGTACTGGCTAAATGGATGAGCTAGTTTTAGTCAGTAGAAGAAATTTCTATTGAAGTGATTATGCTTTTATGAATAATGGTAGTTTCTTTATGTGATAAATTGATTTTTTTTATCATGAGGTAATTAAAAGGATGAATGATAAAAACCAGTAGAGTACAACCAGCAAGGTTTAATGATGAGTAGTGCAAGTAGGAGATTTTGATGATGTTGATCCGTTCACTTTGAGTGGTATGTTTTGCATGTTGAATAGTTGCATGATCATGGCATATGATAACTTCAGTTATTTTATTTTCAAATTAAATCTGATGTTAATCTAACTCGAATATAACGTTGATCGAGTCGTGGTGCCACTAAATCGAGTTTTTCCCAGTGTGACCACATTTGCCTTTATGGGAAGGTCTTGATTCGGTCCGTTGTCATGCCTCTCGCAGGTGCCTCCAATGAGGGAAGGTTATGGGCGTGTTGTACCCTGGCCCGGTAAGCAGACATAACCTTGTGTGCCTGTTTGTTGTCATGGTACCTTGTCCCCGTTTGGGACCGTTTTTGCCCCGACGGTGGTCGTTGATGCCTTTGGTAGGCACGGGGCCACCCATGACTTAGCCCAGAGGGGAGTTGGTCGGAGTGGCCGGGAGAGTGTCATGGCAATAGAAGGGTTTCGTCGGAATGTCGTTGGTCCACCCAAATGGGATAATGAGGCTATGGATTCCATGGTGTGGGTAAAGTGCGCTACCTTTGTAGAGTGTATTTAATCCATCGATAGTCGTGTCCTCGGTTATAGGCATAGCTCATGAGTAAGTCACACCATGGATCAACATTAATAAGTAATCTTGCTCACTAAAGATTTATTGTTGGCACTGGTTATGTGATGACTTGTGGAATCATGAGATGATCGTGGTTGGCATCAAAGTGTTGGCTTCATTTGTGATTTGGGTATGATCACCGTTCGGTTACGAGGTAACCCGTCTGGTAAGAGAGTCCGAGGGACTCGGTGCACAAGTTGATTTCACCGCCTCAGTAGTATGATTTGCCTTGCATTAATCTGAGTAATTGTCATGATATTGTTTGCCATTATGCTTATATTTGTTGTGAGCTTGCAAGTACATTCAATGTACTGAGTTGGCGTGTCATGCCAGATTTCAGGAAATCCGTATCGGATCGTAGAGCTTTCCGCGTCTAGATCGTGTCCACATCGGTGTCCCTGTGCTATGGAGTTCCACTTCATCGTCATTTCGCTGCCGCGTAATTATTGTGATCGAGCCCCCCTTCATGTTCATTAAATAATGTACTTACTATTCAGCACTACCATGTGTGTTACTTGGCCTCACAACTTGATGTAATATCAGACCTATGTTTCCGCTAGCATCAATAAAGCGGCTGTTTTCTGTACCATGTTGTTGTATGTTGCCAAAATACTTGATCTCTGGGCTGGCAATGCAAGGTAAAGCAGTTGCTCTTAGCCGGGGTGCCACAATAGGTTAGTCCCAAAAATCATATAAAGTAGCATATAAATGCATATAAAACATCCAAGATGGATAATATAACAGCATGGAACAATCAAAAATTATAGATACGTTGGAGACGTATCAAGCATCCCCAAGCTTAATTCCTGCTCGTCCCCGGGTAGGTAAATGATAAAACTGAATTTTTGATGTGGAATGCTACCTAGCATATTTATCAATGTAATTTTCTTTATTGTGGCATGAATGTTCAGATCTGAAAGATTCAAAACAAAATTTTAATATTGACATAAAAACAATAATACTTCAAGCATACTAATAAAGCAATCATGTCTTCTCAAAATATCATGGCCAAAGAAAGCTATCCCTGCAAAATCATATAGTCTGGCTATGCTCTATCTTCATCACATAAAATATTGAAATCATGCACAACCGCGATGACAAGCCAAGCAATTGTTTCATACTTTTGATGTTCTCAAACTTTTTCAATCTTCACGCAATACGTGAGGGTGAGCCATGGACATAGCACTATAGTGGAATAGAATGGTGGTTGTTGAGAAGACAAAAAATAGGGAGATATTCTCACATCAACTAGGCATATCAACAAGCTATGGAGATGCCCATCAATAGATATTAATGTGAGTGGGTAGGGATTGCCATGCAACGGATGCACTAGAGTTGTAAGTGTATGAAAGCTCAAAAGAAGAAACTAAGTGGGTGTGCATCCAACTTGCTTGCTCATGAAGACCTAGGGCATTTGAGGAAGCCCATCATTGGAATATACAAGCAAAGTTCTATAATGAAAAATTCCCGCTAGTATATGAAAGTGACAAAACAAGAGACTCTCTATCATGAAGATCATGGTGCTACTTGGAAGCACAAGTCTGGTAAATGCATAGTAGCATTGCCCCTTCTCTCTTTTCTCTCTTTTTTTTGTTTTTTGGGCCTTCTTTTTTTTGGCCTCTTATTTATTTATTTATTATTAATTTTTTCGTCCGGAGTCTCATCCCGGCTTGTGGGGGAATCATAGTCTCCATCATCCTTTCCTCACAGGGACAATGCTCTAATAATGAAGATCATCACACTTTTATATACTTACAACTCAAGAATTACAATTCGATACTTAGAACAAAATATGACTCTATATGAATACCTCCGGTGGTGTACCGGGATGTGCAATGAATCAAGAGTGACATGTATGAAAGAATTATGAAATGTGGCCTTCCCACAAATACTATGTCAACTACAAGATCATGCAAAGCAATATGACAATGACGAAGCGTGTCATAACAAACGGAACAGTGGAATGTTGCATGGCAATATATCTCGGAATGGCTATGGAAATGCCATAATAGGTAGGTATCACTACAAAAGAAATACACTTCCGTGATGATACGTGTTTGTCACAGTAGGTCCTGTTTTTTGTCATGCATGTACATCCATGACGATTTTTTGACAGAATCAAGATAGTCATACCTGTGTTGTCGTAGAAGTGTTCCATGACATTACCAAAATTATCATCACGGAAGTTTCCACTTCCATGACGATAAATCACGCGTCACAGAAGTGCTTTCGTCAAGGGTGAACGACACGTGGCATCCACCATAACGGAACGCTGTTAAGCTATCGGGTCCGGTTTTGGAGATAACCCGTTAACAGCCCGGACCAATGGGGATTTTCCACGTGTAAAATCATCATTGGCTGCAGGAAACACGTGTTGCCTCACCGTTGGGACAGATGTCATCCACTCATTGGACAGGATGCGCCTATGATAGGTCGACATGTGGCACAGTCTAATAGTGCCCATTCCGGTGAAAAAGGCCGGCAGAGTAAAAAGTAGCAGGCCAGCCCATATAAGGCCTACTTGTGTCAGGTCCATTTAAGCCCACGACCCATTCGAGATGTGCCAATTCGGCCCGTCAACGGCCCGTTAAAGATTTGACACCATTGCATCCCATCGTCAGTTCGAGCCCGTTAACAACCCGCTATATATTTGGGCTCAATATCGGCCCGATGAGATTTTGGCCTGTTAACGGCACATTCAATGGATGGGCCAATTTTCAGGATGTACATCTTTCGGCCTTTTAGCGACCCATTTAAATGTTGGGCTAATTTCAGGCCCGGTGTGTCTTTCAGCCTGTTGACGGCCCATAAATCTGATGGGCCATTTGTAGTCGGACCTGAGTTTCGGCCTTTTAGTGGCCCATTTAAGTGTTGGGCCAATTTCCAGCCCGGTGTTAGTTTCAGCCTATTGATGGCCCATAAATCAGTTGGGCCATTTGTAGTCGGATCTGAGTTTTGGCCTTTTAGTGACCCATTTAAGTGTTAGGCCAATTTCCGGCCCTGTGTGTCTTTTGGCCTCTTAACGGACTATAAATGAGTTGGTCCATTTGTAGTCGGACCATAGTTTTGGCCTTTTAATGGCCCATGCCCTTCATGGTCCAATACTAGCCCGGTTTTTCTTTCGGCCTGCTAAAGGCCCAAAACACAGTTGGGCCATTTAAAATACGACCTGGCTTTCGGCCTCTTAGCGGCCCATGCTCTTCATGGTCTAGTACAAGTCCGCTGTCTCTTTCGGCTTGCTAAAGGCCTACAGTATAGTTGGGCCATATGTATCCCAAACATAGTAACGACCTGTTAACGGCCCGTGAAATAAATTGGGCCCACCTGTTGCCCGCTTCGATGTCGGCCTGTTAACGACCCGGGAGATAAGAGGGCCGACCATTAACTTTCGCCCTAGTAATGGCCCATCAACTTAATGGGCCCACTAAAGTTTGTACATGTCTTTAGGCCAAATTAGATAATTTGAGCCCATTACGACGAGCAATTATGCATAGGACCAAAATTGATCAAGCAAAGGTACGGCATACAGGGAATAACGTTGCACATCCAGCATATATTAAAGGAAATTACATCCACTGGGCAATCAAAGATTGATGCCAGTGCAAATAAATGAGGAGAACCTAACCATCTACAACATCACAGTCTGCAACCTCAACACATATGACGCCCATAAGCATGTGGGCAAGTTCTTGCTGCTTTGCTACACTGTCTCTGGAAACATTGATCAGTTGTTGTGTCGCACGACTCTGCACCTCTGATTCAAACACCATTTCCATCATTGCTTCGGCCATTAATTGGTTCACAAACATACATTTATTTGGTTGCATTCGAGATAGAGGATACTGAACAGATTGATAGTGGAGAGTGTCTCGACCACTGCATCATAACATAAATTAGGACGGGAACCAAACAGATTAATCATGAGTTATTGCCATATTACCTGGCCTAGATTTACTAGAAAGAAAAAATGGGGTTGCCTTGCTGTTTTCATAGTTTGTCTTCTTATCTTCAGCAGCCTGCACAAAATTAACACACTAGCATTGCTATCATTGGCCAAGTCAGATAATAGGAAAGCAACATTGACACAACGAACGTTTGGGCAACTAGCCTACACCAAATTAACACAATATGGCACAGCTATAATCAGCCAGGTAAGGTAATACGAAAGCAACATTGACACAATGAATGAATGGGCCACCAGAGAAGCACTACAATTCAGTAATGTGCGTGATATGAGATAGTACACTCATGCAGCTCAGTATGCTAAACTACCATGCAGTTTTCCTTAAAAAATCAACATTGGCGCCTTTAACATTTTGCTACAACTAATTTTAGATCAGATAAAGGTTAGATTCACGCTGATTAACAAAATACATGTTGATGTAAAAAATATAGTGATATACAACAGGTACTTACATCAGCATTGGAGCACAGAGAATTCCCGCAAGATATTTTCCTCGAATACGATCCCAATGGAGGAAGTCTTTTATCGTTTAACCTTATTTTCTAAAAGAGAGATGGGTAAGAAACATGTAGAAAATATGATCAGAATGCTATAAATTTCATGATGCGAGGATACGCACACGCTTCTTAGAATGGAGTTGACATTATTTTGCTGGACTGGAGCAGACTAGTTCTTTGGCCACTGGAATCTGCTTATTATCAGTGGGAGTTGGGTTTCTCTATGCTGGAGCAGTGTCTATGAAAAATGGAGTTGGTTTATTATCTCCTGGCGTTTGGATCTTTTGCAAAGACCTGGTTTGTAACCCTTCAGATTCTAACATAGCCGTCTTCCCCTTGCATGCCTTATATAGAAGAATGGTGATTTAGTTATAAAACATGCTACAGCAGAGATGGAATAGGTACTGAAGAATAGAAAGGCATGACATATTGACATGTATTCCCTCCATCCGGAAATAAATGGATGGGTCTAGGCGTATTTCAGTTCTAGATACATCCAGTTGTATCCATTTCTATGACATATAATCCGGACGGAGGGACTATGATGTAAGATCCAGGGATACGACAAGACAACACAGTAAAAAAACACTAAAAGCCCACTGTAGAACCAAAGTATTGAAACCCACTGATATGAGATAGTACACTCATGCAGCTCAGGATGCAAAACTACCAGGTAGTTTTCCTTACAAAAATCAATATTGTGGCCTTTAATCATACATTTTGCTACAACAAACTTAGATCAGATAAAGGTAGGATTCACGCCAATTAACAAAATACATGCTGATGTAAAAATATAGTGATATACAACAGGTACTTACATCTGCATTGGAGCACAGAGAATTCCTGCAAGAATATTCCCTCACATACGATACCAGTGTAGAAATTCCTCTATCTGTTAAGCTTATTTTCTAAAAGAGAGATGGGTAAGAAACATGTAGAAAATATGATCAGCATGCTATAAAATTTCATGATGCAAGGATACGCACACGCTTAATTTTTAGGGAGTTGACATATTTTTGCTGGACTGGAGCGGACTAGTTCTTTGGCCAGTAGAATCTGCTTATTATCAGTAGGAGTTGGGTTTCTCTGTGCTGGAGCTGTATCTATAAAAACTGGAGTTGGTTTATTTTCTCCTGGCGTTTGGATCTTTTGCAAAGGCCTTGTTTGTAACCCTTCATATTCTAACATAGTCGTCTTCCCCTTGCATGCCTTGTATAGAAGAATGGTGCTTTAATTATAAAATGTGCTACATCAGGGAGATGGAATAGGTACTGAAGAATAGAAAGGCATGACATATTGACATGTATTCCCTCCATCCGGAAAAAAAATGGATGGGTCTAGGCGTATTTCAGTTCTAGATACATTTTTTTATCCATTTCGGCAACATATAATCCGGACGGTGGGAGTATGGTGTAAGAGCTAGGGATACGACAGGACAACATAGCAAAAAAACATTAGTTGAATGTAAAACTGTATGCTAGCAGAATACGTAAAGAAATAACTAAGGCAACATACACGTGTATGATTGGGAAACTAAGATGGCATTGCAACAGAGCACTAGAACATCACTTCAATGTAAAAAAACATGGTATGGTAGACAGATGAAGTACATGCTGATGAATAACAATGTATAAGATATTTAGAAGCATGATGTCCAAATTAATCAGATGGCATTGCGATATTGTAGAATGACAGTACTTGAATTTGAAAACATGTTATCATGAATGGAATAGGTACTGAAAAACAGGAAGGCATGACATATTTACATGCATGATCAGCATGCTAAGCACATGGCATTGCAACAGAGTAGATACACTGCAGGACATTATATGCATGTTGTACCCATATCAAAGACCAAGTTAGAGCAAGGACCTTGTGGGGTGAAGAGGATTCATCATCTTTCTGCAGGTCTTCTCAAGAACTGCCTTTACATGTTCCATCATATTGGGTATCATTAACATTAAGTTTATTGGCCTTTACATTGCTCCGTGAGGTTCTTGTGGATATATCAGTGTGTGCAATTATATCTGACATGCATGGAAGACAACTAATAGTTATATTTATGTAATGAGTGCCTGTAGGAGACGACATAAATAGTAGGACTGGGGTTAACTAACAGCAACAGGTCTCATAAACTAAAGGGAGAACATAGGTGAAAGCTACAGAATATGCATCGTTTGTACTCAAGATTAACTAGATGGCACAAAAAAGTATTAAAGAACAACATAGGTAATACTAGAAGTGGTATAATACTATAATCACCAGCCTGTGGGATAGCATTGGCTGATGGATGATAACTATGGAACAGCGTTACCTAAAGAACAAGTATCTTAGCTCAACTATGGAACAACGTTAACTCCCGAACAAGGCCCGTAAGAGATCAGCATGAATATATAGTGAAATGTGATGATCTATTTTCCATGCTTAGATAAATAACAAAGCCATAAATGTTACACACAAGTAAGATGAGGGTACAACCTATCTGGCTGCCATCCATAGGAGTGAGCATCATGTGCTGACTTGTCAATGGCCCTGCAGTTGTTGTGGCTGGCCATGTCGGGCACACACATTCGATGCAGGGACCTGTTGAGTGGGGACTATATCTCCCTTCTGGTGTATGCTTCCCTTGTTGGAGCAGCTGCGGTTAGTCGGAAGACGGTGTGTCTGAAGATGCAGATAATGCATAATGTTAAGAACGACATATCTCTTTGATCTGAAGAAATACACTAAGAGATCAACAGCAAGGTATGAGAGTGGTCACACGTCTGTTGACTGAAGACTAAATTGGGGTCACATGATTTTATTTTATTTTGGTACTGTCCGATCTATGCCGGATGGCTTGATGGCCGTCTTGTGCCTGTCAGCTGACACTGTTCAGAATCTTCCCCGAAGAGCCAGTGACCAACGGCAGAGCAGCGTGCCTCCGCCGTCCGTGGCCCCGGCCGAAACCCCGCTCCCCGCCCCACCGCACTGCCGTGGTTGTGCCGCCCCCGGGCCAATCCACAAGGACTCCCCATCATCCAGATCCGGCGGTGGCAGTACCTTCAACCCACGCAACTCTAAAAGATAGCCATCTAAGCGCTGCTTCCACGGCGAACTTGCGGCCCCGCACCCTTACGTTAGACACCAGCTAACCAGCAGCCTAGGAGCTCTGCCGCCTCGAGGGGTGTTGCTTCCCATTGGGAATTGAATGGCCCAGAATAAAAATTCAGACAACTGACGCCTAAATAAAGTAATTTGAGATGAGGGTGCGACCTATCTGGCGGCATGGTAAAGTAGTCAGGTCTAGCTGCCGAGTCGGTGAGGCCGGCGCGGTTGTGTTGGCGACCGGCTATAGGGAAACAACGATGTTGCGACGGTCGACGGCTACAGGGAAGCAGCGTCGGGACTTTGGACAGTTCTGAAGTTGGAGCCGCTCCGGCGCCGTGAACAACGGCGGGGGTGAATCGGCTCTGGTACGGTTAACGCGGCCGTCGTCGAGGCAGCTCCAGCAGCACGGAGTAAGAGGCACACGACCTAGTGCACAATGGGAAATGGACAGCGTCTCCGGCATTAGGGAGGAGGGCAGCTGTGAAATTGGTGCGGTGGGGGCGCCAAGGAGGAGGGGCTGTAGTTTCGTGGCTCAGGAGAAGGGAGCTTCCCGGGGAGAAGGTGATTTGGCGCCCACGAGGTATGAATGGGGGGGCGGGGGAGGGGGGAATTGGGAGGGGAGTGGAACCATGTCTTACGGACGCATTTGTCTGAAATGTGAGGGGGAGTTACAGTTCTACCCCTGCCTTTAGGCTTCTCGGCTTGGGTCTGTGTACTGAGGGTCGGGGATAGTAGAGTAACTTTGCTTGTCCCCAAATAGTGGGCGGGAGCGATTTCGGGCTAGGAGGGCGTGTTTTGAACTATAGTGGGCGCGAGCGATTTCGGGTGTGGAGAGCGTGTTTTGAAATAGTGGGCGCGAGCTATTTCGGGCGAGGAGAGCATGTTTTGCCGACCATGGTTTATGAATTATTCGGCACATGTCATTTCGGCCAAGGAGAAGGCATGCTTGGATGAAGTTACGAACCTACCCTCGATGTACAACGGCCCAAATGATACGTGTCCCACATAGGACGGTAATTTCGCGTCTCCCATTTATTTGCTCGGGCGAATTCCACCGAGCAGAGGATGTTTAACAGTTCGTTCAAATTTTGGGAGAACGAGCATCCATGTCTACCTTACCAAGTCGATTCGAATCAAATTTTGAAATATTAGCTTGCCACTTCTTTTTTAGATGGAGAGATGATGCTCGGGAGTAATGTGTTTTTACATGATCGTTGCTAGCGATTTACTATATGACAAATAGTTGACTGATACGTCTCCAGCGTATCTATAATTTTTGATTGCTCCATGCTACTTTATCTACTGTTTTAGGCAATATGGGGCTTTATTATCCACTTTTATATTATTTTTGGGACTAACCTATTAACCGGAGGCCCAGCCCAGATTTGTTGTTTTATGCCTATTTCAGTGTTTCGAGGAAAAGGAATATCAGACGGAGTAAAAACGGAACGAAATCAACTGGAGAAGTTATTTTTGGAAGGAAACCCACCTAATGGACTTGGACCCCACGTCAGAAGATACGGGAGATGCTCACGAGGGTGGGGGTGCGCCCACCCCCCCGGGCGCGCCCCCTGCCTCGTGGCGCCCCCGTAGCTCCACCGACGTACTCCTTTCACCCATATATACCTACGTACCCTAAAACTTCCAGAACAGAAGATAGATCGGGAGTTCCGCTGCCACAAGCCTCTGTAGCCACCAAAAACCAATCCGGACCCTGTTCCGGCACCCTGCCGGAGGGGGATCCCATCACCGGTGGCCATCTTCATCATCCCGGCACTATCCATGACGAGGAGGGAGTAGTTCACCCTCGGGGCTGAGGGTATGTACCAGTAGCTATGTGTTTGATCTCTCTCTCTCTCTCTCTCTCTCTCTCGTGTTCTCTCTCGTGTTCCATCTATGGCACGATCTTGATGTATCCCGAGCTTTGCTATTGTAGTTCGATCTTATGATGTTTCTCCCCCTCTACTCTCTTGTGATGAATTGAGTTTCCCCTTTGAAGTTATCTTATCGGATTGAGTCTTTTATGAGAACACTTGATGTATGTCTTGCCGTGATTATCTGTGGTGACAATGGGATATCATGTGCCACTTGATGTATGTTTTGGTGATCAACTTGCGGGTTTCGTGACATTGGGAACCTATGCATAGGGGTTGGCACACGTTCTTGACTCTCCGGTAGAAACTTTGGGGCACTCTTTGAAGTACTTTTATGTTGGTTGGATGAATCTGAGATTATGTGATGCATATCGTATAATCATGCCCACGGATACTTGAGGTGACAATGGAGTATCTAGGTGACATTAGGGTTTTGGTTGATTTGTGTCTTAAGGTGTTATTCTAGTATGAACTCTATGATAGATTGAGCGGAAAGAATAGCTTTAGGTTATTTTACTACGAACTCTTGAATAGATAGAACAGAAAGGATAACTTTGAGGTTGTTTCGTACCCTTCCATAATCTCTACGTTTGTTCTCCGCTATTAGTGGCTTTGGAGTGACTCTTTGTTGCATGTTGAGGGCTTGTCATATTATCTATCTATGTTATTATTGTTGAGAGAACTTGCACTAGTGAAAGTATGAACCCTAGGCCTTGTTTCCTATCATTGCAATACCGTTTACGCTCACTTTTACCGCTTGTTACCTTGCTGTTTTTATATTTTCAAATTAAAAATACCTGTATCTACCGTCCATATTACACTTGTATCACCATCTCTTCGCCGAACTAGTACACCTATACAATTTACCGTTCTATTGGATGTGTTGGGGACACAAGAGACTCTTTGTTATTTGGTTGCAGGGTTGTTTGAGAGAGACCATCTTCATCCTACGCCTCCCACGGATTGATAAACCTTAGGTCATCCACTTGAGGGAAATTTGCTACTGACCTACAAACCTGTGCACTTGCAGGCCCAACAACGTCTACAAGAAGAAGGTTGTGTAGTAGACATCAAGCTCTTTTCTGGCACCGTTGCCGGGGAGGCTAGGTAAGTGAAGGTATATCTTTAGATCTTGCAATCGAATCTTTTTGTTTCTTGTTTTAGCACTAGTTAGTTTATAAAAGAAAACTACAAAAAAATGGAATTGAGTTTGTCTCATATGCTTCATCTTTTTAATATCTTTCGCGAGTATGATGGAAAAGAAAATTGTGCCAAAGTGTTAGAAGAAGAATGCATTAGAATGTTTGGCACTAAATATTTATATGATGAGCATGATTGCATTGTTGTTAGTATGAATTCCTTGAATATCCATGATGCTAATGACATGCAAAGCCACAAGCTTGGGGAAGCTATGTTTTATGAAGATGATATGTTTAGTCCCGCAAGCTTTGATGAGCAAATTTACTATGATGAAAGCTTGCCTCCTATCTATGATGATTATTGTGATAACACGTATGCTTTAAAGAATAATGATAACTATGAAACTTGTCATCTTGATCTTAATTTTAAATCATATGATAGTTATTTTGTTGAGTTTGCTCCCACTACTGTTGAAGAGAAGAATTTTGCTTATGTGGAGAGTAGTAAATTTTCTATGCAAGTATTTCATGAAAAGAATGCTTTATGTGCTGGTTATATTGTTGAATTCATTCATGATGGTACTGAAAATTATTATGAGGGAGGAATATATGCTTGTAGGAATTGCAATAATATAAAGTTTCCTCTCTATGTGTTGAAAATCTTGAAGCTATGCTTGTGTTACCCTCCTATGCTAGTTGATTATTGTTCCAATAAGTTACTTGCTCACAAAATCCCTATGCATAGGAAGTGGGTTAGACTTAAATGTGCTAGTCATATTCTTCATGATGCTCTCTTTATGTTTTAATTCTTATCTTTTTTTCTGAGCATCATTGAAATCGTCATGCCTAGCTAGGGGCGGTAAACGATAGTGCTTGTTGGGAGGCAACCCAATTTTATTTTAGTTTCTTGCTTTTTGGTTCTGTTTAGTAACAAATAATCCATCTAGCTTCTATTTAGATGTGGTTTTGTGTTTTAATTAGTGTTGGTGCCAAGTAGAACCTTTGGGAAGACTTGGGTGAAGTCTTTATGATCATGCTGTAAAAAGCAGAAACTTTAGCGCTCACGAGATTAGCTAGAACTTTTTACTGGAGAGTGCTATTTAGTTGATTCTTTTTGCAGATTATTACTATACAAATTTTTTTTGACAGAAAGACTGTAAGGGAACCCCATACTGTGACGCCCGGATAACTAAGCTACAGTGGTCCCACACTAATGGTGCCACGTCACCACGGTTACTGCTGCTAGTCTATTGTTAGATCAAAACCGGTCCAAAATTCAAATTCAAAGTTTGGTAAATAATAAAGATTTTCAAACATTAAAATAAAAATGTTCGGGTTGTACTAAATATTACATAGATAAATATGGTATAGTAAACACATTTTTATAAAATGTCTAAGTAATTTAAAATGAGTTAAAACAGAAAAGAAAATAATTAAAAAAAAAGAAAATACAAAAGACAAACCCCCACCCGTTGGGCCAACCGGCCCAGCTGGCCACCAGGCCGGCCCACCCCGCACCCCCATATGCCTTCCCCCCACTCCCTACTCGGTCCAGCCCGCATCCCCCACCGACACTTTCCCCCCCTCTCGAAAATATGTCCCCCCCTCTCCCCCGATTGGATCGGGATCGAGG
>NC_041388.1:34527454-34543367 GCF_002162155.2 Triticum dicoccoides
CCCTCCCCGCTTCCCCATGCTGCTCCCCTGCCTCGGCCTCGCGCGAGCGCCCCCCCGGAACCCCGTCCCGCGCCGTTCGCCGCCTCAGCCGGTGCCCCGCTGCTGCGGTGGCCCCGTGCTCCCCCGCCCCTCTCCGTCGACGCCCCGGCTCCGGCTGCTGCGGCCGGCGTCTTCCCTGGCCGGCACCCTGCTGCGCTGGGTCAGGGGCTCGTCCGCTAACGGGCGCCCCGTAGCCCCTTGCACCCGTGCGCCCATGCGCCCACACCCATTAAGGCCCCCTGTGGGCCAATGACAGTGGGGGCCCGCCCTGGAACGTTTTAGAAAAATAATAATAATAATAATAAATATTAAATAAATAAATAATAACTAAAATAATTAAAATATTGATTAATTAAGTAATTAATTAAGTTAATTAATCCTGATTAGATTAACCTAATCACTAATTAAATTAACTAATCTGTAATTAACCTAAACAGAGAATGACAGGTGGGTCCCACTGGACCCACACGTCAGGTTGACCAGGTCAATGGTCAACGTTGACTGCTGACATCACTCTGATGTCATGCTGACGTCATCATTTACTATTCTGGATAATGTTGGATTAAATAACTAATTGGATTCCAGAAATTAATAAAATCTTTAGAAAATCATATCTTTTAATCCGTAACCCGGATTAAAATATTTTCAACATGTAAGTTGCTCAGGGCGACGAGACGAATCCGGATGCGCACTCTGTTCGTCCGCCACACACCCCTAACCTATCGAACTCGCAACTTTCCCCCTCCGGCTCCTCTGCCCGAAAACACGAAACACCGGGGATATTTTCCCGGATGTTTCCCCCCTTAACCGGTACCACCTCATACCACGTTAGGGCACGCCTAGCATCGTTACTTGTCTTGTCATGCATCGATATGCATCTGTTTACATGGTATTCATTGTTTCCTCCCCCTCTTCTCTCCGGTAGACTACGAGACCGACGCTGCTGCTGCCCAGTTCGAGTACGGAGTTGACGACCCCTCTCTCTTGCCAGAGCAACCAGGCAAGCCCCACCTTGATCACCAGATATCGCCTATTCTACTCTATACTGCTTGCATTAGAGTAGTGTAGCATGTTACTGCTTTCTGTTATACCTATCCTGATGCATAGCCTATCCTTGTTACTACTGTTGTTACCTTTACCTGCAATCCTATATGCTTAGTATAGGATGCTAGTATTTTCATCTGTGGCCCTACATTCTTGTCCGTCTGCTGTGCTATACTATCGGGCCGTGATCACTCGGGAGGTGATCACGGGTATATACTATATACGTTACATGATACATGTGGTGACCAAAGACGGGTCGGCTGGTGGAGTACCCGCGAGTGGATCTTTGTGGCGGAGCGACAGGGCAGGTTGAGACCGCCTAGGAGAGAGGTGGGCCTGGCCCTGTTCGGCGTTCGCGAATATTTAACACGCTTAACGAGATCTTGGTATTTGATCTGAGTTGGCTACGAGCCTATACACACTAACCAACTACGTGGGAAAGATATGGGCACTCGGCGTCGTGGTATCAGCCGAAGCACTTCGTGACGTCAGCGACTGAGCGGCGCGCGCCGAATTGGACTGGAACACCACTAGGCTAGGTCTTCTTTCGGCCGCCCTCGCAACGTGCAGGTGTGTTCAGGGTGATGGGCCCAGACCCCTGGGCGCCTAGGTTTAGACCGGCGTGCAGACCTCTCTGTTGAGCCTAGGTGGGGCTGCGGCGTGTTGATCCTCCGCGGGCGGGCATGACCCAGGAAAGTGTGTCCGGCCAAATGGGATCAAGCGTGTTGGGTAAGTTGGTGCACCCCTGCAGGGAAGTTGATCTATTCGAATAGCCGTGATCTTCGGTAACAGGATGACTTGGAGTTGTACCTTGACCTTATGACAACTAGAACCGGATACTTAATAAAACACACCCTTCCAAGTTCCATAGACAACCCGGTGATCGCTTTTCCACAGGGCAACGAGGGGAGGATCGCCGGGTAGGATTATGCTATGCGATGATACTGGAGATGCGACTTGGAGTTGCTACAGGGAGATGCTACTTGGAGTTGCCACTTGGAGATGCTACTTGGAGGACTTCAATCTACTCTCTTCTACGTGCTGCGAGACGGAGGCTGCCAGAAGCATAGTCTTCGATAGGACTAGCTATCCCCCTCTTATTCTGGCATTCTGCAGTTCAGTCCACTGATATGGCCTCCTTACACATATACCCATGCATATGTAGTGTAGTTCCGTGCTTGCGAGTATTTTGGATGAGTACTCACGGTTGCTTTCTCCCCCCTTTTCCCCCTTTCCTTTCTTTTTGGTTGTCGCAACCAGATGCTGGAGTCCAGGAGCCAGACACCACCGTCGACGACGACCCCTACTACACCGGAGGTGCCTACTACTACGTGCAGCCCGCTGACGACGACCAGGAGTAGTTAGGAGGATCCCAGGCAGGAGGCCTGCGCCTCTTTCGATCTGTATCCCAGTTTGTGCTAGCCTTCTTAAGGCAAACTTGTTTAACTTATGTCTGTACTCAGATATTGTTGCTTCCGCTGACTCGTCTATGATCGAGCACTTGTATTCGAGCCCTCGAGGCCCCTGGCTTGTATTATGATGCTTGTATGACTTATTTATGTTTTAGAGTTGTGTTGTGATATCTTCCCGTGAGTCCCTGATCTTGATCGTACACCTTTGCGTGCATGATTAGTGTACGATTGAATCGGGGGCGTCACAAGTTGGTATCAGAGCCGACTGCCTGTAGGAATCCCCCTTCCACACTCCTTGGCCGAAGTCGAGTCTACACATTGCAAAACTTTTACTAACATGGCTGTGTGTCTTATGGGCACACGTCGCCATTTGGGTGGTAGTAGGATCTTTTACTCCTCGACCTTTACTCTGGGACTCTGATCTCTCTCCTATTCGAGTTTAATGAATTTACTAAAATCTAACTTTAGGATCTCGTTACTACTTCCTCCCGGAGAACCCCTCACTACAGGTGATTGCTCCGTGAACCAGAAGGATTTGAAGATACTCTCCGATATTCTCTCGAGACCTTATGCCTGTCGCTTTTGCAATTCCCTACCACCGAAACATCCCTATGGATAAATACTTACACCTGTCGTTCTTACTTTTATTCCCAGTTGATCTTGTTATTACAAGATACCCCTAAATTCTCTCTAATGTTCCGAGAATCCTTTTGTGCCTATTGCCTTGCAGTTCCTTGTCGCCTGAATACCCCTACGGATAATTTCTCGCACTTACCGAGTATCCACTCATCCCCAGTTGATGCATGTATGTCACGAATCCTCGAAATACCATTCGATCTTCCGAAAATCCTGAGCATCCTATTGCTCTTGAAATTCTTGATTACTTGCATTATGGTTAATCCCATAAGTCTAGTAATCTTGTTGACATCCATTGTCATTATCATTTGAGTCCGTTGATTCGATTTGTTGCGAATGCTCGCAATCCTCAAACAGATCCTAGAATTCCTCCTTCCGGCTCAGACGTCATTTTCGAACATGAGCTGGTTCTCGACCAATCAATTGCCGTTGATTGTGCCCCTAAGTCTATTGAACTTATCCATCCTTGGTCAGAGCGTCTGCTTCTGATCCTTTGTTTTGGAAATCATAATTCCTTTGTTATCTAAGCATCAAATTATTCAGTTGTCCTATAATATGATGCCCGTGCATTCTTTCTTCCTCTGATTGAGTACCGATACTCACATCAACTCCGTTGTGGATCGCCCGATCCATTGTTGGATTTTACCTGACAACGCCCTTCATATTCAATAACCTTGTGAGCCTTTCCTCTGGTACATAATGCCTTTGGTAAATTGTATCCTCTGCTTTCTCAACCATGCTCTTCCTTCGAGCTTGAGTTAATTACTTCTAAAGATTCTAGTATATGATTCTGAGATGCACCGATGGGTTGAACCTATGCCTTCCTTAATATGTGTGAACTCGGAAGTTTGCACGAGTCGTACTCATCTGGTATTTCACCAGGTAAAACTTTCAACACTAATGCTTTTATCAAAGCGAGAAGTGAATGGAAGGTTATACATTGAAGAAGTGGGAGTCGACCTTGAACCTTGCGTTCATGCCCATGGACACGATGTATAACTTATCATGGAAGCTGCTCGTAAAAATAGTTACCCCCTTGCTATAAGTTCATCTTGTATCCGTGGTTCGATCATTTATGATCGTGGTTTCCGACCATGTTCTCCTTTAAGTACCATTTCTCGTGCAAGTTTAAGCACTTGTCTTCTGCAGAGTATTACCCCAGTCCAACCTCTACTTTGATTTGTCGTCGAGTATTACCCCCTGGTATCTCGAGATTATCTTGGAACTGCATAACTTCTTATGAGTTCTTCATCAAGTACTACATTCTCACTGATTACGGTTTTTTTCATGGGCTTCGAGTTATTAAACACTCAAGGGCATCGATAACTGAATCGAGTCCGCGTCGCGATTAAACAACTCTTAGTAATCTCCTTTACTTGCAAGTTTGTACTCGATCATGTCATTCCTAGCCTGATCGGCTATATCATTAACGTGCTAAATCTTAACTGTGCTACCTGGTCCTTAATCCTGGAGCACAACCTTCGATGATGAGCTAAGCTTATGTCGATTTCCTCATCTTATCATTCCACGTTGAACAACAAGCTTGATTCTGAGTTGGTGTCTTATCCGTGGTTCAAATAATCTTTTGTTGCATCAGTCCTTTTACTTGATGTAGTGGAGGTTCGATTACTTCCCCCTGGAGCCTATCGACAAAATTTGTCGTGATCATCATCAACATTTTGACTCCTTCCAGGTTTCCAATTGAATTCATGATGAGAAATACCATCCTTGCCCTCGATGGTTTGTATTATCATCGGCCACTTTATTGCCTTCCCTCCAACACAAACTTGTTCGTGTTTTGTGTTGTACCTTGAGTTCCTTGCTGCCTAGAATTGTTCTTCTTTACCTTGAAATATTACCACCTTTTTGTTGGAAATATGACCTAGAGGCAATAATAAAAGTATTATTATTATATTTCCTTGTTCATGATAATTGTCTTTTATTCATGCTATAACTGTATTATCCGGAAATCGTAATACACGTGTGAATACATAGACCACAATATGTCCCTAGTGAGCCTCTAGTTGACTAGCTCGTTGTGATCAACAGATAGTCATGGTTTCCTGGCTATGGACATTGGATGTCGTTGATAACGGGATCACATCATTAGGAGAATGATGTGATGGACAAGACCCAATCCTAAGACTAGCACAAAAGATCGTGTAGTTCATTTGCTAGAGCTTTGCCAATGTCATGTATCTCTTCCTTCGACCATGAGAGCGTGTAACTCCTGGATACCGTAGGAGTGCTTTGGGTGTATCAAACGTCACAACGTAACTGGGTGACTATAAAGGTGCACTACAGGTATCTCCGAAAGTATCTATTGTTTTATGAGGATCGAGACTGGGATTTGTCACTCCGTGTAAACGGAGCGGTATCTCTGGGCCCACTCGGTAGGACATCATCATATGCGCAATGTGACCAAGGAGTTGATCACGGGATGATGTGTTACGGAACGAGTAAAGTGACTTGCCGGTAACGAGATTGAACAAGGTATTGGATACCGACGATCGAATCTCGGGCAAGTAACATACCGATAGACAAAGGGAATTGAATACGGGATTGATTAAGTCCTTGACATCGTGGTTCATCCGATGAGATCATCATGGAACATGTGGGAGCCATCATGGGTATGCAGATCCCGCTGTTGGTTATTGACCGGAGAACGTCTCGGTCATGTCTACATGTCTCCCGAAACCGTAGGGTCTACACACTTAAGGTTCGATGACGCTAGGGTTATAAAGGAAGTTTGTATGTGGTTACCGAATGTTGTTCGGAGTCCCGGATGAGATCCCGGACGTCACGATGAGTTCCGGAATGGTCCGGAGGTAAAGATTTATATATGGGAAGTCCTATTTTGGCCACCGGAAAATGTTCGGGATTTTTCGGTATTGTACCGGGAAGGTTCTAGAAGGTTCCGGAGTGGGGCCCACCTGCATGGGGGGACCCACATGGACGTGGGTAGTGGGGGAAAGGCCCCACACCCCTGGTCAAGGCGCACCAAGATCCCCCCTTAGAAGGAATAAGATCATATCCCGAAGGGATAAGATCAAGATCCCTAAAAAGGGGGGATAACAATCGGTGGGGAAGGAAATAATGAGATTTCTTTCCTCCCACCTTGGCCAACACCCCAATGGACTTGGAGGGCAAGAAACCAGCCCCTCCACCCCTATATATAGTGGGGAGGCGCATGGGAGCTATATACGAAGTTCTGGCGCAGCCCTCCCCCTCTCACAAGTACTCCTCCTCTCCCGCGGTGCTTGGCGAAGCCCTGCAGGATTGCCACGCTCCTCCACCACCACCACGCCGTTGTGCTGCTGCTGGATGGAGTCTTCCTCAACCTCTCCCTCTCTCCTTGCTGGATCAAGGCTTGGGAGACATCACCGGGTTGTATGTGTGTTGAATGCGGAGGTGCCGTGCGTTCGGCACTTGATCATCGGTGATTTGAATCACGATGAGTACGACTCCATCAACCCCGTTCACTTGAACGCTTCCGCTTAGCGATCTACAAGGGTATGTAGATGCACTCTCTTTCTACTCGTTGCTGGTCTCTCCATAGATAGATCTTGGTGACACGTAGGAAAATTTTGAATTTCTGCTACGTTCCCCAACAGTGGCATCAGAGCTAGGTCTATTGCGTAGATTCTTTGCACGAGTAGAACACAAAGTAGTTGTGGGTGTTGATGTTGTTCAATATGCTTACCGTTACTAGTCCAATCTTGTTTCGACGGTATTGTGGGATGAAGCGGCCCGGACCGACCTTACACGTACTCTTACGTGAGACAGGTTCCACCGATTAACATGCACTTGGTGCATAAGGTGGCTAGCGGGTGCCAGTCTCTCCCACTTTAGTCGGAACGGATTTGATGAAAAGGGTCCTTATGAAGGGTAAATAGCAATTGGCATATCACGTTGTGGTCTTGCGTAGGTAAGAAACGTTCTTGCTAGAAACCCATAGCAGCCACGTAAAGCATGCAACAACAATTAGAGGACGTCTAACTTGTTTTTGCAGGGTATGCTATGTGATGTGATATGGCCAAGAAGAATGTGATGAATGATATGTGATGTATGAGATTGATCATGTTCTTGTAATAGGATTCACGACTTGCATGTTGATGAGTATGACAACCGGCAGGAGCCATAGGAGTTGTCTTTATTTATTGTATGACCTGCGTGTCATTGAAGAACGCCATGTAAACTACTTTACTTTATTGCTAAACGCGTTAGTCATAGAAGTAGAAGTAGTCGTTGGCGTGACAACTTCATGAAGACACGATGATGGAGATCATGATGATGGAGATCATGGTGTCGTGCCGGTGACGATGATGATCATGGAGCCCCGAAGATGAAGATCAAAAGGAGCAAAATGATATTGGCCATATCATGTCACTATTTGATTGCATGTGATGTTTATCATGTTTATGCATCTTGTTTGCTTAGGACGACGGTAGTAAATAAGATGATCCCTTACAAAATTTCAAGAAGTGTTCTCTCCTAACTATGCACCGTTGCTACAGTTCGTCGCTTCTAAGCACCACGTGATGATCGGGTGTGATGGATTCTTACGTTCACATACAACGGGTGTAAGACAGTTTTACACAGCGAAAACACTTAGGGTTAACTTGACGAGCCTAGCATGTGCAGACATGGCCTCGGAACACGGAGACCGAAAGGTCGAGCATGAGTCGTATGGTAGATACGATCAACATGAAGATGTTCACCGATGATGACTAGTCCGTCTCACGTGATGATCGGACACGGCCTAGTTGACTCGGATCATGTGATCACTTAGATGACCAGAGGGATGTCTATCTAAGTGGGAGTTCATAAGATGAACTTAATTATCCTAAACATAGTCAAAATACCTTTTGCAAATTATGTCGTAAGCTCGCGCTTTAGTTCCACTGTTTAGATATGTTCCTAGAGAAAATATAGTTGAAAGTTGATAGTAGCGATTATGCGATCAGTAGAAAGCTTATGTCCTTAATGCACCGCTCAGTGTGCTGAACCCCAACGTCGTTTGTCGATGTTGCGAACATCGGACATACACGTTTTGATAACTACGTGATAGTTAAATTAAATGGTTTAAGTAGAGGCACCAAAGACGTTTTCGAAACGTCGCGGAACATATGAGATGTTTCGAGGGCTGAAATTGGGATTTCAGGCTCGTGCCCACGTCAAGAGGTATAAGACCTCCGACGATTTTCTTAGCCTGCAAACTAAGGGAGAAAAGCTCAATCATTGAGCTTGTGCTCAGATTGTCTGAGCACAACAATCACTTGAATCGAGTGGGAGTTGATCCTCCAGATGAGATAGTGATGTTTCCCCAAAGTCATTGCCACCAAGCTGCTAGAGCTTCGTGATTAACTATAACATATCAGGGATAGATATGATGATCCTTGAAATATTCATGATGTTTGACACCGCAAAAGTAGAAATCAAGAAGGAGCATCAATTGTTGATGGTTGGTGAAACCACTAGTTTCAAGAAGGGCAAGGGAACAAAGGGATACTTCATGAAACGGCAATTCAGTTGCTGCTCTAGTGAAGAAACCCAAGGTTGAACCCAAACCCGAGACTAAGTGCTTCTGTAATAAGGGGAACAACCACTGGAGCAGCATTACCCTAGATACTTGGTAGATGAGAAGGCTGGCAAGGTAGATAGAAGTATATTGGATATACATTATGTTAATGTGTACTTTACTAGTACTCCTAGTAGCACCAGGGTATTGGATACCGGTTCGGTTGCTAAGTGTTAGTAACTCGAAATAAAAGCTACGGAATAAACGGAGACTAGCTAAAGGTGAGCTGACGATATATGTTGGAAGTGTTTCCAAGGTTGATATGATCAAGCATCGCACGCTCCCTCTACCACCGAGATTGGTGTTTGCGTTGAGCATAGACATGATTGGATTATGTCTATCGCAATACGGTTATTCATTTAAGGAGAATAATGGTTACTCTATTTTTGAATACTACCTTCAATGGTCTTGCACCTAAAGGAATGGTTTATTGAATCTCGGTCGTAGTGATACACATTTTCATGCCAAAAAATATAAGATAGTAATGATAGTACCACTTACTTGTGGCACTGCCATGTAAGTCATAATGGTATAAAACGCATGAAGAAGCTCCATGTTGATGGATCTTTGGACTCACTCGTTTTTGAAAAGTTTGAGACATGCGAACCATGTCTATTGGTGTATATGCATGAAGAAACTCCATGCAAATGGATCGCTCGGACTCACTTGATTTTGAATCACTTGAGATATGCAAATCATACCACATGGGCAAGATGACTGAAAAGCCTCATTTTCAGTAAGATGGAACAAGATAGCAACTTGTTGGAAGTAACACATTTTGATGTGTGAAGTCGAATGAGTGCTGAGGCATGCAGTGAATATCATTATGTTCTTACTTCACAGATGATTCGAGTAAATGTTGAGTATATTTACTTGATGAAACACAAGTCTGAATTATTGAATGGTTCAAGTAATTTCAGAGTGAAGTAGCAGATCATTGTGACAAGAGGATAAAATGTCTATGATATGATCATAGAGATGAATATCTGAGTTACGAGTTTTGGCACACAATTAAGACATTGTGGAAATTGTTTCGCAATTAATACCGCCTGGAACACCATAATGTGATGGTGTGTCCGAACATCATAGTTGCACCCTATTGGATATGGTGCGTACCATGATGTCTCTTATCGAATTACCACTATCGTTCATGGGTTAGGCATTAGAGACAACCACATTCACTGTAAATAGGGCACCACGTAATTCCGATGAGATGACACCGTATGAATTATGGTTTAGATAAACCTAAGTTGTCGTTTCTTAAAAGTTTGGGGCTGCGACGCTTATATGAAAAAGTTTCAGGTTGATAAGCTCGAACCCAAAGCGGATAAAATGCATCTTCATAGGAAACCCAAAACAGTTGGGTATACCTCCTAATTCAGATCCGAAAGCAATATGGATTGTTTCTAGAATCGGGTCCTTTCTCGAGGAAAAGTTTCTCTCGAAAGAATTGAGTGGGAGGATGGTGGAGACTTGATGAGGTTATTGAACCGTCTCTTCAACTAGTGTGTGACAGGGCACAGGGAGTTGTTCCTGTGGCACCTACACCAATTGAAGTGGAAGCTTATGATATTGATCATGAAACTTCGGATCAAGTCACTCCCAAACCTCGTAGGATGACAAGGATGCGTACTACTTCAGAGTGGTACGTAATCCTGTCTTGAAGGTCATGTTGCTAGACAACAATGAACCTACGAGCTATGGAGAAGCGATTGTGGGCCCGGATTCCGATAAATGGCTTGAGGCCATAAAATCCGAGAGAGGATCCATGTATGAAAACAAAGTGTAGACTTTGGCAGAACGGCTCGATGGTCGTAAGGCTAATGAGTACAGATGGATTTCAAAAGGAAGACGGACAATGATGGTAAATGTCACCATTAAGAAAGCTCGACTTGTCGTTAAGATGTTTTCCGACAAGTTCAAGGAGTTGACTACGATGAGATTTTCTCACTCGTAGCGATGCTGAGAGTCTATTGGAATTATATTAGCGATTACTACATTATTTATGAAATCTTGCAGATAGGATGTCAAAACATTGTTTCCTCGACGATTTTAATGAGGAAAGGTTGTATGTGATACAACCGGAAGGTTTTGTCAATCCTGAAAGATGCTAATAAGTATGCAAAGCTCCAGCAATCCTTCTAAGGACTGGAGTGAGCATCTCGGAGTTGGAATGTGTGCTTTGATGATGATCAAAAATTTTGGGTTTGTACAAAGTTTATGAGAAACTTGTATTTCCAAAGAAGTGAGTGGGAGCACTATAGAATTTCTGATGAGTATATGTTGTTGACATATTGTTGATCAGAAATGACGTAGAATTTCTGGAAAGCATATAGGGTTATTTTGAAAGTGTTTTTCAATGGAAAGCCTGGATTAAGCTACTTGAACATTGAGCATCAAGATCTATAAGGATAGATCAAAATGCTTAATAATACTTTCAAATGAGCACATACCTTGACATGATCTTGAAGGTGTTCAAGATGGACCAGTCAAAGAAGGAGTTCTTGCCTGAGTTGTAAGGTACGAAGTTAAGACTTAAAGCTCGACCTCGGCAGAATAGAGAGAAAGGACGAAGGTCGTCCCCTATGCTTAAGACATAGGCTCTACAGTATGCCATGCTGAGTACCGCACCTGAAGTGTGCCTTGCCATGAGTCAGTCAAGGGGTACAAGAGTGATCCATGAATGGATCACAGACAGCGGTCAAAGTTATCCTTGGTAACTAGTGTACTAAGGAATTTTCTCGATTATGGAGGTGGTAAAAGAGTTCGTCGAAAAGGTTACGTCGATGCAAGCTTAACACCTATCCGGATAGCTCTAAGAAGAGATACCGGATACGTATTATGGGGCAACAATTTAGAATAGCTCCAAGTAGAACAGTTATTTGGAATAGCTCCAAATAGAGCGTGGTAGCTACATCTAGGAGATGACATAGAGATTTGTAAAGCACACACGGATCTGAAAGGTTCGGACCCGTTGACTAAAACCTCTCTCACAAGCAACATGATCAAACCTAAAACTCTTGGGTATTAGTCACATGGCGATGTGACCTGTGAGTGTTAATCACATGGCGATGTGAACATTATTGATTCTAGTGCAAGTGGGAGACTGTTGGAAATATGCCCTAGAGGCAACAATAAAAGTGTTATTATTATATTTCCTTGTTCATGATAATTGTCTTTTATTCATGCTATAACTGTATTATCCGGAAATCGTAATACACGTGTGAATACATAGACCACAATATGTCCCTAGTGAGCCTCTAGTTGACTAGCTCGTTGTAATCAACAGATAGTCATGGTTTCCTGGCTATGGACATTGGATGTCGTTGATAACGGGATCACATCATTAGGAGAATGATGTGATGGACAAGACCCAATCCTAAGCCTAGCACAAAGATCGTGTAGTTCGTTTGCTAGAGCTTTGCCAATGTCAAGTATCTCTTCCTTTGACCATGAGAGCGTGTAACTCCTGGATACCATAGGAGTGCTTTGGGTGTATCAAACGTCACAACGTAACTGGGTGACTATAAAGGTGCACTACAGGTATCTCCGAAAGTATCTATTGTTTTATGCGGATCGAGACTGGGATTTGTCACTCCGTGTAAACGGAGAGGTATCTCTGGGCCCACTCGGTAGGACATCATCATATGCGCAATGTGACCAAGGAGTTGATCACGGGATGATGTGTTACGGAACAAGTAAAGTGACTTGCCGGTAACGAGATTGAACAAGGTATTGGATACCGACGATCGAATCTCGGGCAAGTAACATACCGATAGACAAAGGGAATTGAATACGGGATTGATTAAGTCCTTGACATCGTGGTTCATCCGATGAGATCATCGTGGAACATGTGGGAGCCATCATGGGTATCCAGATCCTGCTGTTGGTTATTGACCGGAGAACGTCTCGGTCATGTCTACATGTCTCCCGAACCCGTAGGGTCTACACACTTAAGGTTCGATGACGCTAGGGTTATAAAGGAAGTTTGTATGTGGTTACCGAATGTTGTTCGGAGTCCCGGATGAGATCCCGGACGTCACGAGGAGTTCCGGAATGGTCCGGAGGTAAAGATTTCTATATGGGAAGTCCTATTTTGGCCACCGGAAAATGTTCGGGATTTTTCGGTATTGTACCGGGAAGGTTCTAGAAGGTTCCGGAGTGGGGCCCACTTGCATGGGGGGACCACATGGACGTGGGTAGTGGGGGCAAGGCCCCACACCCCTGGTCAAGGCGCACCAAGATCCCCCCTTAGAAGGAATAAGATCATATCCCGAAGGGATAAGATCAAGATCCCTAAAAAGGGGGGATAACAATCGGTGGGGAAGGAAATAATGAGATTTCTTTCCTCCCACCTTGGCCAACGCCCCAATGGACTTGGAGGGCAAGAAACCAGCCCCTCCACCCCTATATATAGTGGGGAGGCACATGGGAGCTATATACGAAGTTCTGGCGCAGCCCTCCCCCTCTCACAAGTACTCCTCCTCTCCCGCGGTGCTTGGCGAAGCCCTGCAGGATTGCCACGCTCCTCCACCACCACCACGCCGTTGTGCTGCTGCTGGATGGAGTCTTCCTCAACCTCTCCCTCTCTCCTTGCTGGATCAAGGCTTGGGAGACGTCACCGGGTTGTATGTGTGTTGAACGCGGAGGTGCCGTGCGTTCGGCACTTGATCATCGGTGATTTGAATCACGACGAGTACGACTCCATCAACCCCGTTCACTTGAACGCTTCCGCTTAGCGATCTACAAGGGTATGTAGATGCACTCTCTTTCTACTCGTTGCTGGTCTCTCCATAGATAGATCTTGGTGACACGTAGGAAAATTTTGAATTTCTGCTACGTTCCCCAACACTTTTATGTCAAGAATGTGGTGAGAATTTCACCACCTCTTAAGAATTCTTGGTATAGTGATACTTCTCACCATCACCATTCTTTCTTGGACCTCGTGTTAATTCCAACCGGGGTACAAACAAGTGAACGGTGTTGTTTGGATTCTGCACTTCTAGCAACCCTATGGCTTTGAAGTTAATGGTCGGCCGTTCATTCTTAGACTATTGGTTATTGAATCACCATTCTGACATTGGTCATGCAACCCGGCCCATATTTCGGGTGCACCTTTCAACCAATGTTTAATTGGGTTTGTTTCCTCGAGCATACCTCATTGTATCATTTGATCTAACAATGATCATCTCCTTATTCACTTAATCGTGGGGATCCATCTTTTCGAAATCTCCATGAATTGTCGCTGAGTTCATCAACCACACCTTCTTCCTCTCCTTGGTTAAATGGTGAACTCAAGAATCTTATGACGACTTCTCGTCAATTCGTGTCGCACCTTTTTATCTCAGGACCATGAGTCTGAGGTATCATGACACCAATCGGATCTGAATCTCGGTCAGATATGATGGTTGGGACAACTTTCCAGGAGTTATGTTGTTGGTCCTTTGATGACTCGGTAATATGATGTCATGCCTAGCACCCCCCTGGCTGGAGGACCTATCACTATAATTTCTTTAGCAAGGATAACCATTCCTCCTAGAGAAAATTGTAGGACTTATTTTATAAGTTACTCCTGATGGATCATTTGTGTATCCAAAGTCTAGCCCTTGATTGAAACACCATATCATTGCTACCTGAAGCATGTCTGTGTTACTCCGATTTTCAATAAGAGCATTTGAAGCACAATGCTAAATTCTCTTTATCAATTATCCAAACGCCGCTGTATGGGTAATGGCATGAAATTTCTCTCCCCTTTCCTAAAGGGTTTTCTATGTTATATCCCGTCATGAATATCATGCTCTGCTTATCCTTGGGAAGGATATACCCCTGAATTATGTGTTTAAATTTCCCTTCCATTGTTCTGTTTAACCTGATGATCACATTTTACTTTCCATTGGTTTGTTTGACCTTTCTTGTGATCTATATAATCTAAGCAGTAATAATTCACTGCTTATGTAAACACGTCGGTGTACAACTCTGCTAGTGAGACCCTGTTTCTATTGTTGATGACATTTCGGTATCCATCGACGGATGAGAACTTTGCCTCTTGGCCCGCCTCGTTTCAACGAGCAGGAAAATGGTTCTATTCGTCCCTCGCCCTTGGAACCAACGTTGTTGCCAACATAGCTGGCAAGCTATTCACTGACATGCCTCCCTGTCGCGGCTGTGCAAGATGTCACCACCCTTCCTACTTTCAACCCACATGGTGGGCCCATAACCCACAGGTCCACTGGATTGAAACCTGACTCTCCTGCACCCCCCCCCCCTGTTCCCAAGGTCATTCCTCGCGTGTGGCCTCGTATGTAATTCACGAGCCATCTTCCGAGGGATCATCAAATCTTTTACCGGACACAATACTTATTCCCGATCGCTTTGAGCCCCTTTCACGCCCTGTTTCAGGCTTCGAACGGTTGCCTGCTCGCTCGAAACTTCCCATGAAACCTCATTACCTTGCTCTCGATATTTTCTTAAGTTTCAATTCGAGAGTTACGTTCTGCCACCTTCCCCGATGTTATCGACCAGATAGTCAACCTTGTAGCTGTTCGTTCTCCCGGAATACCCCCCTTATTCTTTCGTAAGTACGATGGAGATCCCGAAGAAAGGATGACGACTTCATCATGATGACCCGAAGCAGAAAAATGAAGACATCAACGTAATGGATTGATCTCTTCGAGAAGAGCAAGCCAGGATGAGAAGACCCGCTAGATTCGTTACCAAACCTTCCCCCCTTTCACTACCTCTTAAATCTCGGGACGAGATTTCTTGTAGTGGAGGAGAATTGTGACGCCCGGATAATTAAGCTACAATGGTCCCACGCTAATGGTGCCACGTCACCACGGTTACTGCTGCTAGTCTATTGTTAGATCAAAACCGGTCCAAAATTCAAATTCAAAGTCTGGTAAATAATAAAGATTTTCAAACATTAAAATAAAAATGTTCGGGTTGTACTAAATATTACATAGATAAATATGGTATAGTAAACACATTTTTATAAAATTTCTAAGTAATTTAAAATGAGTTAAAACAGAAAAGAAAATAATTAAAAAAAAGAAAATACAAAAGAGAAACCCCCACCCGTTCGGCCAACCGGCCCAGCTGGCCACCAGGCCGGCCCACCCCGCACCCCCATATGCCTTCCCCCCCACTCCCCACTCGGTCCAGCCCGCATCCCCCACCGACACTTTCCCCCGCTCCCGAAAAT
>NC_041388.1:34543907-34552201 GCF_002162155.2 Triticum dicoccoides
CCCGTGCTGCTCCCCTGCCTCGGCCTCGCGCGAGCGCCCCCACCCCCGGAACCCCGTCCCGCGCCGTTCGCCGCCTCAGCCGGTGCCCCGCTGCTGCAGTGGCCCCGTGCTCCCCCGCCCCTCTCCGTCGACGCCCCGGCTCCGGCCGCTACGGCCGGCGTCTTCCCTGGCCGGCACCCTGCTGCGCTGGGTCAGGGGCTAGTCCGCTAACAGGCGCCCCGTAGCCCCTTGCACCCGTGCGCCCATGCGCCCACACCCATTAAGGCCCTCGGTGGGCCAATGGCAGTGGGGGCCCGCCCTGGAACGTTTTAGAAAAAAATAATATTAAATAAATAAATAAATAAATAATAACTAAAATAATTAAAATATTAATTAATTAAGTTAATTAATCCTGATTAGATTAACCTAATCACTAATTAAATTAACTAATCTGTAATTAACCTAAACAGAGAATGACAGGTGGGTCCCACTGGACCCACACGTCAGGTTGACCAGGTCAATGGTTAACGTTGACTGCTGACATCACTCTGATGTCATGCTGACGTCATCATTTACTATTCTGGATAATGTTGGATTAAATAATTAATTGAATTCCAGAAATTAATAAAATCTTTAGAAAATCATATCTTTTAATCCGTAACCCGGATTAAAATATTTTCAACATGAAAGTTGCTCATGGCGACGAGAGGAATCCGGATGCACAGTCCGTTCGTCCGACACACACCCCTAACCTATCGAACTTGCAACTTTCCCCCTGCGGCTCCTCTGCCTGAAAACACGAAACACCGGGGATATTTTCCCAGATTCCCCCCTTAACCGGTACCACCTCATACCACGTTAGGGCACGCCTAGCATCGTTACTTGTCTTGTCGTGCATCGATATGCATCTGTTTACATGGTATTCATTGTTTCTTCCCCCTCTTCTCTCCGGTAGACTACGAGACCGACGCTGCTGCTGCCCAGTTCGAGTACGGAGTTGACGACCCCTCTCTCTTGCCAGAGCAACCAGGCAAGCCCCCCCTTGATCACCAGATATCGCCTATTCTACTCTATACTGCTTGCATTAGAGTAGTGTAGCATGTTACTGCTTTCTATTATACCTATCCTGATGCATAGCCTGTCCTTGTTACTACTATTGTTACCTTTACCTGCAATCCTATATGCTTAGTATAGGATGCTAGTATTTTCATCTGTGGCCCTACATTCTTGTCCGTCTGCTGTGCTATACTATCGGGCCGTGATCACTCGGGAGGTGATCACGGGTATATACTATATACGTTATACATGATACATGTGGTGACCAAAGACGGGTCGGCTGGTGGAGCACCCGCGAGTGGATCTTTGTGGCGGAGCGACAGGGCAGGTTGAGACCGCCTAGGAGAGAGGTGGGCCTGGCCCTGTTCGGCGTTCGCGGATATTTAACATGCTTAACGAGATCTTGGTATTTGATCTGAGTTGGCTACGAGCCTATACGCACTAACCAACTACGTGGGAAAGATATGGGCACTCGACATCGTGGTATCAGCCGAAGCACTTCGTGACGTCAGCGACTGAGCGGCGCGCGCCGAATTGGACTGGAATGCCACTAGGCTAGGTCTGCTTTCGGCCGCCCTCGCAACATGCAGGTGTGTTCAGGGTGATGGGCCCAGACCCCTGGGCGCCTAGGTTTAGACCGGCGTGCTGACCTCTCTGTTGAGCCTAGGTGGGGCTACGACGTGTTGATCTTCCACGGCCGGGCATGACCCAGGAAAGTGTGTCTGGCCAAATGGGATCAAGCGTGTTGGGTAAGTTGGTGCACCCCTGCAGGGAAGTTGATCTATTCGAATAGCCGTGATCTTCGGTAACAGGACGACTTGGAGTTGTACCTTGACCTTATGACAACTAGAATCGGATACTTAATAAAACACACCCTTCCAAGTTCCACAGACAACCCGGTGATCGCTTTTCCACAGGGCGACGAGGGGAGGATCGCCGGGTAGGATTATGCTATGCGATGCTACTGGAGATGCTACTTGGAGTTGCTACTTGGAGATGCTACTTGGAGTTGCCACTTGGAGATGCTACTTGGAGGACTTCAATCTACTGTCTTCTACGTGTTGCGAGACGGAGGCTGCTAGAAGCGTAGTCTTCGATAGGACTAGCTATCCCCCTCTTATTCTGGCATTCTGCAGTTCAGTCCACTGATATGGCCTCCTTACACATATACCCATGCATATGTAGTGTAGTTCCGTGCTTGCGAGTACTTTGGATGAGTACTCACGGTTGCTTTATCCCCCTTTTCCCCCTTTCATTTCTTTCTGGTTGTCGCAACCAGATGCTGGAGTCCAGGAGCCAGACGCTACCGTCGACGACGACCCCTACTACACCGCAGGTGCCTACTACTACGTGCAGCCCGCTGACGACGACCAGGAGTAGTTAGGAGGATCCCAGGAAGGAGGCCTGCGCCTCTTTCGATCTGTATCCCAGTTTGTGCTAGCCTTCTTAAGGCAAACTTTTTTAACTTATGTCTGTACTCAGATATTGTTGCTTCCGCTGACTCGTCTATGATCGAGCACTTGTATTCGAGCCCTCGAGGCCCCTGGCTTGTATTATGATGCTTGTATGACTTATTTATGTTTTAGAGTTGTGTTGTGATATCTTCCCGTGAGTCCCTGATCTTGATCGTACACCTTTGCATGCATGATTAGTGTACGATTGAATCGGGGGCGTCACACATACAGTATAATTGGTGCAACAAACCCAAATTGCAAGTACCATGCCTTGAACCTGGGTGGGTGGGAAGGCATCAGCCCCTTCCCACCACTAGGCTATGCCTTAGTCTGCTATTACTATACAAATTCCTCAGGTCCACCAATTTATTTTAGAACTTTTGGAGTTCCAGAAGTTTGCGTTAGTTACAGATTACTACAGACTGTTCTGTTTTTGACAGATTCTGTTTTTCGTGTGTTGTTTGCTTATTTTGATGAATCTATGGCTAGTAAAATAGTTTATAAACCATAGAGAAGTTGGAATACAGTAGGTTTAACACCAATACAAATAAATAATGAGTTCATTACAGTACCTTGAAGTGGTGTTTTGTTTTCTTTCGCTAACGGAGCTCACGAGTTTTCTGTTAAGTTTTGTGTTGTGAAGTTTTCAAGTTTTGGGTAAAGATTCGATGGACTATGGAATAAGGAATGGTAAGAGCCTAAGCTTGGGGATGACCAAGGCACCCCAAGGTAATATTCAAGGACAACCAAGAGCCTAAGCTTGGGGATGCCCCGGATGGCATCCCCTCTTTCGTCCACTTCCATCGGTAATTTACTTGGAGCTATATTTTTATTCGCCACATGATATGTGTTTTGCTTGGAGCGTCATTTTCTCTTGTTAGTATTTCCTTTCTGTTAGTTAGAATAATGTTTTGCATCTTTAGCTTCAATAAAAAAGTCAAGGATAGCCTTTGCCATGCTTATTTTGCAAATATATATGTTGCTATTTGAAAACAGAAAGTTTACCGCTGTTGCAAAAATTCCCTAGAAAAGTCAGAGAGTGGTATAATGTTGAATCTCTTTTCATATTGAGATCTGATAAATTTATTACAGTGGGAATTTTAGTTCATAATTTTTGGAGTTAGGGAAGTATGATGAATCTTGCATTCTTTACAAACTATACTGTTTTGGCAGATTGCTGTTATGTTTGCATTGTTTGCATATGTTTGCTTGTTTAATGATTCTATTTGAGGATAGGAGTATTAAATATGCAGATGCATTTAGTATGCAATGTTGAATAATAATGTTAGTGATTTTTTACAGTAGGAAATGATAAGGTTTTTCATTGGTTTATACTAACTTATCTCACGAGTTCTTGTTGAGTTTGTTGTGAATGAAGCTTTTGATAAAAAGAGAAACCATGATATGAAAGGAATTAAGGAGACACCAAAGGTACCCCAAGATAACATTACAAGAAGTCTCAAGCATCTAAGCTTGGGGATGCCCCGGTAGGCATCCCACCTTTCTTCTTCAACAACTATCGGTTAGTATCGGTTGAGCCTAAGTTTCTGCTTCTTCACATGAGTTGTGCTATCCTTGCAATGTAGTTTTCTTTACCTTTGCTTGCTGTTTGAATAAAGTATCAAGATCTGAAATTATTAAATGGCAGAGTCCTCACATAGTTGCATAATTATTCGACTATTCATTGATCTTCACTCATATCATTCGGAGTAGTTTGTTGTTTGCTCTAGTGCTTCACTTATATCTTTTAGAGCAAGGTGGTAGTTTTATTTTGAATAAATAGATGATCTCTCATGCTTCACTTATATTATTTTGAGAGTCGTTATTAGCATGGTAATTTGCTTAATGTTAATATACTTGGTGTTCAAGATATGTGAAAATTTCTTTTTGAGTTAATTGAATACCAAGATAAGTTTGATGCTTGATAATTGTTTTGAGATATGGAGGTGATAATATCAAAGTCGTGCTAGTTGATAATTGTGAATTTGAGAAATACTTGTGTTGAAGTTTGCAAGTCCCGTAGCATGCACGTATGGTTAAAGTTGTGTAACAAATTTGAAACATGAAGTGTACCTGGCTTGTGCATCCTTATGAGTGGCGGTCGGGGACGAGCGATGGTCTTTTCCTACCAATCTATCCCCCTAGGAGCATGCGCGTAGTACTTGAATTTTTTGATGGCTTCTAAATTTTTGCAATAAGTATATGAGTTCTTTTGACTAATGTTGAGTCCATGGATTATACGCACTTTTACCTTTCCGCCATTGCTAGCCTCTTCGGTATCGTGCATTGCCCTTTCTCACCTTGAGAGTTGGTGCAAACTTCGCCGGTGCATCCAAATCCCGTGATATGATACGCTCTTTCAAACATAAACCTCCTTATATATTCCTCCAAACAGCCACCATACCTACCTATCATGGCATTTCCATAGCCATTCTGAGATATATCGCCATGCAACTTCCATCATCATCATTATGACATACATTACATTTGTCATATTTCCATCGCATGATCATGTAGTTGACATCGTGTTTGTGGCAAAGCCACCATGCATTATTTTCCATACATGTCACTCTTGATTCATTGCACCATCCCGGTACAGCGCCGGAGGCATTCATATAGAGTCATATTTTGTTCTAAGTTTTGAGTTGTAATTGTTGAGTTGTAAGAAAAATAAAAGTGTGATGATCATCATTATTAGAGCATTGTCCCAAGTGAGGAAAGGATGATGGAGACTATGATTCCCCCATAAGTCGGGATGAGACTCCAGACAAAATAAAAAAAAGAGCAAGGCCAAAAAAAAGGGAAAGGCCCAAAAAAATGAGAGAAAAAGAGAGAAGGGACAATGCTACTATCCTTTTACCACACTTGTGCTTCAAAGTGGCACCTTGTTCTTCATGTAGCGAGTCTCGTATATTGTGCTTCAAAGTAGCACTAAGATCTTCATGATAGAGAGTCTCTCATTTTGTCATTTTCATATACTAGTGGGAATTTTTCATTATATAACTTGGCTTGTATATTCCTACGATGGGCTTCCTCAAAATGCCCTAGGTCTTCATGAGCAAGCAAGTTGGATGCACACCCACTAGTTTCTTTTGTAGAGCTTTCATATACTTATAGCTCTAGTGCATCTGTTGCATGGCAATCCCTACTCCTCATGTTGACATCAATTGATGGGCATCTCCATAGCCCGTTGATTATCCTCGTCAATATGAGACTTTCTCTTTTTTTGTCTTTTCCCCACAATCCCCATCATCATATTCTATTCCACCCATAGTGCTATATCCATGGCTCGCGCTCATGTATTGCGTGAAGGTTGAAAAAGTTTGAGATTATTTAAGTATGAAACAATTGCTTGGCTTGTCATCGGGGGTATAGAAGTTGGGAACATCTTTGTGTGACAAATATGAAGCATAGCCTAACTATATGATTTTGTAGGGATGAACTTTCTTTTGCCATGTTATTTTGAGAAGACATGATTGCTTTGATTAGTATGCTTGAAGTATTATTATTTCTGTGTCAATATGAACTTTTGTCTTAAATCTTTCGGATCTGAATATTCATATCACAAGTAAGAAGAATTATATTGAAATTATGCCAAAGTATCACTCCTCATCAAAAATTCTCTTTTTATCATTTACCTACTCGAGGACGAGCAGGAATTAAGCTTGGGGATGCTTGATAGGTCTCCAGCGTATCTATAATTTTAGATTGCTCCATGCTACTGTATCTACTGTTTTAGGCAATATTGGGCTTTATTATGCACTTTTATATTATTTTTGGGACTAACCTATTAACCGGAGGCCCAGCCCAGATTTGTTGTTTCATGCCTATTTCAGTGTTTCGAGGAAAAGGAATATCAAACGGAGTCAAAACGGAACGAAATCAACTTGAGAAGTTATTTTTGGAAGGAAACCCACCTGATGGACTTGGACCCCACGTCAGAAGATACGGGAGATGCTCACGAGGGTGGGGGTGCGCCCACCCGCCCGGGTGCGCCCCCCTGCCTCGGGGGGCCCCGTAGCTCCACCGACGTACTCCTTTCACCCATATATACCTACGTACCCTAAAACTTCCAGAACAGAAGATAGATCAGGAGTTCAGCCGCCGCAAGCCTCTGTAGCCACCAAAAACCAATCCGGACCCTGTTCCGGCACCCTGCCGGAGGGGGATAACATCACCGGTGGTCATCTTCATCATCCCGGCGCTATCCATGACGAGGAGGGAGTAGTTCACCCTCGGGGCTGAGGGTATGTACCAGTAGCTATGTTTTTGAACTCTCTCTCTCGTGTTCTCTCTCGTGTTCCATCTATGGCACAATCTTGATGTATCCCGAGCTTTGCTATTGTAGTTGGATCTTATGATGTTTCTCCCCCTCTACTCTCTTGTGATGATTTGAGTTTCCCCTTTGAAGTTATCTTATCGGATTGAGTCTTTTATGAGAACACTTGATGTATGTGTTGCCGTGATTATCTATGGTGACAATGGGATATCATGTGCCACTTGATGTATGTTTTGGTGATCAACTTGCGGGTTTTGTGACATTGGGAACCTATGCATAGGGGTTGGCACACGTTCTTGACTCTCCGGTAGAAACTTTGGGGCACTCTTTGAAGTACTTTTATGTTGGTTGGATGAATCTGAGATTATGTGATGCATATTGTATAATCATGCCCACGGATACTTGTGGTGACAGTAGAGTATCTAGGTGAAATTAGGGTTTTGGTTGATTTGTGTCTTAAGGTGTTATTCTAGTATGAACCCTATAATAGATTGAGCAGAAAGAATAGCTTTATGTTATTTTACTATGAACTCTTGAATAGATAGAACAGAAAGGATAACTTTGAGGTGGTTTCGTACCCTACCATAATCTCTACGTTTGTTCTCCGCTATTAGTGGCTTTGGAGTGACTCTTTGTTGCATGTTGAGGGCTTGTCATATTATTTATCTATGTTATTATTGTTGAGAGAACTTGCACTAGTGAAAGTATGAATCCAAGGCTTTGTTTCCTATCATTGCAATACCGTTTACGCTCACTTTTACCGCGTGTTACCTTGCTGTTTTTATATTTTTAGATTACAAATACCTATATCTACCGTCCATATTGCACTTGTATCACCATCTCTTCGCCGAACTAGTGAACCTATACAATTTACCGTTGTATTGGGTGTGTTGGGGACACAAGAGACTCTTTGTTATTTGGTTGCAGGGTTGTTTGAGAGAGACCATCTTCATCCTACGCCTCCGATGGATTGATAAACCTTAGGTCATCCACTTGAGGGAAATTTGCTACTGTCCTACAAACCTGTGCACTTGCAGGCCCAACAACGTCTACAAGAAGAAGGTTGTGTAGTAGACATCATTGACCCACTCAAAAATGCTAATCAAACCCAAAATGAAATATCTCGATTCAATGAAATAGCTCGTTCAGTAGGTTAAAATAGTGAACTAAATCCAAAATTGAACACGTCAATCGAGTAGCATGTTGTACAGTATTATAGTACTCCATGAACATGTTGAAAGTCAAATTAATGAACTTGTTTGATATACTCATATATCCGTTCATGTGTGGATTGCAGACAACATGTTCTCCAATTTAAATATTTGAATGCAAGTTTATATCGAAACATGGTTTATATCAGTCTTTGATGCATAAAATGCGACCTCCCCCTCTCCCAGAATCCTATTCTCTCTCTCTCTCTCTCTCTCTCTCTCTCTATCTCTCTCTCTCTCTCCGACAATCTTTAGTTTTGTCGCACACATCCGACACAAAAACCTTGTTGGTCCCTCTCCCTTTCTCTCCATCTC
>NC_041388.1:34552636-34572502 GCF_002162155.2 Triticum dicoccoides
TTCTAGTTCGCATGCATATATACACCATCTATAGGTCTCTCTCGCACACTATGTATGATACTCTAGCTAGTCCAAGCTAGATATCTTGGGTGCACTCATCGTACGCACAAAAATTCCTTTGCTTGTTGCCTGTAACTCTCTCACGCACCACTCTGTCATCTCGGAGCTCTTCCCCCCTCTCTCAAACTCTCCATCCACCTGGGTCACACATACACATGCATATCTCACTCGCACTCGATAGGCCCATCTAAAACTCTATCTCTCTCCCTCATTCTCTCTCCATCTCACACGCACACACACACACAATCTCATGCCTAGCTAGCCAAGTATGATGGTCTCTCACTCAATTGTAGGCACGCGCAGTCCCCCTATATGTATATGACTAGCTAATCTTAGTCTCCATCACAAACATGTGCACGGTCTATCTCGATTTCTCTCGGGGCATCTTTCTATCGCGCACGCACCTCCCTCGATCTCCCACCCATATAGTCCCCTCATGATCTCGAGGGAATCTCTCTATCACAAACACACCCTCTCTCCCTCCCCATGCGTCCATGTCCTCCATGTCTCCCTCTCAACCTTTGTTCCTTGTTGGCCAGACCTCTATTGGACATGTGCTATAGGGGTGTCTCTCTCCGTTGCAAACAATCACACACTAGCTATCTTCGTGTATCTCCTCGCCTCGCTTTTCTATCTCGGAGATGCATGCTTGATATGTTCGCATAAGAAACGAAAAAACACACTCTCTATCTAATTTATCGTTTGTTGTCACTTTCTCTTTCACACACATACTCTTTTTGCACACTTACTCGTTCTCCTTCACACGCACTTGATCTGTCTCGACTTAGGCACTCTCCTCGGTCCATAGCATATAGATTTATTGAAAAGTCAAACATCACAAAGTTTGTCCATGTACGTGGAGAAAAAAATTACATCTGGAACGGCAAACATATACCATTAGATTCACCATGAGATGTAGTTTTGTATGATGTGTCTTTGGTATTGTAGATATAAATAACATTTGCGTAAACCTGATCAAAGTTTCCAACGTTTGACTTCTAAAAAAATTACATGCACTGCATTATCGAGCGGATGGAATATCTCTTTCCCCCTCTCAGCTATCTCACGCACCACTCAGCCTTATCAGGGCTCCTCAATCTCTCTCAAACTTTATTGGTCAGTTTGGTTCGTGACCTGACCCTCATGCCTTGATGGCCAGTACTGGCTGGTGTGGACGTGGGATGTAAAATATTTCTGCCTGGCCAGGCTTGTGTGGTGCTGAAGCGTTTGGTTCGTGCCTGGGCCAGGCAAAGCATCAATGTCCCATCAATCAATCCATGCAGCAATTATTTAATGCTAATATCCATCCAGGTTGCTGTTAGCCTCGTGGCCGCATGACCAGGCACGGTCAGGCGTTCGAAATCGGTCGCCTGGGCCAGGCTACTTGCAGTGTCTGGAGTCTAGCCAGGCTAATTAAAGTGCAAGGGAATCCAGGCTAGGCGGGCTTTCTTTTTCACAGGGTAGCAACTAAACAAGCGTGCATGTAATCCAGCCACAACCCCAGGCCAGGCAAAATATGGTCAGGACACAAGCCAAACTGACCTTATATCTCCCTGGTTCACACATACACATGTCTCGCTCGCGCTATACATGTAGACCCAACCAACACTCCCCGCCCTTGTTCTCCCAACATGTGACACGCACCCCCCTAAGTACCATAATCCCTCACTCCATCATAGGCGCAAGCACTCCCCCCCTACTAAGTATGATTATCTCTTACTAGCCATCAGGAACACACGTATTGTCTCCTTCCATCCATACGTCTATCTCGATATCTCTCGGGGCATCTTCTATCGCGCACACACCTTGTCACTCGATCTTCCACCCATGTAGTCCCATCACGATCTCCAGGGGATCTCTCTATGACAAACATACACTCTCTCCTCCCCATGTTTGCATTTTCTCCGTACATCTCTCTCGACCTCTCTCCCTTGTTTGTCAGACCCCTCCTAGCCATGTGCTAGGGGTCTTGCTCCCTCGGTTCCAAACAACCACACACTGTCTCCTCACCTTGCCTCCGTTGTCAAGGATGCATGTGTGATATGTTTGCATAAGACACGCATGCTTTTTCTCTACTTTTGTCGTGTGTTGTCCATGTCTCTTTCACACACGCACACACACTTTTTTCACTCTCTCTCTCTCTCTCTCTCTAGTTAGGGACTCTCTCACGTCCATAAGCATATGGATGTTTTGAAAAGTCAAACCTCAGAATAGTTTGACCAGGTATATGTGGAGAAAAACATTTACCTCTGGAACGATCATTAGATTCATCACAACATGTACTTACTTCATACTATCATTTATCTTTGGTATTGTAGATATAAGTAATTTCTTTATAAACTTGGTCAAAGTTTCAAAAGTTTGACTTTAAAAAAAATGTTGGAACTACATTATCGAATGGAGGGAGTAGCTCTTTCTCTCTCTCTCTGCTATTTCTCACGGGCCTCCCTTCTCACTCGAACACTCTATACCAACGGATTATACGCTCACTTTGTCAGCGTATAACTCCGTATATTGTTTAGTTGACCGGTCAACCAGTCCACATGCTGCCTTGTCAGCTTGTGTTCTGTATCTTCGTGTGCTGGCCCATGTGGTAGTGGATGAAAATAAGTAAACTAGAGGCCCATCTGACACACGGTGAAGTAAACAAAGTTGAGACCACTCGGGGTAGCACCCCACACGCTAGTAAACTGAGGGTGCATTGAGGACACACTTCTTGCACGTGAAGGACCCACTCGCGCACAATTCACCACTGCGCGGCGACATGCACAGAAGGATGCACTCGCGCACACCCAGCACACAACACACACCAGCACACGTGTACACCGGTGTCGCCGCTTGTTGAGATGGACGGCAAGGCAGCCAACAAGCGGAGACGGCTCGAGCAAAAACCGCATCTGGCGATCCTGGACTTCATCAGCAGCCTCCCCGACGACATGTTGCTCGTCATCATTGGACTCCTCCCCACCAAATCTGTCGTGCGGACCACCCTGCTCTCCCGACGGTGGCGCCCCCTCTGGCGCCGCGTCCCCCTCAACCTCACCGTCGACAGCTGCCTCTGCAACGGGGATTGCAAACGCATGGCCGCAGTCTCCAAGATCCATTCATCACACCCTGAGCCAGCCAGACGCGTTGACATCCGCATGTTTAGTACCAACTGCAAGGTCCAACCCAAGTTCAACGAGTGGTTCTTATCCCCCGCCCTAGATCAGCTCGAGGAGCTCAACTTTGAAGCTGGACGATGTCGCTCTCTGCCGCCGTCCGCGCTCCGCCTCACGCCAACGCTGCACCGCGCCAGCTTCAGCTCTTGCTATCTTCCCTAGATTAATGTCGCGCCCACCCTTCTTCTCCCTCAACTCAAGCAGCTCGACCTCTTCGACGTTGTCATCTCGAAGAAGGCTATGGAGCACATGCGCTGCAGCTGTACTGCGCTGAGTACCTTCATCTTGAGCCGATCCACGAGTTCATTAGCCTCCACATCGCCTCCACGAATCTCCGATGGATTTATGTGTCTTGTGGGACCCGCAACAAGACATCAATTGGGAAGAGATCACTCCAACTGTTCCATGTTATGGTCATTGAGAATGCGCCTTTCCTTGAGAGATTGCTTCTATCGGATCTAGAAGGTCCAACAAAAATCAGAGTCATTGACGCGCCGAAACTGACAGCGTTGGTGTACTCTTCTACCATATTCTCTGAACTCTTTAGGATCCGTAATCGTTCAGGTACAACACTCATCTTCTTCTCCGTCTTCTTGAAATTCACATTTTTAAATTTCTTCTTCATGTCTTTACGACCGTCTTCCAGAAAATGATTCCCACAAGCTTGACCCAGTCCATGCAACAGTGAAGATCTTGGCACTAAAATCTATCGGCCCCAATCTAGATCAAGTTGTTGGATTCCTTACATGGTTTCCGTGCACGGAGAAGCTACTCATCGAGGTGAAACTTCTTTCCTATTAGTAAACGGTAATCACAACGTAGCTCAATTTTTTCTTAATTTTCCCAAATTACGATGATAAGTGTAGTGTTCAAAATTGCATCTACGCACACCGGAAGAAATGTTTTTAGTATTTTTTTTTCGCACGTGATCACCTGGATCGTGTTTATGCTGTACTACTATAGTAGCCTAGGCTAGTCATAGTGGAAAGTCACTTAGACTACTCCAGTAACTCTATGGTTACCCTAAGGGCAAGTACTACCTCCGTCCTGGTTTACTCTTCCAATTTTGTAGTATCAAAATTTGACCATAGATTTAACTGACAAAATGTTAATGCATGTCACTAAAAACTATATCGTTGGATTCGTATTTGAACATAATTTCAAATGGTGTAATTTTTAGTGACATGCATTGGCATTTTCTTAGGTAAATCTATGGTTAAAATTTTATACTAAGTACGAGGTAGTATTCCCTCCTTCCCAAAATTCTTGTCTTACATTTGTTTAGATACGGATGTATCTAACATTAAAATTTAACTAGATACATCCATATTTAGACAAATTTAAGACAAGAATTTTGGGACGAAGGGAGTACAAAAGTGGGCTATGTAGGCCAAAACACGTGCCAAATTCACTTGTGATGCATTTGGCATCGATGCCCCTCCATTGCTCACCTGGCGCCCCAATTTGGATCACCTAGTTTGCTCCGGTGCCAAATTAACTCACGCAATGAAAAAACACTGTGTGGGAGAGAGAGGACTGAGGCAATAATAAAACACTTGTTTGGGAGAGTGAGAGGCTGGTGTAGTTGGTTTGATTGATTTGTTTATACATGTGGGTCTTTGTGCACAGCGGTGCCAACTCTCTCACATCACGAGAGCGGTGCCAAAATCTTTTGATTTAACATCGATGCGTATTGTGTTGCATACTTTTGCAAAATATGGCATCGGCCACATAGTGGAAGGCAACAAATGCCCAAACTCTTCACGTGCTCCTAGTTAAATGAGAGGAAACAGAAAGAGAGAGAGAGAGAGAGAGAGTGAAAAAATATCACTAGCCAGCCAACCCTATCGTATGAGCGAATGATATTGGTACCTCTTGATGACACGGCAATCTTATATAGCCAGCTGCTCTAATATGTTCTCTTCTATTGCAGATAAAAAAGACCCAAAAGTGAAAAATGTGCTGCACTATAACAATCTCATCGAATACCTTGATCCCCATCTTACAGAAATTGATTTGATCGACTACCGAGGCAGCACATCTGAGATTAAATTGGCCAGGTTCTTTGTTCTGGAGGCAAGTGTGCTCAAGGTAATGAGGTTTGGCGTTCTCTGGCGCAACAATGAATGGCGTGCTGATCACCGCAAGCGTCTAAGCCTAATTGACAAAGTCTCCGTAGAAGCTAAATTTGTTTTTGAAACATCAAGTGGCCAGAGACTCGAAAACTTATTTTCCCATTAGTGACTTGTCAGAGCGGTGGATTTTAGTTTGTACGATAATGCTGCATCCACCTCAAGTAACGAAAGTTCTTACGTAAACTTCCTAGTAATTCCCTCTTCGTAGGTGCAGCATTACTCCTAACATTTGTAATATCAGTATGAAACTTGTAATATTAACGTTTCCTATCCCTGCGTTTTCAAAATCCTGCAAATCAAACAGGTCCTGGTGATGATATTGTGCCTCCCATCTTTCACCAATTGCCGTCGGATCTAGATCTGACGCATACAAACCAAACTTCTCCATTTTGCAAAAAGATGCCCGCACTTGTTCCCTATTTACAAACAACTCCTTGTCTCTCACAATCAACCTTATCTCCTCCCCACCACATCTAGAAGGCCGTGGAAAAATCTGGCGCGATGGCCGCTGCCGGCGCCGTCCACCACCAATCTTGGTGTTCCGTGCAATGCACGGGCATCTACGCACGGCAAATTATGTCGAACAAGGCTAATTGTAAGCAGGCTAGCTGTACAGCCTTGATGATAGTGACCGCAGATGGTGAGGCTGACTATGCTATGCCGAACACGGCGCCTATACTCAGGTGTCATCTCCGGCGCAGGGTCTTGTCACTTCACTGTGAGGAGGAGCACGTAATAATTTGACCAACGAGAAGTACAGTGCTAGTACTCCTACTACATTAGTAGTACTACTACTAGTACTAGTAGCAACACCATCTGGAGTTAGGAGTACTACCACGTCCATCTGGATTTTAGTATTTGACTAGAAATATCTAGTAATGCATGCCACAAAAAAATGTACTATGTAAATAAATACATGGTGTATTGTTTTATTCCTATCAGCGAGAGAACTTAATGTCTTTTTGCTACCTAATAGGATTACATGCAATGAACTAAACACTTCATGTCATGTTTGGTAGTCTCAAGTCATTGAAAGCATGCATGGCCCACATCTCTCATTGGTTGATATGTCACGAAATAAGAAACGAGGAGGGAGTTAATGCACCATGCCTAAGTGTTTTGGGATTATTTGGTTTTCGTAAGGTGACTTACACAACATTTTTGTTTACATGCATTAACATTTTAATAGTTAAATCAAAGGTCAAAACTTGGCGCAAAATGCAAAGGGGACCAATAAACCAGTAAACATCAAACTTCTCTCGTTTGACCCCAACTAGAGGTCCGATGAGATGACTATACTGCACCGGCACAGAGGGGGACGCAGCTTCATTGACTTACTGCAACTGCATTTGGGTGAATGACACGTGGGCCCAAGGGGTGGCTGGCCCACCTATCATACAGCCAAAGGCAGGTGCATTAGAGGGCTGAGGAGTAGTACGAAATCCTATGCACCTACGCACGCTAACCAAGGGCAAGAGTGATCACTCGAATTGCAAGATCAGTTGACCAGAAGCTAAGCTAGACCCATGGAGGCGATAAGCGCGAGCATCAGCCGGCTGTGCCAGATGGTCCATGACGCCGGCCTGCGGCCTGGCACCGAGGAACGTCTCCAGGTATTGCTTGAGGCCACCAGGGCAAGGGGCCGCTTGGACGACAGCTTCATCTCCTTGTTCGACGAGGTCCTCGTCGGTTTCCTCAACAAGTTCACCATCGTCAAGAAGCTTGCGGACGACTTTGACGTACGCCTCTAGCCAACGCGCCCAGGCTCTGCGATGCCCGCCACCCTCAACGGCCACTATGGTGACAACCTCTTCGATGCACTGGTGGCCCTGGGAATGCCCACCGTTGCGTCGGAGAATGTCCACCTCGAGGTCACGCTCACCGTGCAGCGCCTGGCGCAGCAAGACACCATCGGCATAATCACCCACTTCTATGCGCAAATCGTCCACAAGGACTACTACATGCAAGAGGAGGACGATAGGACGCTGGCCTTCTTGGACCGTAGGGCAACCTTGGACGGCATTGTTCAGAAGCACGTTGAGCTCGCCGCCAACGCCGCTGCTGCTCACACGTCGGTTGGTGACCCAGCGCACTAGGGCATGAGGATGTCATTGATGGATCCGTATGTATTTTTATCTTCTGTCAAATCCATGTAGTAGTATATGGTACTACTATTAATTATCTTACCTTTCGCATCAACTTCATAATTTTTGTACGTACTCCAATTGATGAACGGCGCTAGAACCAAACTTCTCATTACTCTAGGCAAAATCGTTATTTTCTATCTATCGGTCGCGCCATGGAGCAGAACCAAATTTTACCAGTTACGAGTTTAAAAGGAAAAGCCTGTCATGTTCGCGTGGCACCCCCACACGGTTGATCCGGCATGCCGCTCAAGGGGGAATGTGTGCGGTGTTGCATTTTCACTTACAAGTGGGACCGCAGTTGAGCAAACCGACTATCGGCAAACCCCCACCCCGCCCATCGCGTGATGGCTGAGAAAACAGGAGAGAGAAGAGATGGCTGTAGCATGGACTCCAAGAAAATTGGTGTCGGATGGGACTCGTGTGGGTGGCGTGTGCCGTACTGCTAGACGTGAATGCAAGTTATGGCCCGTGCCACCCCACTATATCGAGCCTATATCGAGGTACATAGAATAAATTTCCTAGAGTACGTGCTTAGCCCTCCTCTATCTCTCTTCTCAGCCAGACAGCGGACGCGCGGAGCCCATCATCTGTTTGCTCACATGCTGTCCCACATGTCAGTGAAAACAAAAGAGGACCCACTTAACCTGCACATCTTTCACCTCGACGTCCTGGTGATGAAAAACAAATCCAATAAAGATCTTCAGTGGCCGCTTTTGGAGTTACTCAAGAGTAGTAAATTATATTTACAATTTAACCCAAGATGCACATCACGTGGCTTCAACTACCACTCTATTTTCTTGCATGACACGACCTGGATGCTAGATGTCCCACATGTCGGCAAAAGGAGGAAGAACCCGACCAAATCTTCGGTTGTGCTCTCGGATTAGACTAGTTGTGCTAACTTAAAAATTTTATTTTGTACTCCCTCTGTTCCAAAATACTTGACTTCCATTTGTCCAAAAATGGATGTACGTATATACTAAAACATGTCTAGATACATCTATATTTTGACAAATAGAAGGCATGTATTGTGGAACGGAGGGGGTAGAATGAATGCAAGTTTTGGTATTGGGAAGAAGAGTACATCGATATATTGATAGAGCGCAATTTAGTAGATGTTCTAGCACTTTTAGCTAGCATAGATGCTAGAGATGAGAGTAGTGCACTTGTTGATACTCCTATTAGAATAGAGGCTAGACATGAGACTAGATGCGAGGAAGCAACGTCTACTTCTTTATACTCAAAGAAGAAAGAAGCACACAAGATCGAGCCTCCGTAGATCAACAATGAATGCATTGAGAAGGCACTAATCCAACTTATAGGAGCAGTTATGGAAGTTGGATATCTTCTAGTAAAATATATTCTTGTGGTTCTTATTTTCTTTGGTCTTGCTTTTCTAGTCAAAATTATCGTTGGAGTTCGTGCAAAACGGAGGTCCGTTTGGGGTCGTGCGTTGGAGTTGGCCTTACAAGTGGGACCGCAATTGAGGAAACCGACTATCGGCAAACCCCCACCTCGCCCGCCGCGCGATGGCTGAAGTTAGAGAAATGACGAGGTTGAAGAGGTTGATCTAGCACGGACTCCAAGAAATAAGGTGTCAGATGGATGTCATGGGGGTGGCGTGTGCCGTACTCCTGGACGTGAATGCTTGTTCTGGCCCATGCCACCCTACTACTCCTACTACTTATATAGTACTGGTATCGAGGTTTCGAGGTGCTGGTTACGTACAGCGAACACATTAACATATGGCTACAGTAAAAACACCCGCCCGACGCGCGAAGCATGTGAAGCTAGTACAAATAGTGTACTACTATTGTTGGCTGGCCTCATCCGATAACCTGTTGCAATGCACGTAAAGTTATGTATTCAGAAAATATTTTTTGCCTCGTCGCACCACTCACTCAGAGAAGCGACTCACAAGCAATTCATAAATTTAGTAAGTTTATCACAGGCATATCATTTTATTACATACAATAGGTCATCAACCCACATCGACAACGAGGATACATTATAAATACTAAAGTTTTCATCACACAACAAATAAAAAGAAATGAAATGAACTTCAACTCAACCAATCCTCGGCGTTGGAAACGCTTGCTTTTAAGCACAAGTGATTCTCTACGACGGGCCATCCATTGTCGATCACCAACGCAGGACTGATCATCCAGGCTGAAGCGGCCTACTATATCAGTACCAGGGTAGGGAACCACCCAAATGTCCGAGGTATAGACACAGTTGCTTCTCATAAATGGTAGTAATGTTGTGTCAACAGAAGTTGGATCGCCTTTCACCATCATTGGATAGTTTTGTCCAAGGAAGAGCGAGTTTTCTCCAAGACTATCAATTCTGTACCAGGGAGAAGGTGTTGGCGCTAGCACACTAATATCCATCCTGAATACCATGCAACGAGTGTTGGAATAGGTCCGGAGAGTGCGACCATGGGAGACTACACCTGCTTCCTTAGTACTAACATCATCAGTGTGTTGTATACACACAAGAAGAGGTGATCCATCGGAATTAGTTACCAGGCGCCACAAAGTATATGGGCGTTGCTCGTCCTCATGCTCGTGATCACCACCATCGTCATCTCCCCCTTGGTTATAAAAACTTTCAAGTATAGGTGGTGGAATGTTCACAGGACCTTGGAAACACAAGAAGAAGGTTAATTAGTAAAGGGAAACTTGCTAACCCGCATGCATGTGGATGAAACAATTATAATTACGATGGAAGACAAACGTACCGAAACTACGAGGATCCCATGCAAAAACAGTGCCATGAGTGGTGGAAGAAAACACAAGGCCCTCGTATTGAATTGCATCACAGTAGTCATCCGTGTACAGAAACTGATTTTTGAGCAATATCCATCCAGTCGAACCACAAAGGACGGAAACAAGCTTGTCGAATATAGCAACAACTTCATAGTTGTTGTAATTCCAAGAGTGGTTGGGAACTCGATAAATTGCTATCTTCCGTAGAAGACAGTCACCATGATCGCATTTGAACGTGCGCACAATACCGGTGTGCTCAACCTCTGGGCAGTCAGCTGAGATTTTTGGAAGTGGAACCCGGTCACGAGTGTACACATTCAAAAGTTCCCACTCGCAGTTGGACCCAATGTAAACAACCCAATCTCCATTTGCGCCTGCCCAAGCCTTACCCTCAAACGATGGCATCATACGTATCATTATCAAGCAGCATCAACTTGCACAAGGCGAGGCCTCCATCGTCCCCGCGCCAGTCATCAACTTGACTCTTGGGTTCCTTGTAATGATGTTATTAGTTGGGTCGAGAATGGTCTTGAACGAACCTGCCATGCTAGCCGAGGTGATGATGTCGCACCGAACAATGAGTTCCTCCACCACATCATCTTTCAGATCAGGGCAAAAATAATGGGGTCCTTTCCGGCCTGTTCCCTCCATGGAGAAGACGATCGAACAATGGCAGAAGGAAGGGTGAAGGGCTGAACGAAAATGGAGGAGGGAGAGGAAGAGTGTGCGACAGCAGTTCCAAATCGAGAGGGAAAGGCAAAGAGTCGGTGGACGGTTGCCAGTTTGCCATGGTTCACGAAGAGGCGCCCCGGCCTACATGTCCGTTTAGAAATACTAGTAGAAAAGGACTCACCGTCGTCTCACTGATATGTTGGAACGGGACCACATGTCAACGAAACATGGTGTGTAATTTCTCATGCAAAATGCGATCTGGCCGCGTTGACCCGAGGTGCCGCATTAGTTATCGACCTTTATTTTGTAATGGCGTGTCGATCATTTTTGAAGCATGACTAACTGGTACTGTACACAGAGAAAATATAAACTACTCTACCACTACTCCACCTCCAGTACTAGTAGCATAAAAAAGATATATATGCTGGAGCTTCGACGCTTTCTTGCTAAGGGCTGCCCACTTGCTTTCACACTATCACCCTCTCTCCAGATATGAAAAAGATGGCCTCTCTCTCCTTCCTCACTGGTGGTCACAAATCCACCGGGAAGAAAGGATGTGCAGCGTTGACGCACTCGTCGTCGGCGAGCGAGGTGATGCACTGACGACAAGGCCGTCCTCTCAGACCTAGCGCCCGCGCGGGATGGCCTCCGTCCCCAAGCTCGCTGCCGTAGTGTGTGCGGAGGACGACGACCACAAGCGAAGCCACTTCCCGCCGACCCTCAGGTATACTACCTCTTTTCGAACCATACCCTTGTTCTGTTGCTCCATCTGCCACGTCATTGCATGTGGATCTTTTTCCACTCCACCATCTTCCCAATTTGCTATCCTCTGCTCTGCTGGCCACGCCGACGTAAACCATAATTTGCACTATTTAAGGAATCCCTACTTCATGCAGACTAATCCATGTCTGGGTTGAATAAGTAAAGGAAGGGAGACTATACTGTCCAAGAGAGTAGGCATCAAACCCGCATCTAGGTTGAAAAGGGGAAAATCAGTAGCTAAGGAACGAGTCTTGTGTCTCTTGGTTGAAGAAGGGTAGAAAGGCATGCCAACGCAATAGATAATGACCAGGTCGATCGGTTTGTTGTCCTCACATAGTAATAAGGTGGCTAAAGAGAACAAAAATGGGACGCAATCCACACATGCTGCTTGGATATTTGTTGCTTTGTGCAACCATACCTCCCTCACCACTCTGCGTCCGTGGAGGTACATCGTACTGGTGCGCCCACTGTCCGAGTGGGCCTCCCATGCTCTTATTGCCACTTTTTTGTTGTTAGTATAACGCCAGCAGTCAAGTCAAGCAATGCTACTGCTAAAGTGATGCCACATTTAACAAATGCTGCTCTCAGTCTAATGCCACCAATAAATTTAACCAATGCCATTTAATGTCACTGGATTATTTCAGGGTTAGCTGTTGATTGTGGATGTATTAAATATTTTTCAGCTAAGGCATTCTAATGTTGTTGCACAGCCAGTATACCAACAATGAAACTTGTTACTACCTTCAGATTTTTGCACTATTAATGCTTATAGATTACATATCTCACTTTCATGAGATAAGTTAATTTTTTTGTACAGTGTCACCAAAATGCCAAGGCGCTGATGTCATTTTATTTTGGTTAAACTGCACAAAAAATTATGAAGACAAGAGGAAAGGTCAAGAGTGGGCACCTCCTCCTCTGGCTATTCTCCTGATTCGTTCGATCAAGTTTTTATGTTTGATCGATTATCAAGATTAGGATAGCAATTTTTAAGGTCCCCCGAGTTCGAAATGATATTTACCTTGGAGGTACATGGTTTGCAATTTTTTATACTGTCATTAGTTAATAATGCTAGTTACCTTCAGACTTTTGTATTTGGTTTAATGCTCATGCACAGCTAGTATACCAATGCTGAAACTTGTTACCTTTACATTTTGTATTGTTAACTCTTATAGAAATCTTCCAGTGCTAGAGTTTATTGAAATCTGTTCAGTAAAACCATTGTAATGTACCCTGTAATAAACTAACTACTCTACTGTTGCACTAACCACTGGATTAGTGTATATTTGTAGTATTTTGACGGTGTTGCATTCGCGTATGGACATAAATAAAGTGTGGCAAGCTGTCCCAGATATATGCTCAAGAAAATTACTACCTGTTTTTCTAAATACTAGATGTTTGGGTACTTTAAATTGAACCGTGAAAATGTCTTATATTAAGGAACAGAGGGTGTGGAGTTCACTCAAATTATCCCGGTAAAGCTAGTCACACCTTTGTTAAAATTAATGTTCATTATGTTATCGGAGGAGGTCTGTATGTTTGTCTCTAATGCCTGTTGACTACATACCTGACATCATGATGTAATGTTAAGTCATTTCCTTTTGTATAGTGTCACTGAATTGTCAAGGCGGTGATGGCATTTTATTTCAGTTGACCCGCACAAAATATGCTTAAAAGAAGAGGAAAGGTCAGGAGTCGATCATTCTTTCAAAAAGAACTATATATGCCTTTCTGACATCAGCCGTTGTTGCCTTATTTATTCCTTCAAACAGGTGGTTGGAAACAGTCTTGCTAACTTTTCCATTAAGAAATTGGAATGCTTATATTTGTGAGTCTATGCTTCAACTAGTGTCGTTTTTACAGTAATCACACTTTCAATATCTATGCAAACAGGGATGCTCGATTTTAGTGGAACTGCACAAAAAGTCCAACTGGTTCAACATTAGGAGCATGTTTTCTTCCAAACCTTTATATCCAATTGGTGGCACTATGAGCTGTTCATTACTAAGGTACATGGTTTGCTACTATCTTGCTACTCTTTTTGTACTGTCATTAGATAGTAATACTAGTGGTTTGCATGTGAATTTATGGGCAGGGTGGACCTACATTGGAGGTGTAGGACAGGATTCAATGATTGGATGCTCAATTTCGGTTGTATCGATTTCACCTTTTCCATCACTGCGAACATGGATATCCTTGGTCTGATGAAGAATAGGCGCTATATTTCTGCTCTGAACCAGCAAATCAATTCAGTATGAAATTGTCCAGAGCAAAACATAACTGTATCAGATTGTCCAGTGCAGAACATGATAGATGCTAAGCGGAAGAGACATGTTTAAACCGAAAATACAAGGTGTGGTATATGTTTACTAGCTGCTTAATATTTATGCAGACAGAGATGTCTGCCCATTGCTATTTGGCAAACAAACAAAGTGTCCGCAATTTTGGTTGAACTGCACAAGAGAATAGTATAGTCACTGCATGCAGTGCCATTTGAAAATAGACACAGAAAGATTGGATAGTCACTTCATGGACTGCAAAAAAGTATTACTGTACTATTTATTGGCCAATATTAGGTGCTTCATTGCTTTGGTCTGATTATACAATGGGCATCATTTTGCCTAAGTTAAAGTTTCTATTCCAAAAATAGTCTCGCGGTGCGATCGAGAGAAGACCAAATCATATTGAAGTGGATGTTCCTCCATCATGTGTGATTCATTCTCATGGTTCTAGCTGTTCGTCAAACCACTTACGTTTGTAAGAGGAATTGTAGACTTCACAAACAAATTTGTCTATCAATTTTTACTAAATGTTGGCCAAGAGAAGCATCCATGTTAGTAGGAAGAGCAGATGTTTTTTCTAGATCTTTGCTTTTGGAGCTACATATTTGTATATGATCTATTTATCATTGAGATGCATTAATATGTTGATCTTATGTATGGGAATCGTACTAGTTAGTTTTAGTTGCGACGCAAGATCCGAAGTGGCTGATCTTTGCTTTTGGAGCTACATATTTGTATATGATCTGTGAATCATTGAGATGCATTAATAGTTACTTATTTCTGTTCGCTCAGTGTTTACAAGTTACTGATTGATCACTAGCTAGCCTACTAATGCGCTCCTGGCAGTTTTATTTGCGACGCAAGGTCCGAAGTGGCAGTTTTTTGAATAAAAATGCCTACCTCTGAAGAAACTGACAAGCTACACTATCCTACCTACTCGATCCTACACGAATAAATAGCAGATCACGCACGTACTACCTCCTTTCCGGTTTGCAGGGCTCAATTCAAGAAACGACCTACTCGATCCTACACGCATAAATAGCGGATCATGCACGTACTAGTACCTCCTCTCCGGTTTGCAGGGCTTAATTCAAACCTCTCACCAACCAAGGTACTCCCTCCGTCCGGGTTTATTAGTCCCATGAGCAAAGCAGCAAGACCAAGGCATGGCAATAATTAATGGCATGCAGAAGTCTAATCCTAATTAATTCTAGTGATTTAAGTGGCTGCATGCGTGCCCTCGGCTACGACTCGTTGCATGCTGCTTCGCGTACTGGCTGCGAGCAGTGCCTGCATGCAGCCGACCCTAATTAAGGCAGCTAACTAATGCGAAAAAGATGCGCTTTAATTGTTGCGGGCTTTTTAAATCCGTGGAATCATTATTGACAAGGAGGGAGATGATTCTAGTGCACTCGTTTGATTGACATGCCGGCATGCGACCCAGACGGGATGGGACGGCACTGTCATAATTTTAGTTTCTCTAGTTTTCCACGGCAAGCTGGCGCGCTAAGCCATGCCTGCTTATGCATTGAATTCCGATGACCGTCGCGCTACCTTCCGCCTATAAGTATTGTTTGTTGGCCTTCTCCGGTGGCACCGTGACCCAACTCGCCATACCCTCATAAGCCCCCAGTGGCCCGATGTCGCTCGCCACGTCCGCCATGCCCCCGCCCGTCCGCGGTAGGTGACGCCGGAGACGGTCACCGCCGGAACTAGTGTTCGGTTTTTCACCGGAAGGCAGACGAAGGGAGGAGGAATTCTATCTGTCTTTAGATGGCAATGCAGAGATCGAGGAGTTGTTGGAGCGCGACCGCCTGGCGGAGCAGGAGTTGTTGGAGCGCGACCGCCTGGCGGAGGAGCAGTGTATCGTCGATTTGCGCCGTCAGCGGGACATGGAGCAATAGCGCACCGATGCTCTGAGTCGCGAGCAGAGCACCCGCAACTGGGCCGACTACATGGAGGTCGGCGCTCGGCAAATAGCCCTGGAGGCTGTCGGGCACGCACGCTTTCACGACGCCGATATTTACTACTAGCTCATCAAGTGGGTTTCCCGCTTGGAAGCCGAAGCTTCGGTGGACCACGCCGGCATGGAAAGGGCCAACGCGTGCGAGCAACGCGCCCTATCGCACCTCTTGCAAGTCCGAGGCGAGGCACAGGACGCCGGTGCCGGCGTTTAGCGTGTACCGCAGATGGCGGCCGGCATTGTCTAGTTAGCTAAGAGTAAGTTAGTACTTGTACGCTACTAGAGTATTAGTGGGAGTAGATAGTTAACTTGGCTATGATGGTTGTCAACGTGGAAGTTCAGTACTCTATATGTGGATCAGACCTGTTACTTTGCTTTGAATGTTGAACTTTCCATTTGAACGTATGGAACGGGCTGTTAGTTTTTTAAATGGGTTGTATTTATCCTCCACGGGTTTAGAGGCTGACTTGTGGGCCTACCAAGTTCACGCGTACACAATCAAGAGATGATTGTACGTGGAGAGGATGACAGCAGGGACCCGCCAAGGTCATGGCAGTACGCAAGCAAGTGCCTCCTTATTTCAAGCCAATAAAAAAATGGCTCCTCCTAGTGGATTTCTGACATCTGGGTCCCATGCCATTATCATCGTAGTTAATAAACGAGAGAATTGAACAATGAGCGGCTGACACCAGGGACCCAGCAGTTTGCCCAGTTTTTTTTGTTTTGGGTTAATTTGATAAATGCCACTCCAAATCTGGTGTTTCCGAGAAATGCCACTACAATTTCCAAACTTTGAAAAATGCCATTTCATGCCATTTCTAGTGGCACTTTTCGAAGTCTGGAGTGGCGTTTTTCAAAGTTTGCAAACTACAGTGGCGTTTTTCAAAGTTTGCAAAAATTGAGTGGCATTTTTCAAAGTTTGGAAATTGCAGTGGCATTTTTATGAATCACCATAATTGGAGTGGCATTTATCTAATTTGTTTTTGAGACGGAAGCAGGGTGTCAACTGGGCTGTGCGAGACACTCTGGCCTGTCTAGACAGCCTTTTCTTTTATGTTTACCACAGACCAGCCCAGTAGTTTTTTTTCTTTCTGAAAATGGCTTGCCCAGTTTTTTTGTGATTTGTCAAGTAAGTCGCTTTATCAGGTCTGTTGGGCTGCAAATCTTTCAAGATGAGGAGAGCTTCATTCCGCTGGCCGAGAAAATGGCCTATCGGTAATGAGGAATGGGTTGTACATTTTCAAAACACATCAAACCGGCAATTAGTTTCAAATATCTTTTTTTCATTTCGAGATTTTAAATTGCATTGATTTTTATGCGTGGACAATTTATTGGATTTTATATTGATATACATTTATTTTTAAAATCAGTCTGAATGTGACTCAAAATTTCGGGATTAAAAACAGTTTAGACCACACCGACATATGCAAAATTTCATATAATTTTTTAACCGTGGCCACAATATGGGATGTAATGCAAACAAAAATAATATGGGCTCCAAAAAAACCGTAAGAATTAGCAAATGGGCTGTAAATTATTAGAAATAATGGCAGATGGCCTGTATGCTATTTTCCACAGATTTGAGGCTTTCATAAAAAAAGGTTGACGCACAAGCAGTGACTGTTGGATGTCCATCCAACGGCCGTCGTGCTTCTTCAATCTCTGCTCTTCCTGCTCCAGCCGCTCAAACAAGTGCCGGCGGGACTGCCTGCTCCCTCCTCCCCGCGGTCGGCTGTGCTGCGGCGCAGGCCTCACCGCCCCACCGTACTCCCATCGCTAGCCTAGCCATCCCTCTACTCATCCACACCTGCTGTTATTCTCCGGCGACAGCATACGAACCAGTAAACCCTTGTATAGCCGTACTCCCCTCTGCGTGGGAAACAACTGCCGAGTCTTCCCTGGCTTCGTGTCGTTCCCTTCCTAGGCGTCACCGTCGTCCACCGCCATGGTGCTCTTGGCGCGGCCTGGTCAACATGGCCAATGATCGACATCCATCGGACATGGACTGTACGTGGAGAGGTTGAGAGCTGGGTCCATGGCCGCACACAAGGAAATGCCTCCTTATTACACACAAAATAATTATTCCTCCACCTGACAGCTAGGACCCACAGGAAGGGCCTCTGTATTTTGCAAAAAAACGTTCCCCGCTGACAGGTCGGACCCACCAACTATATCTTCGCACGCAAGGAAGTGCCTCCTTATTACGCCCAAAAAATTGAATACCCCCTGCTAGCTGGGACCCACCATATTGTTGGGCTGACTTGTGGGCCTACTAAGTTGACAGGGATGAAGGGCTTTGTCAACTTAGTCAATACTCCAGTGATTGTACGATGTCCATCCAACGACCGTAGTGCTTCTTCAACCTCTGGTCTTCGTGCTCCAGCCGCCCAAAGCAGCGCCGGTCGTGCCGCATGCTCCTGCCTCCTGTGGCCGGCTGTGATACCGCGGAGGCCTCACCGCCCCCTACTACTCCCACCGTTGGCCAGTCCATCCCTCTACTCACCCACACCCCCTATTATTCTGCGGCAACGGAAGCCTCACACCACAGCCGAACCAGTGAACCCTCGTACTCCTCTTTGCGTGGGCATCCACTGCTGCGTCTTCCTCGGCTCCGCATCGTCCCCTTCCTAGGCCTCTCCGTCGTCCACCGCCGTGGTGCTCTCGGTATGGCGTGGTCAATGTGGTCAATGACCGACTTCCATCGGAAGAGTACTGTGTGTGGAGAGGCTGACAGCTGGGTCCACGGCGGCCGCAAGGAAGTGCCTCCTTATTACGCACAAAATAATTATTCCTCCAGTTGACAGCAGGGACCCACCGGACGGGCCACCATATTTCATGAAAAAAATGTTTCCCCCCTGACAACTGGGACCCACCAGCTACACCTTTGCACGCAAAGAAGTGCGTCCGGGCAAAAAAAACGATTCGCCCCCCTGACTGCTGGGACCCACCAGCTACATCTTCGCACGCAAGGAAGTGCCTGACAGTCGGGATCCACCTAGTCGAAGCGTACGTAGCGTTGTCATTCTGGTTGGGAACGTGTACATACATACTGGTGGATGTAGAGGCGCGCACATGTCATAGTAGAGGCGCGCACGTAGCATGTACACGTACGTACAGCGGCCAGTGTGCAAGAAAGAAAATACGGTCACGTGTGTGTACATACAGGCGGGTTCTCGAACGCCTACTCGCGCATACGTACGGCCAGGGCTCGTGTACATGGCTAGGCCGGAATGGAGAAACTGCATCGTCGTCGTGTTCATGGGGAGGCAACGGAATGCGTCGTGTTCATCGGGAGGCAACGGAATGCGTCATGTTCATCGGGAGGCAACGGAAGCATGGGAGCCAACCGGCTTGGACGGAATAGGTGATGGAAATGAGGCCTGGCGTACCGCAGAACGGAGGAAACGGCCTTGTGTTCGATCGGCCATGTTCGAAATGGGATCCTATTCATCGGGAGGGGTCTGGCGTACCGCAAAACGGAGGAAATGGACCTCCTACGGTCGAAACCGGGGTCTTGTTGATCGGGAGGGGTGGGGCGTACCGCAAAACGGATGAAACGGACTTGTGTTGGAGCGCTACAGTCAAACGGGGTCCTGTTCATCGGGAGGGGTGTGGCGTACCACAAAACGGGACTCCACAGGATAATGTTCATCTCCACCATCGATCTCCTCCAGCCAACACGGGCTACCGTCGACCTCCTCCAGCCTCCACAGGCTCCTGTTCATCCAGCCTCCACCAGGCGCTACTCCATCGGCTACTGTTCAACCACCCCTCCACAGGCACCTGTCCATCGTCTACTGTTCATCCAGCCCTCCACGGGGTCGTCCTATTCATCCAGCCCTCCACGGGGTCCTGTTCATCCAGCCCCAACCGGCTCGATTGATCGGGGTCCTATTCATCCAGAGGCAACGCCACG
>NC_041388.1:34572915-34647535 GCF_002162155.2 Triticum dicoccoides
ATCGATCGGCTTTAGTTAGCAGCAGTAGCGAAGGGATCGCTCGATCGGGTTCAGTTAACAGCCATCGATTGATCGCTCAGGTTCAGTAATGCGTAGCTTGCAGTGCAATCGCCTGGGTTCAGTTAGAGCCCAACGCCTCGCTCGGGTTCAGTTAGAGCCAACGCCTCGCACACACGCGCGTACATGTACGAGAGAAACGCACATCGCTCGGCCCCCGACCACCCACTGTAACCGGGAACTCCCCAAAATTTTCCTCGCCCTCGCTTCTACCATGGTTTTTGCCGTCATGGACGGCCCAAAGAATGTCATGCAGCTGTGTCTCCGGCCCGCCTAGGATGAAAAGCCCATTTTCTGTCATGATGTTTTGTCATAGAAGTAGGAGCCCACCACATCTATGATGATACCGGGTTTTGTCACAATTATCGTCATAGAAGTGTCATAAGTATGACTGAAAAAATTCGTTCGGCCCAAAATGTCATGGATGTGTCTTTTTTTTGTAGTGTATGGTGCCTGTTTTGAGGAAGGTATATGGTGGGTGTATGGTACCGGCGAGAGTTGCGCGGCACAAGAGAGGCTAGCAATGGTGGAAGGGTGAGAGTGCGTATAATCCAAGGACTCAACATTAGTCATAAAGAACTCATGTACTTATTGCAAAAATCTATTAGTTATCGAAACAAAGTACTACGCGCATGCTCCTAGGGGGATAGATTGGTAGGAAAAGACCATCACTCATCCCCAACCACCACTCATAAGGAAGACAATCAATAAATAAATCATGCTCTGACTTCATCACATAACGGTTCACCATACGTGCATGCTACGGGAATCACATACTTCAACACAAGTATTTCTCAAATTCACAACTACTCACTAGCACAACACTAATATACCATCCTCATATCTCAAAACAATCACAAGGAACCAAACTTCTCATAGTATCCAATGCACTTTATATGAAAGTTTTTATTATATCCCTCTTGGATGTCCATCATATTAGGACTAAATTCATAACCAAAGCAAATTACCATGTTGTTAAAGACTCTCAAAATAATATAAGTGAAGCATGAGATTTCATCTATTTCTTCAAAATAAAACCACCGTTGTGCTCTAAAAACATATAAGTAAAGCACTAGAGCAAACAACAAACTACTCTAAAAGATATAAGTGAAGATCAATGAGTAGTTGAATAATTATGCAACTATGTGAAGACTCTCTAACATTTAAGAATTTCAGATCTTGGGATACTATTCAAACAGCAAGAAAAACAAAATAAAATAAAATGACGCACCAAGCAAAACACATATCATGTGGTGAATAAAAATATAGCTCCAAGTAAAGTTACCCATGAATGAAGACGAAAGAGGGGATACCATCCAGGGCATCCCCAAGCTTAGGTTGTTGGTTGTCCTTGAATATTACCTTGGGGTGCCTTGGGCATCCCCAAGCTTAGGCTCTTGCCACTCCTTATTCCATAGTCCATCGAATCGTTACCCAAAACTTGAAAACTTCACAACACAAAACTCAACAGAAAACTCGTAAGCTCCGTTAGTATAAGAAAATAAATAACCACTTTTGTTACTGTTGTGAACTCATTCCAAATTCATATTGGTGTAATATCTACTATATTCCAACTTCTCTTAGGTTTATACCCTCCAATACTACTCATAGATTCATCAAAATAAGCAAACAACACATAGAAACAGAATCTGTCAAAAACAGAAAAGTCCGTAGTAATCTGTAACTCTCGAATACTTCTGTAACTCCAAAAATCCAACCAAATTAGGAAAACCTGAGAAATTGTACCAATCCATAACAGAAAGAATCAGATCAAAAGCACATTTCTGTGAATTATTAAAACTAATTTACTGGGCGCAAAAGTTTCTGATTTTCAGCAGGATGAACACAACATCACCGTAAGCTATCCCAAAGGTCTTACTTGGCACTTTATTGAAACAAAAGATATAAAACATGATTACTATAGTAGCTTAATCATGTGAACACACAAAAATAGTAGGGGTAAATATTGGGTTGTCTCCCAACAAGCGCATTTCTTTAATGCCTTTTTAGCTAGGCATGATGATTTCTATGATGCTCACATAAAAGATAAGAATTGAAACACAAAGAGAGCATCATGAAGAATGTGACTAGCATATTTAAGTCTAACCCACTTCCTATTCCTAGGGATTTTTTGAGCAAACAATTTATGGGAGCAAGAATCAACTAGCATAGGAAGGCAAAACAAGCATAACTTCAAAATTTTCAAGACATAGAGAGGAAACTTGATATTATTGCAATTCCTACAAGCATATATTCCTCCCTCATAATAATTTTCAGTAGCATCATGAATGAATTCAACAATATAACTATCACATAGAGCATTCTTTTCATGATTCATAAGCATATAATTTTTGTTACTCTCCACATAAGCAAATTTCTACTCATGAATAGTAGTGGGAGCAAACTCAACAAAATAACTACCATGTGAGGCATAATCCAATTGAAAATTGAAATCATGATGACAAGTTTCATGGTTATCATTATTCTTTATAGCATACATGTCATCACAATAATCATCATAGATAGCAACTTTATTCTCATAATCAATTGGAACCTCTTCTGAAATAGTGGATTCATCAATAAATAAAGTCATGACCTCTCCAAATCCACTTTCATAATTATCACAATAAGATTTAACAACCTCCAAAATAGTGGGATAATTACTTCCTAAAGTTGACTCTCTTCCAAACCCACTTTCATCAATATAATCATCATAAAAAAGGAGGCATGCTATCATGATAATAAATTTGCTCATCCAAACTTGGGGGACTAAAAATAGCATCTTCATCAAATATGGCATCGCCAAGCTTGTGGCTTTCCATATCATTAGCATCATGGATATTCAAGGAATTCACACTAACAATATTGTAATGATGCTCATCATTCAAATATTTAGTGCCAAACATTTTAATGCATTCTTCTTCTAACACTTTGGCACAATTTTCCTTTCCATCATTTTCATGAAAGACATTAAAAAGGTGAAGCTTATGAGGCAACCTCAATTCCATTTTTTTGTAGTTTTATTTTATAGACTAAACTAGTGATAAAACAAAAAATTAAAAGATTTGATTGCAAGATCTAAATATATACCTTCATGCACTCACCTCCCCAGCAACGGTGCTAGAAAAGAGCTTGATGTCTACTACACAACCTGCTTCTTGTAGACATTGTTGGGCCTCCAAGTGAAGAGGTTTGTAGGACAGTAGAAAATTTCCCTCAACTGGATGACCTAAGGTTTATCAATCCATGGGAGGCATAGGATGAAGATGGTCTCTCTCAAACAACCCAACCAAATAACAAAGAGTCTCTTGTGTCACCAACACACTCAATACAATGGTAAATTGTATCGGTGCACTAGTTCGGCAAAGAGATGGTTATACAAGTGCAATATGAATGGTAGATATAGGTTTTTGTAATTTGAAATTATAAAAATAGCAAGGTAACTAGTAACAAAAGTGAGCGAAAACGGTATTGCAATGCTTCTAAACAAGGTCTAGGGTTCATACTTTCACTAGTGCAAGTTCTCTCAACAATGATAACATAACTAAGAGTCACTCCAAAGTCACTAATAGCCCTAGAGTTTGTAATAAAATAACACCTTAAGAAACACATCAACCAAAACCCTAATGTCACCTACATACTCCAATGTGACCACAAGTATCCGCGGGTTTGATTATACGATATGCATCACACAATCTCAGATTCATCTCTTCAACCAACACAATGAACTTCAAAGAGTGCCCCAAAATTTCTACCGGAGAGTCAAGACGAAAATGTGTGCCAACCCCTATGCATAAGTTCACAAGGTCACAGAACCTGCAAGTTGATCACCAAAACATACATCAAGTAGATCACGTGAATATCCCATTCTCACCACAGATAAGCACATGCAAGACATACATCAAGTGTTCTCAAATCCTTAAAGACTCAATCCGATAAGATAACTTCAAAGGGAAAACTCAATCCATTACAAGAAGGTAGAGGGGGAGAAACATCATATGATCCAACTATAATAGCAAAGCTCGCGATACATCAAGATCATGCCATATCAAGAACGCAAGAGAGAGAGAGAGGGAGAGGGAGAGAGAGAGAGATCAAACACATAGCTACTGGTACATACACTCAGCCCCGAGGGTGAACTACTCCCTCCTTGTCATGGAGAGCGCCGGGATGATGAAGATGGCCACCGATGATGATTCCCCCCTCCGGTAGGGTGCTGGAACAGGGTCCTGATTGGTTTTTGGTGGCTATAGAGGCTTGCGGAGGCGGAACTCATGATCTAGGTTTTTTCGGGGTTTTTTGTATTTACAGGAATCTTCGGTGTCGGTTTCACATCAGGGGGGTCTCCGAGTCAGCCACGAGGTAGGGGAGCACGCCCAGGGGGGTAGGGGACGCCCTCCACCCTCTTGGATGACTCGGGACTCTTCTGGCCCAACTCTTTTGCTTCGGGGGCTTCTTTTGGTCCATAAAAAATCTCCGTAAATTGGAAGGTCAATTGGACTCTGTTTGGTATTCCTTTTCTGTAAAACTTAAAAACAAGGAAAAAAGAAATTGGCATTGGGCTCTATGTTAATAGGTTAGTCCCAAAAATCATATAAAATAGCATATAAATGCATATAAAACATCCAAGATGGATAATATACTAGCATGGAACAATCAAAAATTACAGATACGTTGGAGACGTATCAAGTGGTTGACGGATAAGACCAGCGTTTGGAAAGGAGAGGGTTGAATTCCGCGGCACCTCATTTCGGCATGTTCGAGGGACAGGCGTGTTGGGCAAGCCGGAGGAAAGATCTCCACCGCTGCTATTCCGGGTTGTGCGCCGAGCTTCATGCTGTTGTTTCTTCAAATAAAGTTTGGATCCAGGTAAGCTAATGGGTGAGAAAACCTTACTTTCTGGCTCACTTGTCGAACTTTTTGTCTTGGCAAAGGCTTTGAGTCGGAGAAATGATAGTTACCTCTTCACCGTCTGCGTGGGTGGCCTCTGCGTCATCCTGATAGCAATCAGTGTTAATAAGATGAACATAAAATATGCCAAGATAATCAAGTTCTACCTTCTACTCATCATCCAGGGCAAATAGATATGTCGTATTTGCCTTCTTCTTAGTCTTCTTGGGGGCCTTGTACTTTGCCCTAGCCTTCTTGGCCGGTTTATCCTGAAGTTGCTTGTTCCAGAAAGGACCATCGGTCTGAGGAAAGCAACTAATAGTAAGAAGAAGGCAATGTATGAGAAGGAAGAATAAAGTAAAAATGGCTTGAAATACTTACAGCCGGAGCCGAATTAAGGGTACAGAAGGGTTCAGCCACGTCTTGCTACAATTCTCTAAGCTCTCCCCGAGCAGCATTTTAGTCATTTTGTTGATCTCTTTATCGTTCAGACGTACTTGGTAGTGATGCTGTGGAACTTTGGCGTTGCCAGTATACTCGCGCATTAAACCAGGGCAGCGGCTCAAAGGCATGATCCTCCAAGCAACCCAGCATCGAACCAAATCGATGCCAATTAAGCCATTGGCCATTAAGGCTCTTATCTTGCTAAAAGTGGATCCATATTTGGCTCGTTCAGCAGCACTGATCCGGTCTGGAAGTGGATGTCTTGGGTTAATCCGGCGGTCACAGAAACCCAACAGAGGGTTCTCACCCGTCGGGGAGGTGTCTTGGCAGTAGAACCAAGTCTGATTCTAGTCTTTGGGCTGACTGGGAGGCGTGGCCGTAGGAAAGACAACATTTTTTCTTCTTTGGATAGAAATCCTGCCAAGTTCAAGGCTGGGCCCGTCGGTCATTTCCGTTTGGCGGTTCAAATAGTAAAATTCTCTGAAAAGGTTAACAATGGGCTCTTCCTGAAGGTACACTTCGCAAAAGACTTGGAAATTGCAGATATTGGATACTGAATTGGGCCCGATATCTTGAGGATGAAGCTGATAAAAATTCATAACATCGCGAAAGAACTTTGAGCCGGGTGGTGAGAAACCCCGGCTCACATGATCAACAAAAACTATAACGTCGCCTTCCTTTGGATCAAGTCTAATTTCTGTCCATGGAGCCCGCCAGTGGATAACTTCTTTGGATGATAAGACGCCAACTCGAAAATATTCATCCAAAGATTGTTCCGTAACAGTGGAAGCGACCCAATCACATGAGGTGACTGTCTTAGTCATTTTTATCGCGAAATGCCTAAAAAGGGGAGTACTGGCGGGTCAAATTTGTGATGGTAAGCCCCCGATGGTCACACGAAGGCAAATGTACTATAAAAATTTTGTTAATGTGCACAACAGATTATTATGAGAAAATAAAAGTAATAGCATGGACAAATCAACAAAGCATAGTTGGGTGACATTAACATCAGACAAGTGCAGCTGATTTGAATATTTCATGAATAAACTGGCTGGTGTTTGGCAGATCATAAATTAATGTTTGAGCCACCCATACAGTGGTGGTTATGCAAGTATTTGAGTATCTGAGTTTGAGGGAAACTTCACTAAGTGTTCCAAAATCAGGTTCCATAGATCAGTTCGACAATATTGGATCTACGACAGGTTCAAAAAAGGGAAATAATTGCTAAACCTAAAGTATGATGGCGGAAGAGCATGCGAGTTGGCTTTGAATCTCGGGAATAAGGGGTGCGTTTATGATTGGAAACAAATGCTAAAAACTGCTACCGCGCAACTTCCATACTGGCTTTTGGATTGAAGTATGCACTGGTGAAGAAAACTACGATGAACGCCAATGAACACCTACGAACAGAGGAAACCCTAATGCACATAAAAAGCAGGGACAGGGGAGTACCTGGAAGTGCTGACGGACAGCACGAAGGCGCCATGTTTTTCTGGTTTGTTCAGGTTGATGCAGCAGCCGAGTTGATGCAGACGACAGGGGCGGCGGAGCTCTGGCGGCGTCGGTCATCGCGAGGAGGAAGAAGAAGAGGTAGAGGCCGGGGTCAAAATGAAAAAGAGGGCCCCTGTCCCTATTTATAAGGAGATGATAAGATGGCATGCGTGGAAATCATGGATGTAAAATGATTATGCTAAGCAATGCGACCGCCTCGATTTTTGGGAATCCTATTAAAAGATAAAGATTCGTTGAGATATCCTAGGTCTTGTGTGGGATTAATGCACATGATGTCATGGTGGGTTATAATGATTCTATTTTTATGATTTCATGGCGGGTTATTGCGGTCTGCATAGAATTTGCACTGATGCAGTCTATTATGATAAAGGATGAAGATTGATATGAACGAGTTCAAATCAACCTGGGGCCTAATGTTGGGGATATAACTCCAAGGTATGACCCGCCTAGGAGGGGCCGGATCATACCGTTGGCAGTCCATGGTAAAAAAGGTCCAAGGAGGCCCAAAGTACGAAAGGTGGCAGTTCATAGGAGCAGGCCTGGTGAAAACCCAAGATCTGGGCCTACAAACCATCGTATATTGACTTACCCTGTAAGGCATTGTTAGTTAGAGACCGAGCCAGTCAAGTTGTGTGAGCCGGCCAGGACTTTGTAAGCCTCTGGGTCGCAACTTGTGTATATAAAGGTGAGACCCGGCAGCGGATTAATTCAAGAAACTACAAGTCACGAACTAGGTCAAGTGTATTCGCTCCCTTGTAATCGAAACTCAAGCAATACTACTAGAAGCAGGAGTAGGCTTTTACCTCCATGAATAGGGGCCAAACCTAGGTAAACTCCCAGTGTCCTTTGTCCCATTCAGCCCCTTCAAGCTAACCTAGTTGTGATGGCTCCACACCTAACTCCTTCTGCTAGGATATCCGCTATGACAAAACAACGACATCGAGTGTACAACTTCGCCGTAGCTAGGCCCTGCCCTCTTCTACGTACCCCTACCTCTACTATTAGATCTGTTCCCACGACAGTTGGCGCCCACCATGGGGCAGGTGTCTAAGCGACTTCCGGCGAGGTTGCGATCTTTGATCTCCATCAACATGGTTTCCGGCGATGGATTGTCTTTGGGCCGCGAGATCCGTCTCGGCACGCTCACCTTCATCACCGATGATTTGGCCTAGATCTAGGAAGCCCCCCTCGACGTCGAGGTGCTCCCTATTCATGGGGCAGCGCACTTCCGTGCGAGTGCGTGCAATGTCCTCTTGCGGCAGCCATCGACTTAGTATCGGTCGCCTCCGGTGGCGTCTTCCCTCCCCGCTGCTCACAGTCGTAAGCTATCTGGTCGCACGTGGCTCCAGCGGTGGGTGAAGCACGCGGTGTCTCATCGGTCGTCCACCCCTCAGATCGCGGCGATTGAGTCCGACGAGTCCCTTTATGGCTTGTTCGATCTGTCAACTGGTCACTCGAATACTCTTTCCGAGTGCGAAAGCAATGACCTCACGGTGAATGTCCTCATGGCCAGCCCCCAGCATAGCCCACCAGGATTTCCCTCCGGAGGGGACGAGAGCGTTGGTCCGTCACAGGGCAACGACGAGTACTACCCGCAAGCCCTCACTGTGGAATGTGCGCATCCAGGAATGAGCAGGCTCTCCAGACCCCCATCGTTGGGGAGACCGTCGAGGCTCAGGATTTGGAAGCTGCACGCGTAGCCACTCTGGCTGAATGTGCGCGTCTGGAGGATCTCCAGAAGTCACTCGAAGACCATGCTCACAGGCCACCACCGAATCCCAGTCGATGCCAGCGGCAGTTGTTTCCGACTGGATCTCGAGATGAGTGTCAGGTATACCGCACTCCAATTCAGAATGTTGCAGCAGCTGTCTGTATTGCAGATTCAATCGGACCATCCTGTTCTAAAGCTGGAAGAGGCTTAGAGCAGATTCGGACATTGCTCAAAGCAGCTGGAGAGCAAAATTCGGCTGTTTCTCAGTCGCGCAATAGGATTCATAGCAGGTCCGTCAGGGCGCGCACGGTCCAGTCTGCCCACAGCCCAAGATCACCTCCGAGGCATGAAAATTGTGTTTGTCACTACGACCAGTACCTGGATCCAGGCCACGGGAAGTTTGATCCTCAGAATCAACGCGATGACCGTCGTCGAGTGCCTACGCCCCCTCCGAGGGGTGGTTCGTACGCGCCCCAGTGGTATGATGACAGGCGCCCGTATGGTGATGAGCGGAGAATTCCAGTCCACCCTCGAGAGCCAGGGTTTGATGCAAGGTTAGTCCTTGTGCAGGGCCTGGTTAACAGAGGCAGGGCCAACTGAGAAGGTTTGGACAGGGATTGCCCGAGTGGACGCATAGCATTTGTTTCTGGGCCTGAGTGCTTCAGTAGGGCCATTCGGGCTGCTGAGCTTCCTCCCAACTTTAGGTTGGCTGCAGGGGTGAGTAAGTTCACTAGCGAGTCAAAGCCAGATACGTGGTTAGAAGATTACCAAGTGGTTGTGTAGACCGGTGGAGGCAATGATTAAGTTGCCATGAAGCACCTTCCCTTGATGCTTGAAGGCTTGGCCAGGGCATGGTTAGACTAGTTGGCTCCCGCCAGCATATAATGTTGGGAAGACTTGGCCCAAATGTTTATCAAAACGTTTGAAGGCACTTGCAAGCGGCCCGCTGGTCTGACTAAACTACAACATTGCATCCAGAAGCCGAATGAAACCTTGAGGGATTATATTCAGCGTTCGACCACGCCTCACCATGTGGTGCACTACAAAAAAAGACACATCCGTGACATTTTGGGCCGAACGAAATTTTTTCTGTCATACTTATGACACTTCTATGACGATAATTATGAAAAAACCCGGTATCATCAAAGATGTGGTGGGCTCCTATTTCTATGACACAAAATCATGACAGAAAATGGGCTTTTTGTCCTGGGTAGGCCAGAGACGTAGCTGCATGACATTCTTTGGGTCGTCCATGACGGAAAAAAACGTCATAGAAGCGAGGGCGAGGAAAATATCGGGGAGTTCCTCTCATACCGTACGTGCGTTTCTCTCGTACCGTACGCACATGGGTGCGAGGCGTTGGGCTCTAACTGAACCCGAGCGATTGCACTACAGGCTACGCGTTACTGAACCCGAGTGATCGAGCGATTCCTTCGCTACTGCTGCTAACTGAAGTTGATCGATGCTGCCTCTAGATAAACAATGAGCGTTGCTGGGGGGTTTGGATGAATAGTGAGTGTTGCTGGGGGGTTTGGATGAACAGTTCCCGATAGGGGTGGATGAACAGGACCCGGTGGTGTTGCCTCTGGATGAATAGGACCCTAATCTATCGAGCCGGCTTGGGGCTGGATGAACAGGACCCCGTGGAGGGCTGGATGAACAGGATGACCCCATGGAGGGCTGGTCGAGCAGTAGCCGGTGGAGGGCTGGATGAACAGTAGCCTGTAGAGGTGTGGTTGAACAGGATCCCGTGGAAAGGGCTGGTTGAACAGTAGCCAGTGGAGTAGCGCGCGGTGGAGGCTGGATGAACAGGAGGCCATGGATGAACAGTCGCAGGTGGAGGCTGGAGGAGGTCGACGGTGGATGACAGTAGCCCGTGGAGGCTGGAGGAGGTCGATGGTGGAGATGAACAGTATCCCGTGGAGTCCCATTTTGCGGTACGCCACACCCCTCCGTTTTGACCGTAGCGCTCCAACACAAGTCTGTTTCTTCCATTTTGCGGTATGCCACACCCCCCCGGTCAACTGGACCCCGTTTTGACTGTAGGAGGTCCAACAGAAGTTCGTTTCCTCCATTTTGCGATACGCCAGACCCCTCCCGATGAACAGGATCCCGTTTCGAATGTGGCCGGTCGAACACAAGGCTTTTTCCTCCGTTATGCGGTACGTCGGGCCTCGTTTCCATCGGTTGTTCCGTCCGAGCCCTCTCGATGAACACGACGACACATTCCGTTCCTGCCCAGCCGGTCGGCTCCCCATGAACACGACGATGATGCAGTTTCTCCGTTCTGACCTAGCCATGTACATGAGCCCTGGCCGTACGTATGCGCGAGTAGGCGTTCGAGACCCCGCCCATACGTATGTACGTGGCCGTATTTACTTTCTTGAACCCTGGCCGTTGTATGTACGTGTATATGCTACGGGTCCACCTCTACTACGACACGTGCGCGCCTCTACATCGACCAGTATGTACGTACACGATCACGACCAGAATGACAACACTACATACGCTTCGACCAGGTGGGTCCCGACTGTCAGGCACTTCCTTGCGTGCGAAGATGTAGCTGGTGGGTCCCAGCAGTCAAGGGCGTGAATCATTTTTTTTTGCCCGGACGCACTTCCTTGCGTGCGAAGATGTAGCTGGTGGGTCCCAGCAGTCAGGGGGAAACATTTTTTTCACGAAATACGTTGCCCGTTCGGTGGGTCCCTACTGTCAGGTGGAGGAATAATTATTTTGTGCATAATAAGGAGCTAATTCCTTGCGGCTGTCATGGACCCAGCTGTCAGCCTATCAATGTACAGTACTCTTCCGATGGAATTCATTCCTGACCACGTTGACCACGCCGCGCCGAGAGCACCAGGGCGGTGGACGACGGTGATGCCTAGGAAGGGGACGACGTGGAGCCGGGGAAGACGCGGCAGCGGATGCCCACGAGTAGAGGAGTATGAGGGTTCACTGGTTCGCTGCAGTGTGAGGCTTTCGTCGCCGCAGAATAACAGGTGGTGTGGTGAGTAGAGGGATGGCCTGGCCAGCGATGGGAGTTGTAGGGGGCGGTGAGGCCTCCGCAGCATCACAGCCGGCCACGGGAGGCAGGAGCACTACGGCTGTTGGATGGATATTGTACGATCACTAGAGCTAGAGTCGTTCATATTGACTAAGGTGACAAAGCCCTCAATCCCCATCAACTTAGTTGGCCCACAAGTCAGCCTCCCACTATGGTGGGTCCCAGCTAGCCAGGGGTATTCATTTTTTTGTGTAATAAGGAGGCACTTCCTTGCGTGCAAAGATATAGCTGGCGGGTCCGATCTGTCAGCGGGGGGAACAATTTTTTTGCGAAATTCAGAGGCCCTTCCGATGGGTCCCAGCTGTCAGGTGGAGGAATCAATATTTTGCGCGTAATAAGGTGGCATTTCCTTGCGTGCGGCCGTGGATCTAGTTGTCAGCCTCTCCACGCAAAGTCTACTTCTGATGGTGTCATTCATTGACCATGTTGACCACTCCGCGCCGAGCGCATCCAAGGTGGTGGACGACGGCGAGGCCCAGGACAGCAACCAGCCGGAGATGGGAAGATGCGGGAGTAGAGTCGCAGACGGAGAGATGTACGAGGGTTAACTGGTTCTGGTGCGGTGTGGTTCGGCAGTCGATGGAGAAGAATAGGAGGTGTGGAGGGGTGGACGGATGGCCTGGCCAACGGTGGAGTAGCGCTTCACGGCGAAGCCTGCTAAGCAGAGCTGCTAGCAGCAGGAGGTGGGAGCAGGTGGTCCCGGCGGCGCTGGAGGAAGAAGACGAGAGATTGAAGATGGATGTCAGTCATTGGATGTAAATCCAACGGCTAATGATGTCAGAATCATTTGTTGACTAAGTTGACAACGACTTGCGTTGGCTTCGACCTATTGGCCCACATTTCAGCCTCCAAAAATGTGGCACGTATTCAACCCATTTTTTCAGAATTTACAGTCTTTTTTCTGCGGGGTTGAATTTACAGTCAATTTGATCTTTTTTCTTTTGAATTATAGTCCATTAGCTGGGTTGGGTGAATAAATAATGTAGTGTCCATGTGGCCCATTTATTTGTTTCCTAAAAAATTAGAGGCCATTTGCACTTTCTCGAAATTACAGGCTGATTCTAATTGTAATGTTGGGGTGGGCGCAGCAATGTTATCAAAAAATAAACAGGGGCTGGGCATTTTGTTATATATATATATATATATATATATATATATATAATAAGTGATTTGTTATTACATTGGTCCTTAAATCTTACCAAGCTTTTGTACACAATCACCAGGATTTTCGTTGCCAAAAAAATCTAGGATTTTATTGTTAAGAAATTATTTTTATAAGTTAATAAGATGTGGGATATTGTTTTCTTACATATGTAAGTATCTGTTAAATATATGATGACAATAACAATAATATATAATAACATATAAAATAATTTAAATATATATAATATAGTTAGAAACATAAGTTGGACTAGGCGTTCCTATTCTTATATAGAAAAATAGAACAGACCTCTGCGTTTTCTTCAAAAAAATACATAAATTGGGTTGCCGATGTTTCAGGAAAAATAAAACCTCAGATGGGAGGTCCATAGGCCGGTCGATACATGACGGCCCTCAAGAAAATACAAACCGGCATGTCGTGGGTTGCACATGTTAAAAAAGAAAGCCTAGACGGGGCAGCCCAAAACCCAGCTGATACTTGCTGCCCCACTGATAATAAATGATACCTGCCAGCTCCCCTTCTTTGTTGTGAATTTATCTCCTATAGTAACTACGTTGAAGCACCTACAAAAATGTAACTATGTTGACAAACCCATGGACCCCAATGTCAGTATAGCATTAGGAGGAAGTATTTTTTCGATGAGGCACTTGCTTGCGTACGGCCATAGACCTGGTGGGTCCCAACTGTCCGCCTCTCCACATACAGTCCTCTCCAGATTCCTCTCGTTTGTTCAGCATGTTCACAACGGCAGAAGGCGGCGTCGCGGCGAGCGCACAAAAGTGCAGGAGGAGATCCGACCACCTGAGGAAGTGCCTTATTAGTAACAAAACAACTGAACTAGCCTATTGGCCGAGTGACACTACCCGACAGTTGTTCCGCCCGGGTTCGGTTACACCTGTGCAGCGAAAATATCTCCAAACTTTTTTGCCTCTGCCTTTATTGACATGTGGGTCCCCATTGTCATCTACGCACACCACGTCCAACACTTGACAAAACTTTATCCCTCGTTTTCTCTGTTTTTCGCACACTCGACATTGTGTGCGCATTTTGAAAATAGCATATCTTTTTGACTGTGCATCATATGAAGATGTGCTATGCATGAATGTTGATCGGCATGATGTTAACTGGCTGGTAGTTCCAATTTCGACCATGAATAAAACTACCAACATGATGTTAACACTGTTTGAAAAGGCCATGTTAATATAAATGCTCTGCCTCTGAAAGTTGCAGTTTCTTATCTGAAACTGAAACTTGCAGTTTCTTCTCTGAGAATCACATTGTCTGCACTTTTATACTCCTATGAAACTACAATTTTATAGGTGCTAAAAATAGATCTCTAGAATTCATAAAATACTTCATATGCTCAATACTGCAAATCTAAAATTCAAAAGACATTCATATATGAAAGTACTCTCAAAATAACAACACAAAACACAATTCACAACCTGCAAATACTAACAACCCTAAGCTCGTCCTGACAATTCACAACCTGCCCGACTATTGGGCTGGAGAGGGGGGCAGTCCCTCCTATTCGTCAGCGGCAGACACCCCCCCCCCCCCGTGAGGCGATGTGAATGGTGAGGGAGAGGATGGCGGGGAAGCATCGTCGGGCCAACTACTTTTCTCCTCTTGCAGTTGGGTTCGATCAACGAAGACTCCGCCGGCTCGCTCTGGCACAACACCCTCACAAATGGCACCCTATAGATGCTCGATCCTTCAATCTCTGGTGGATGCTCCATCTGGGATCGATACTCCCACCACCGCTCCCTCAAGATCGGATTTGGTGAATCTGTTTGCTCCATGGCCCAGAGGAGCAGCTCTATGTACTCCCGCATGACTCCCTCCAGGAGTATCGCCACCTTTTCGCTCTGTTGCAGATATTTAGCCATGGATGTCGCCGACGCCGCTAGTTGGTCCTTGTTGTCAAACCAAGACTGTATCTCCAACACCCTAGCTAGCTTCGCAGGGTCGTCGTCTGCGATCCTCACGTATCGATTGTACTCCTCCATCGATCTACTTCTCCACAGCACCTTCACTCACTGGCGGTAGTTTTTCAATGGAAGAGGAGAGGAGCAGCGCTGGTTTTGGATTAGAACGGGAGAGGAGCGACGCTGGTTTTGGATTGGAATAGGAGAGGAGGGGCGGTGGTTTTGAAATGGAAGAGGAGAGGAGCGGCGCTGGATTTAGATTGGAACAGGAGAGGAGCGGCGGTGGTTTAAGAGGAGAAGAGCGGAAGAGCGGCGCTGGTCTTGGAAGTATTTCTTTTGTTTAGCGTATTTTGGGTCAAAGTTTGACCACATATTGTATTTGACAAGCAAAATGTGAATGCATGTCACCAAAAATTGTATAGTTTGGTTCGTATCTGAATGTACTTTCAAATTATATTATTTTTGCAACATATAACATATATTTTATTTGTGAAAATCATGGTCAATTATGACCTAGAATAAAAGGGAGACTAGTTAATGTGGGGTCGCTTTCTTAATTGAAGGGTAAATTGATTTTGATTTTGATCCAGTCACAGCGCATCGGCCCTCTCATCTAATCCTAAATCGCTGTCGCACGCTCCTCTCCCTCTTCTCCATTGCAAAACCACCTCCTCTCCTCTCCCTCTTCTCCATTACAAAACCACCTCCTCTCCTCTCCATCTTCTCCATTCCAAAACCACTGTGTCGCCTCTCCCTCTTCTCCATTACAAAACCACCTCCTCTCCTCTCCATCATCTCCAGTCCAAAACCACCGTCTCGCCTCTCCCTCTTCTCTATTGCAAGACCACCGTCTCTCCTCCCATCTTCCAAAGCTAGCAACGAACCACTCAGAAGGACATCTATGAAGAGGATGCAGCAGCGAATCAGGCAGATCGCCAGCGGCGACCAGGCAAAGTCAGCCAGGTTGAAGGAGATCCTTACTTGGTTTGACAATGAGTGGGAGATTTCAAGGACGGTGAGGGCCATGTGGCAATGTATGCGAAAGAGCGAGACGAAGGAGATGAGGGCGGAGATGTACATGTACTCCTTGGCGGCGGTCACGCCAGAGTCCTTCGAGTTCATCGAGTATCTCCTCTGGGTGATGGAGCAGACAGATTCGCCCGAGGCGAAAGTCAGGCGGAGGTGGTGGGCGTACAGGTCGAAGGTCGAGCACCCAGAGGATAACGAATTGATCGAGTACGGTGTGCCATTCGTGAGGGTGCAGAGCCAGCTGGAGCCACAGGAGTATTCGTTCTCCCACCGCAAGAGGAGGCCGTATGGCGCGACGTCGCTTCCCCGACATTCTCCACGGTTCCCTCAATGCTCGCCTCGTTTCAACGGCGATGGTAGGGTTTAAGGTAAGCTTCAGACTAACCTAATCTTCCACCTTCTCATGCTTACAATCAGTGTGACAGCTAATGAAAATCATGCTTACAATCAGTCTCCGAGTACTACGCCAATCACCCTAAAATAGCTCTAGACCTTTGGGTCAAAGTTGTGACACTGTGTACAAATAAAGAAAAATAGATTGGTGCTTCTTTCAGAAAAGAGTACTCCCTAGAAAATTGCCAATATAAGCTACTAGTATTTGGTTAGAGGATTTTCTGCCGAGAAAGATCCGTCCATAGAGAGCGCCACACATCCCATTGGTGGTCGTGGATGCCAATGCTTGCATGGAGCATGGTTTGTGTCGGTAATTTTACTTGGCACACCTCGCACTCTACATATATGCCTGTTCCTTCCGTACATTTGTGCAGTTCCACCAAAATGCAGCTGAATAACCCTGTTTGCACAGATAGTGAAAAAGTGGTATTATATTATAGTGGCACTAGTTGATGAAACACACAAAATAAATAGAAGAAAATATTGCGATAGTATCATAGCACCCTAGTTTGCAAAAACACTTAAACATTAACAACGGGACTAGTTGATGAAACATACATTAACAAAGAGAAGCAGTTCTTTATCTACATTGGAAATGAAATGATAGAGAGGACACTCGCTCTATTTTAACTATATTATTACTTCATTTTATTAGTGACACTAGGGTCGAGCAGGTGGCAAACAAGGTGTACTGTGCGTCGCAAGGATGAAGGTTGGGGTGCTTAGACTGGGATGATGAAGCTGGCTCTTTCAGTCCCTATCTTCCCCATGATGTTTCTGTGGTAGCATTTGGGTTGTAATCCAAACTTGGTCGAGCTGGTGCTACGTCCCCCTACCTGCCTAGCTTATGTGGCGAACTTGTCTCCTGCTAGTACTTAGTCTGTTCTAGTAGTAGTTGCATAACTGCCCGTTTACACTGAGATGTTTTCGGATAATGGTTCTCTATGGTTGGTTTTCTTTAATGAAATCGGAGGGAACCCCCGCTTTCAATATATAAAAAAACATTGGCACTAGCGGTGCCAAAACATTGCCTCAAATTAATAGTGCCACTCGATTAAGGTGCAAAATAATAACATTACTGCTTTATCATGGCAGTGCCAAAACAGTAGCACAAGAGCAGGATCAACATGCAGGATCTTTGACAAACGCTCAGACCAAAAAGGAACATACCTCGTGATGGGAACCATATCTATAGTCAACGCCATCATAGAAGGGATGACACCAGTCACCAACATGGATGATTCAATTCATGGGAACTTTTGGTGCAGTTCACCTAAAATGAAGCAATCTCCCATAAGCTAGTAGCTTCTTCTTCTTTTTTTAAGAAAAGGGCTCCAGCCCCGGTTCCGTTTCCATCAGAAAACGAAACCCACAGAGCTTCTTCTTCATTAGTTGCAATAAAATTGAGCAACATCAAGGTTGGTTGTGAAGCTCCTGGAATGTTCAACTATAATTTGGATATCATTTGTGCAGTTCAACTAAGATCAAGCATGAAATGTATATCTCTGTTTGCACAAAAACTGTGGAAAGGAGGGTGACTAACAAGTGATGAAACATGCATCAAATGAAAAGAAGCATGTTCCTTATCTGAATGGCAATCGTACAAGGACAGTAGCAATTTCTAAAGCAGCAGCATTGCTAGATATTAGTGTGGGCATTAGGATTAACTATGACAACCGTTAAATACAACATTACTTTAATGGTGCCATTGCTTCATTTTACAAGCAACATTACATTAACAGCTGCTACAGAGTCGGTATTTGGGCACGGGAGAGTGGGCGGACCAGGACAGTTGCATCTCTAACTTAAAGAAGCAACTTATCTTAATGTGAAATTTAGCAGGACATGAAAAAAAGTGTCATTGATTCATATTACTGGAGGCATTACACTGAAAACAACATTGGTTAACCGTGTCCATACTTTTAATAGTGCGACTGCTACATTTTACTAGTGGCATTACATAAGAGTGGCTCGGGGCAACAAACATCAGAAGAGGATATCTGGGTTGGTCCCATTTTTGTTTGGTATAACCACCTTATACTGTGTGAGGCTCCCAAATCTAGTGCTGGACTTACTCTATTGACTTGTCCCCCAGTCCCCACTTTCTTTCCTTTTTCAACCAATAGATCAGGTTTATATTGAGTTTGTACTGCGTTCCCTTTATTTCCCTATTAGACCTAGAGACCGGTTGGATAGCAAGTCTCTGCTACTTTTCGCCCCCCTTATTTCCTCTTTCGACCAAGTCTTAGATTCAGGTAAAAAATCTTCCCCCACCCCCACCCCCTTTCTTCCTTGTTTGAACCAAGTAGTACTAGATTTGAGTGCATGAACTAGTTTTACCTCTTAACGGTACAAAATTACGTGGTTTTCTAATAGTCGATTGATCCTATCTACGAGGGGGGCTGAGAAATAGTAAAAGATACAAATGTAGCTACGTCAGGAGCTCGGGAACTAGAGCAAGGCCGGCTTCGAAGGAAGTTATACCTGAGGGTCGCTGGGATGTCGCTAGGTGGGCGGCGGGAGGCCGGATCTGCCCACACTACGGCAGCAAGGAAGAAGGGGTGGGAGGCCCTCCCTCGCCAGCGACGCTTGGGAGAGAACGGCAAGGCACGCTGATCGGGACACGCCGGTAGTGGGTAAGAGCCATCACCGAGGACAACCGCGTGAACGTTGCACCTTCTCACCTTCCCCGGCAGAGAGGATCCGGCTGGATCTGTGACCAGCGGTGAGCAGAGAGAGAGAGAGTGTGGCCACCGCTGTCGTGTTTAGATCTGGAGAGGACGAGACAGTGCGAAGAGAGCAACACTAGCAAGCAAGCGCGGAGGCTCCTGCCTATATAGTCGAGTACTATTTTTGTTTTGTCTATCGGAGTCGGTTTGACCTCGGCAATGAGTGTCGAGAAGTCTTCATGCACGTGCCCCGGAGGCACAGTTGTCATCATTTTGATCTGAAGCACCGGATTATAACATATAACACGAAAAAATGCCACATGACAAGAAATCATAACCTCACTGCCCAAAGGAGACAACATGAGTCCTGACGGACAAACTAGACGAGGATCAAAGCTCAAATTAAAGATAAACTCGTAGAAAAGGGGTCCGTCGATAGATGTCCTAATTAACATAGCCGGCTTGACCTAGATGGTAGCCGAGTAGTCTTCGTGCATGTGCCCCCAATGACTAGCCCACTCAGTTGTCGTTGTTTAACCCTCGCAGTGATCCGAAGCACATGACACCTAATTTTGCGAGTGACAAGAAACCTTTTTTTAGATTTCTCACCAGAACTACAGCCATGTACAACAGAGCCTGCACGATATGTAGACGATAGCCAATCCAGGCGTGTCTGCTGGAGTCTGGTCACATGCATGGACGAACTGATCTTCCGTGTCTTGCAGGGATCGTCCAGGTACCAACGTATGTACGCCTACAACACTTCTCTAGTACTATCGCTCATTTCTCTCTTCTATTAACTCACCCGACTTGCGGGGCCGGGGAGTGTGCCTATGGTCGGTTCTCAATTGCGGTCCCACATGTGTGTGCAAACGCAATATGACGCGCGTTCCATTTGGAGAGCGGCGTGCCAGACCAACCGACCGTCTGGGGTGCGACGCGAACGTCGGGCGTGTTGTATACTCCGTACATGTGTACCGCCGTTTTCTTGAGGCTTTGCTCCATGGCGCAATCCATGGATACAAAATTAGTATATTGTACTATTTAAAAGTTGAGGGCGGGGCTTTTCCTGCACGGTAGGCAGGGCAGTTCTGCCTAGTCGGTTCCACAGAGACGCGAGAAGATGAGGGAGTAGGCTGCTGCAAATGTAGGGCTGTGTGATTTGACAGCGAGTTACTGCTGGACAGGTGGAGCATCGTGTTTGACTTGTCATTATCATTTTAACTACGGCGCTACGACCGGTGTGAGTCTGCCGATTCCTGACCACCTCCATACAGGTGCCTCTCCCAATGCTCCACCATGTAGAGGCTGGCTCTTGCATGAGAGCCCACTCCTCCACTTTTTCCTTGCCTCTTTCCTCCACATATGCAAAAATGCCATGTAAAGCGGGCTTATAGCCCACTATTGTACTTACTTGCTCCTACAGGTGCTAAGCTTCCCACATAGGCATAAAGTCTGATGTGGCCAGTTAATTAAGAAGAGAGAGACTAGTTTGGTGACCCAAGGAAGAAATGGTGCTAAGTGCGTGTACCTAGGTGAAAAGACAATTTTGAGTCTATAGTTAATTAAATGAAGCAAACTTAGCAACAAAAAACTACGCACCTATGCATTGGGGACTTGATTGCTAAGATATTTAATGCCCTTAGCACCTCATCTAAGCACCATTTCATTGAAAGAGGTCACTCCTTGGAAAATGCAATAAATACTATGAAGAAAGAGATAGAGAGAAGTAAAAAGAATACTCTTATAGCCAACCTTATAGCTAACCTTGTTGTAGTATGAGTGACTAAGTGATGACTATGTATGACATGCCAACATCAAATAGCCTAGCGCACCGTGTTAAATCTCCAAGGGCGCGACCGCGCGAGCAAGGCGACGATCATGGTAGGCGCGACCATGATACGGGCTGCTGGCAGCCCTTGGACCTGAGATCGAACGGTTGCATGCTATGTTGCTGAAAATTTGCAGAATAACCCTCCAGGATAGGATATTCACCCATAGGTCTACAATCACGCCATGCAATCATTCGATCTCAGATCCAAGGGCTCTCGGAAGCCCGTATCATGGGAGAATGGAAAGCTTCGTATCACCTATAATTTTCCCGACGCTTGACATGACATCGAAACCATTTAATTGGGCGTCGAGTAGAGATGACATCTAATTGGGCCCCAATAGCACTGTGCATGAATCCATTTATCCAGCAGGCAAGCCACTACACTGCCATTCGCACGCCCCACTCAGCATTTTTACAATTGAAAAACCGTTGGCAGTTCGCTCCTACTCGTCCCCAGACATCCTTTAACATTATGGTAGTTCGCTCCTAGCCATCCCGTCCTTTCACATTAAGGCAGTTCCACTAATTCTAACCCTCCTCCCAAATCCATGGCGTCCCAAATCTCCATGATCGGCGGTGAGTACAAGGTTAGAACCATCACCGGCGATGAGTTCGAGGTCATCTACACCCGTTCCTCCGTGACGGTGAAAGGATGCCTTGCTCGCTTCAGACGCATGTTCGAAAACTCAAATGATGAGTGGGTCGCTGGGCTAGATGTTGAGTACTCGACAGTCCTGGGAAAAGAGAAGGATGTAAAGGAGGAAGAGAAGAAGAAGCCCGCCGTGATCCAGGTTTGCGTGCATGACTTATGCTTGGTTTACCACATATGCCATGCTGATGTTGAGTGCAAGGAATTTAAGAACTTCCTCAAGGGCGGCCTAGTCAAATTCGTTACTGTGGACTTTATGAATGACAAAAGAGTCCTGGGTCGGATAGGCCTCGTTGTAGGCAACCCCTTTGAGCTCCAGAAGAATCGGTTGCTTCCCTCTCGTGGTCCGCCTTCAATGTTGACCCTGGCAGGAGCCATGGTTCATCCTTCGTATGTTAAACTAGAGAAACCTCCGCACACGTTTCATCATGATGCATGGCAGTGGAATGTACTAGATATAAACCACATCTAGTATGCTTCCATGGATGGCTACCTTTGTTTCAATATCTACAAGGGTTGGATGAAGAGCAAGAGCCAAGTGTGCGGTTCAAGCAAAGAAGTATCGGCCAAGAGAAAGAGGGACAAGGATGAAGTTGAGGACGTGGACCAGGACTCCGAGTAAGGTGGCAGTGTCGTTGCTCATGGTGGTTCTAATGCAATGTCTATCGGATTAGTTGCTTAGTTTAGTTTCAGGTGTGCTTAGTTTAATTTGAGGGGTGTGTTGTGCTGAGCCCCCAGCAGAACTATGTTATGTTTATTCTCATTATATTTCCTACATGTCATCTTGTAGTTGGTATAGTACTACCACTCGTTTCTTCACATTATATACGTACAATATATATGGCCAACATCATATAGCCAGCAGTTTAGTTGTCAAAGAATTTCAGGGTGCTTAGTTTTGTCAAAGAATTCCAGGGTGCTTAGTTTTATTTGAGGGGTGTGTTGTGCTGGACACCATTAACTTATCATTGTGAGAATCGTCTTATTTCTGTCATGTAACATGGTCAACGGGTTTGACGTGAAAATAACAATGTCTAATGGCACTTTTGAGCAAACATCTAACTTAACGATGGCATTTTTTAGATATCTAATTGCATTTTTGAGCAGGCATCTCACAGATCGATGGCATTTTTTGAGTAGTTGTTACTTATAATGGCAAAATTGAGTAGTGATACACAACTAGTGGCATAAATAATAAGAACCCAAGAATTAAATAGGTATGCTAATTTCTTTATTTGTTTAATAGTACTATATGCATAATTTGGCGACGAGCGCTCTCTATATGTACCACCTTTTTTATTTAATTTCATCTTGTTAGTTTTGCTCCATGGCGCAATCCATCGATACTACTACTGTACAAATGTATACATTTTTTAAAAGCCTAGAGGGCGGGGCAGTCTAGCTTGGTCATTTTCACGAGAGGCAAGGGACTTTGTGATTTGACGGCTCATTATTGCTGGAAGGCGGGGCCTTGTGATTTGACTTCTCGTATAAATGTGCCGACGACCTGAGGAGGAGCAAAGAACCGTGTGGTATACTCAAGTTTTTCACTGGAGTAGTACTACGACAGAGGAGCATGAAACACGGCAGCCCAGTGCCATATGGCGATAAAAAATGATGTAATTTGCTAGTCATCTCATTGTTAGCATTGTTCTATTCATGCCTCGCAGAGAACGTGAAACGTGCGGCGGAACACCCAAAGCAAAAGTAGAAACACAGGAGAAAAAGAAGAAGGAAGATTATCACCCCAAATGATCTAATTCACCGCGGAGTCGTAACTGCTTCTTCATCGCCTCCGCGACCTCCATCTCCTTGCGCGTCTCCTCCGCCATCTTCTTCATTCTGTCCATGACGCGGGATTTCTCAGCGCAAGCCTTCATCATTTGTTCCACGGCCGCATTACGTACCTTGACAGCAGCCGGGTGCTCGATGCGGAGCTTCACCAACTCCTCCTTTTGTTCCATGACGAGGGCCTGCAGCATCTTCATCGAGGAACTACTACTCTCATGCAGCTTCTTCCAGCTGGCATTCTTCTCCTTCAGCAGGTCGCGCTCATGGCAGAGCTTTGCCTTGTCCTCCTGAAGTTGCAGGATTTCACCGATCGCCTTCTTCTCCGAGGCAATGCTCTTCTTCAGCAGCATTACCAAGCCGGCGGTCAACTCCCCCTGCTTATTGAGCTTAGCGGGCATGTCATCGAGGCTCTCCTTCAGCAGCTCCACCAAGCCATGGATGAACTCCTTCTGCTTATTGAGGTGCTTATTGAGCTGATCAGGCATACCGTCGAGGGATAACGACTCCAGCGCCGCCAGCTCGGCATGTTCGCCTCCGCGGCTAGGGCGCTCCTGGGAGCCATCGCCTTCCAGTGAGAGATCTTTTGAGGTCCCTGCGTGGCGGCGAGCCCTCTCTTTTTTTCCATAGCCTTGGTTGCCGCTCCCTTGTTACGATTAGTTCTCGATCTAGAGCTCTGCGCACTGGCCATGGCAAGGATGGACGAAGAATAGGCACTTATGAGGAGGACAGGTAGAGTAATTTTTGGTTAGGTAGTTCCCCTTTTTATAACCTAAGTACTAGCATTAGTACTAATACCTGCATAGTCGTAACACATTCAGGTTTGGTACGTACTAGTAGGTGTGAGCAGGCTTGCACTTAATTTTAGCACTACTACTTTCGAATGTGATGGGAACAAGGTAAAGCTAAATTGATGGTTTTGGTTTCGAGGCCCGAAACGGCTACCGATGATTTTAGTGGAACATAAATTTCAAGTAGACTACACTGCTCAGATGGGTAAATATTATGTTGTTGTCAAAAATTGGCACAAAATACGAAGGAGACCAATGGAAGTACTACTAGCAACCCATGATTTAACTACTCGCATGCGCGCTGTGGAGTAGTAATGTCTTTCTTCCACCCTCACGTCCACTCAGTTTGCATGTGTTGTATTAATTGACCATCAATGAAGTGAAGGACTTTACACGCGTCAAATTATCACATGGGGTGGATCTTGGTACAAAATTGTGTCCACCCATGTACCCGCATGTGCGTGCGAGAGAATGACTGCGTGCGTGGCATGCGTGCACATCTTCGCTTCGTGTATGTACCGCCAGTGTGGCTCAGGGAGGACGAGTACATTCTTCTAGAACCAGCAGCACGTCACTGTGATCAATCCACACAAGGATGTCGCGACAACGCCTCCACATGTGCCACGTGGCTTCATGAACTGTAAGAGAGACACTGTGTAGCGTGCCATTGTGTTTTTCACATACTTGAAGTACTAGTAAGGTACACGTGCATTGCACGCGTCAGATTTTGCAGCCAAATTATGAATAAATACCACACTATAGCATGTAAGCCCTGAGTCATATATGCCTGATGCAGACCTTCGTTTAATTCTCATAGTTCATCTCATTCAAAATCAATTAGTTTTTATAAAAAACCAAGGGCCTCTTTGATTCGTAGGATTTCCAAAACGCGGGAATAGGAAAAACATGGGATTAGAGTGGAATGTCGTCTTGAATCCTACAGGATTGTACGAGTGTTTGATTGTGCATAGAAAAAACACAGAATTCTTTCAAAGATGTTTGAGCGGATGGGATGTTTCCTATGAAATCTAGTGAAAATGAATCATATGGAAAAATTCCTATGGTTTATAATCCTACGAATCAAAAAACCAAGATAGGAAAAATTCCTAAGGATTAGAATCATCCAAAATTCCTTTGAGAATCCTTTGAGTCAAAGAAGCCCTTAATCTATTTTATGATTCATGGAATTGTGCTTGTAAAGCATAAAGTAAAAACAAATAATGGCAATTCAACTAGAAAAAAAGTTTGGGCATTTATGATACGAAAGATTCTCGAACAAAGGAGAACCACTATTGTTTGGAGCTTTGTGCATTATGCTTAAGTTCAACCATGGAGTCTGCTAGATTGTACATGTGGCAAAATCCGGTGGGGGGCTAGAAGATGGTGCGAGGGGCCAAGTGGAGGGAGACTATGAAGGAGTGCACAACTGCAAGGTCGATATTTAGAGAGAGGGGGCGAGAACGTGCACTGTTGCATGCAGTGGAGGAGCCATGAAAAATGTCCCATGAGCTAGGAGGCCAAGCATTGCTAATCCTTTACGAGGAGGGCCCATTCATCAACTTAAACCATTTTTACCAGCAATTGTCTAATGATCACATTCATATTAGCCTCGATATATAGTGATGTTAGGGGGGCAGGGCCCTTGCTGCCCCCTGTCTTCGCCATTGTGCGTGCGTCTGAGAGATTAAGTGGAAGGCATGGATGATGAGATGGGGGCATTGGATATATAATTAATGTGGGTGTATTAGCTATATATGTAATTCTATATAGAGAGGTATAGATTGATCGATGTGGACGTGGGAAAGAGGGCGAGACCTCACTATATATATAGATTGATCGGTTTATGTGGAAAACTATGAAAGACCTAGCTATATACACACACACATAGAGGAACATCGATCGTTGCACATGCACGTGAGAGATAAAGATTGCCCGATATGATGGAGAGGGGGATGTGTGTGTGTGTGTCCCTTCATGGGAGACCGACCTGAAGAAAAAGATTGCATGTGTGCGATGGATAATGCCGACTGGTAGTGTGTGTGCATGCATGCACGAGAGAAAGTTATTGATACAATTATAAAGAGAAGACAAATGTGTGGGTGTAAAAGATTAGGTGAGGTCATAATCAATGTAAAGTTGAATTCAAATATTTGAATAAGAGAGCATGATGTTTGAAACCCATGCATGCATGAATATAACGGAGATCTGCACGGTGTGGTTTAGAAACGAGCATGTTGTAATGTGTACACATTTAACAAGGTCAGACTGGTTTGAATTCGAGATATCGATGGCAGACATCATTTGGCCACATTGCATCCGTGCATGGACACACCATTCTAATTGGAGATGATGGGTGGCTTTTGCATCACATATCTATATCTATACCCCTATATATATTATATTTTATATTTTTATATAGTGTGCGGATAACTTTAACTTTGAAAGATGGTCGTTGGATGAGGCCAATCCGATGGTGCAGAGCTGGCAAATTTGAGCACTACTGGCCGTTCGATATCATCTAGATTCCACCAGATTTTGCCACATGTACAATCTAGAAGACTGTATGGCTGAACTTAAGCATAATGCACAAACCTCAAAACACAAGCACTTCTTCTTTGTTCTAGAATCTTCCATATCAGAATTGCGCAAAGGTTTTTCTACATGATTTGTTTCTACTTTATGCCTTAAAACGCACAATTCCATGAATCTTAAAATAGATTAGCTTTCTTAAACTAGATGATTTTGAATGAATTGAACTATAAGAATTAAACGAACATTTACATCATGCATATATGACTCAAAGCTTACATGCTATAATGTGGTATTTATTCATAATTTGGTTGCGAGATCTCATGCGTGCAATGCATGTGTACCTTACTAGTCCAAATGGTGTTTGTGTGTGTGTTGTGTGTGTTAAAGACATTGTACGTAGTATATCATACTAGTATAAATTGTCTTTTTTTGGTACACGTTAAGCTTGTTCTCCCGAAATTTCAAGCCGCGCCTTGTTATGCCGAAATTTCAAGCTAGCTTCTCTGTCTATAGTGCTGCGAAACTCCCGCCTCTTCAACCCGCGCCGTGTTACCCCAAAATATTTAAGATATATCTTTGTCTCGTTGTGCTCCGACAACTCCCTCCATGTCAACCCACGCCTTGCTATTCCAAAACTACAATGCGCGCGAAAACTCCCACCTCCTGTGAAATCCCGACACATGAAATGCCCATGATACCCCTGAACCAAAAGAACCGCCTGAAATCGGTGGGGGTACTTTTGTAACTTACCCCACATTTCGGACAAGCGCGCCCCTAAGCCATGGTTCCCCACTCCCATCCCATCCGCACACCAATTTGTACACCGAGGCCGCGAAAACCCGCGAAGCCCCACACCCTCCTCCGTCTGCCACCCAGCCGGAGCCTCTTCCCCAATGATGCCGTCCACAGCAACACCTCGACGTCCCTCATCCATCGTAACGGATGAGGATCCGTCGTCGATCTGGTCGTCCTGCCGGTTCAGCCACCCCGTCCTCCACCTCCAAGGAGCTGCCCCGACGTTCCCCTCGTCTTTCGCGCCAACTCCAATCCCACACCGCCGTCTTCACCTACACCACTGGAAGAGCAGCATCATCACCGTTTCCTCAGATGAAGCTGCGGCCTAATCAGCGCCACCAAAGAGGTTGTACACTAATCGCCGCATTTTCTGCTTGATTCGATCTCATGGTGTTGCCAGCGCTCGGTTCCGAGCCGACACAGCGCGGCTCCATCCACCGTGGCGTCGCCGGCAACTTCCTCCACGGCGTCGCTCCCTCGGTGGGGACATCCACATCAGTAGGAGCTACTGCTGCTTTAGCTCTCGCTCCCACAACTGCTCTGCTCTTGCTCTCGGTCCCCTACCTGGTATGCTCTTGCTCTTGCTCTTGGTCGTGCTGCTACTCTCGCTCTTGCCCTTGCTTGCGATGCTGCTCCGATTTAGCTACACTTCAGTCGACTGAATCGACTTTTGGGTCAGTCGATTTTCATGGGGTGGGGTGGCTCGCCGGAGTTAAGGAAGAACCAGCCGCAACGAGGAGAGGGGCTCGCCGTAGAGGTACCCCACTATCTATCTTAGGGTTCAGGGTGGGGGCGGTGGTCGCCGGCGGTGGTGGGGCGGTGGCGTGGGGATCACCATAGAAAAAGCTCGGCACGGGGGGCTAGAGGGATGGACGGGGCGGCGGCGGACCGGTGGTGGGGAGTGTTTTCGGGGCGGGCGGGGCCGCGCACCGCTGGCCGCGGGCGGCGGGGGGCGGCTGTTTGGCCGGTGGTGGCTGGTGGCTCAGGGGGGTGGAGGTTGAAGATGAACTGTAGGCCCTTGACTTCATATCCAACGGCTGCAAAATTGACTGGCCAGAGATAAAAACATCAGTTAACTGACGTGTAGCCTCACCTCTAGTGTGTTCAGTTTCGAGAGTAAAATTCAGTTTCGACAGCAAAATTTAGTTTCGACAGTTAAGTTCAGTTTCGATAGTTAAATTCAGTTTTGACAGTTAAGTTCAGAGATGAGCGGCTGATGTATGTTTCACCTAGCACTTTGTGCTTATGTATTTTATGTCATCTATTGGAAATGCTATTAGAATTCCACTCAGGTTAACGCTATCTCTCTTGTCCTACTTCAGCCTTGGCGTCGTACAACTCACCGGAGCTGCTCCAATGACGAAACCCTCCATCACAGTGGAGCAGTACCTCGGGATCCATCTCCAGAAGCCTAAGATCTTCTTCCCCTCCTCCGACAGCCAAGTCAGCCAGAGCATCCTCACCGGCCAACCCAATCATGCTGAGATCGACATGGCTTTGCCAAAGAGGTTGTACACTTGTTGCATCTATTTTTTACTCTACATTTTATATATATTGTCCACTGAGCACACGGAGTAACAAGAAATATGATTATTTTATCCTACTATATGACAAGCAGTGAGGTACCAAGCAACTTAGCGATCCGTGATGGACTCTCTTGAACGCCACCATTATTTATCTCTGTGTCTTTGAGTTGTGCATTTGTCGATGGCCCTGGGCGTTGAGCTAGTAGGGCGGTGGCCTGGGTCCAAAGTAACAGAAGTAGCACAAAAAACATTTTTTAGTGTAGGCTTTTCCTTGCTCAAGCCTCCCTACTAGAATCGCCAGTGCTTCAAAGGAAAAGTGAATGAAAAACATAGGAATTGGAAAGTTTCCTATGGTACTACTTTTCATGAATTTGGTGCAAAGGAATGGAGCAAAGGAAAACTGTAGGATTTGTTCCTTTAGTGTCTCCTTGAAAGAAAACCCATAGGAATTTTAATTTCCACTTGTCATCCTTTTCAAATTCCTATTCATGAAGCACACGACTAAGAGATAGTAGCATAATAGCATTATCACCGTACATTTTCTTTTGGTTTGACTTAATCTCACCATGCTTCTTTGCATCATGTGATCTTCCAATTCTTGTGAACCAAACACCCAGATTGGCAGAAATCCTATGTTTTTAAATTCTCTGTTTTGCACATGCATTCCTATCCTATTCCTATCTATTTCCTATCCCTGCATTGTTACAATCCTCAGATTCAAACAAGCCCTTACACAATTACTTCTTTTACAGATATGTGTCAAAGAGAACCTTGTGTGGTTTGTCCTGCTCCTGCGGTGCTGTGTTCCACCCTAGCTCAGCTGCTCCAACGACGGAAGGGTTCACCACAGTAGGGATCCGCTCTCCAGACTGTCTTTTGCTGCCACAGATCTTCTTCCCCGCTGTCGGCAGCCACGACAAATGCATTACCATCATCAACTGAGCAGATGACCTTGGGGACTACACGGGTCCGCAAGAGAGGTCGCACTCTTTCGTGTCTGCTTACGTTATGCATCGCTTAATATGATGACATGCTACTTTATCGTCGTGTTCACCTATTAGACTCTGAGTCGGGTCCAAACTAATGCTGAAACTTGAGTTTTTAAATGGTTGCGTGGTACATATTGGGGCAGCAATTAGTACTATCTGTCTACTATCTGGTTAATCTCGGGTGTCTACTATGAGTTTCATGTTGGGTGCAAACAAACATTAAAGGCGCCATTATCTATATTTTTTAACTAAAGCTATTATCTGCCTGCTATCATTGGTTTTGGGTCTATCCACAGTTTGCTATCATCACTCTAGATTTGTGCATGCACTCCTTACATATCTCACTATGTTTTATTCCTATGTTAGTTATTGTACACAATGGAACTGAACATGTAGAGCAAAAGAGATGAGCCTTGCGTGGCAATAAAATTGCATGTAGACATCGCTCCATGGTGGGCGCAAAGGAAGCCCCCCCCTCCACCCATTTCGGATCGTAATCAAGAGGAAGATAACTGTTCTGAGGGGGGTTCAGAAGCAGAAGACCACTCATATTTACCCCATGAGGTCTTCGCTCTAACTTGGCATGCTGATGTTGGTAATATCATGCATATGGTGGCTTGCATTGCCTATTGTATACATCAAAGATGTCATCTGCTTAGTTTAGACATGCTTTGTGTCAATGCCGTTTGTTTAGTTTCTTCATCATATATGTGAATCATGCAATGCCATCTTGTTTAGCCAGGCATCATATATGGGAATTTTGCAATGCCACCCTGGTTAGCCAATCATCTTATATGTGAATTCTATCATGACATCATTTTTTATTGCGTGTTAAATTTGTCAAAAAAATTAGTACATTCAATTACTCTTCCTATGCATCAGCCATTCGGCACGGTCATGGGAAAATCTGGAGTGGAAACAAGGTCTTCAGAGCAGACAATGCTATCTGACGAAGCGCATGTCTTGCTGGTTATAGATAGCTCCTCAGAGGAGGATTCAGAGACAGATGACCGGTCCCATTCCCCCCCCTTAGGTGCATGCTCAAACTTGCCAGGGTTATGTTGCTCATATCGTGCGTATGGTATCTTGCATTGCTATGTCATTTGCTTAGTTTAGACATGCTTTGTGTGAATGCCACATGTTTAGTGTCTAATTACCATATATGTGAATTATGCAATAACATCTTGTTGCAAGATATTATATATGTGAATTATCCAATGATATCTTGTTGCAAGGCATTATATATGTGAATTATGCAATGCCATGTTGTTTAGTCAAGCGTCATATATGTGAATTATATCATGCTGTCCTTTTTTGTATTTCTCATTGCTTTGGTCGACAATGTTTGTATATTCAACTACTCTTCCTGTGCATCAGCCATTTGAATTGGTGATGGAGAAATCTGGAGTGAAAACAAGGTCTTCAGAGCAGACAATGCTACCTGCTGAAGCAGATATCTTGCTGGTTACAGATAGCTCTTCAGAGGAGGATTCAGAGGCAGATGACCAGTCCTATTATCCCCCTGAGGTGTATGCTCAAACTTGGCAGGGTTATATTACTCATATCATGCATATGTTGTATTGCAGTGCTTAGTTTTTACATCATATACACGATATTAAATGCCATCTCCTTAGTTGACACATCATATATGTGATTTCCCTTTGCTCACTTCCTTAGTATATAAATAATATATTTGAATTATATCATGCAATGATGTTTACATAGACAGCATGTATCTGAATTATGGCATGCCAACCCATTTTCTGAAGACATAATATAGTTATATCATCTCATCCTATTTACATAGTCATCATATTTTGAATTAGGTCATTCTATCAGTGAATTATATCATGCCATCATGTTTCCATCGATAGCATCTTTGTGATTTATGGCATGCCAACCACTTTAATAGACACATCGTATAGGTATATCATGTCATCCTGTTTACATAGTCATCATATTTTAAAGTATGTAATCCTATCATGTTTAGTTAGCCATCATACATGTGAAATTGTGTCATGCTATCCTGTTTAATTAGCCATCATATATGTGAAATTATGTCCTGCTATTCTGTTTGGTTAGACACCATAAATGTGAATTATTTCATGCCTTGTTTTCTTCCCTACTATCCATTTCACCTGTCTATCTTACAATGTATGTACATTCAATTAGTCTTCTTGTTTATCAACCATTTCAACTGGAGGGGGTGATGGCAGTATATGTGGGAGTAAAAACACGGTCTTTAGAAAAGATCGTGCTACCTGTCAATGGAGATAGAACCACGGTTGTACTTGCCCAAGAACCAGCCCCACCACACATAACCCAGACTCATGCAGATTTTACCCCTACCCAGTTCGACAGAGAACCAGCTACACCCCTTCTAACCCCAACCCCAGCAGATAGTAACCTAGTTCCCGTTGACACAGGACCGTCTCCACCACCGAGCAGTCAAACACGAGCAGTTAGTAAGGCAACTCCATTGCCCAAAGCACGAGGACCACCACTCCGAACCCCAAGTCAACGCTTAAAGCGGAAGAAGAATTGTTCTTAGGTCAGGTTCCGTAACTATGGTTCATACTACTTTGCTCTTGCATCACTATATTTACTCATACCGACTAATTTCAAGTTTGAAGGATGCAATTGAAACTCCAATGGCACAACAGGTATGTTTTAAACCTGTTTCTTTAACGTATTTGCTGTTGTAACTTGCTCTATGTTGATTTCAGTTTCAATTGAATAAACAGTTATGTTCTCATGACATGCACATCACAAGTGTTGTTATTGTTGTGTAGTTTCCCACACTTATATTCTGTCTATGCTGCTTTGTCTTAAATAGATATGATTCAAACTATATCTATCTTGATTTGGCAACATAAACTAGAATGATATAGACCATACATTGACCATACTACATAGATATATGTTTGTTTCATGTTGTTATCCTGTCCACCTTACTACTGAACTGGTTTACCAAAATGAGTTTCATATACTACATTCTAAACCTGTGATGTGTTTCTTTGTTTCTTTTTTAGAACGCGGATAAAATATTGGAGAAGAGTACCACGTTATGCAATGGTAAAGGAAGTAATGCAGATAAGGTTCACGATAGTGAGACATCCCTGTTGGTCTCCAAGAAAGCTGATAAAAACTATATTGAAGACAATGGGACAACCCCAAAGTCCCGTCTTGATGTAGTGTTCGAGTTACTGGCTACTACTGCTGGCACCAGCTCTTCGAACTCGATGCCTGAATCAGTTCGGCTTCTTGAGTCTCAACTTCAAGTTGAAAGACATCAATCAGATGTTATGCGACAGGAAGCCGAAGGACTGAGGAAGTCCCTGCAGAATTCAGATGCATACTTTCTGGTGCAACAGCAAGTGTTGGAGGATTTAAGCGCCAAACAAGAGAAAGTTAATAAGCTTGCTAAGCATCTTGCCAGCATTATGGTTACCCAGGATATTGTTTCTTGAGCTCTTCTGAAGTGGTTTCAGTTCAGGACTTGTTTTGCTGCGGTGTTTATATGCTGCTTTGTTCCCTATATTTGCACTGGTGGCGAACTTTGATGCCTAGTGGATGTAATATGTGTAATAACCGTGATAGCCTAGCGTAAGTTCCTTGCTTATTTATTTCCTTATTGTCTTGTTTATTTGTTTTCGTGTAGTCAATGCAGTTCTTTTTCCGCGGTTTGCTAGTGGCCGCAATAACCTATTTTTTAAAACTAGGCCACAATTACCATGGGCTACATATTTACTGTAGTTAACATGGGCCTCCTACAGGCCGTAGAAACAATGAGCCTTCTAAGGGCCGTAGAAACAATGGGCCTTCTACATGGCATAGAAAACAATGGGCCTTATACGGGCCGTAGACACAATGGGCCTTCTACGGGCCGTATCATCAATGGGCCTTCTACGGGTTGTATCATCAATGGGCCTTCTACGGGCCATATGATCGGTTGGCCAAACATGGGCCAATAACAGACCACATTATGGCCGTAAATGGGCTAGAGTTGGAATCGTCCGTTCATGGGCCGACCATAATGGGTCGTCATTAATCGGCCGTATTTGATGACGCTATGAAAATGGCCCAACGTATTAATGCGCCGACTGTAACCACGGGCTGAATTTGGCCCACAAGCAGAAAATGACAGTGACAGACCGTAAATAGACAAATGCTGGAAATGAGCCCAAGAATAAATGGACCCTGAGAAGGTCGAAAGATAACATGGGCTGGAAACGGCCCAACGAAATAATGGGCTGTTAATGGGTATAAAGTGATACTCTGTTCATTACGGGCCAGTTTCACCACGTGTCGTTAATGGGTATAAAGTGATACACTGTTCATTATGGGCCTTTTTTACCACGGGCCGTTAATGGACCGAGAGTTACAAAGGGCCTCATATGGGCCGAAAGACATCATGGGCCATACATGGGCCGGAAGTTAAAACGGGCTGGAATTATATTGGACGGCCCAGATGACACTACTGGGCCTAATTCAGATAGGCCGTAAACGGGCCCTGGGTTAGCGGGTTGTAAATGGGCTATATGCGAACAAGCTGTTAAGAGGCTTGCCGTGGGCCGGCCCGCCACCTTTTGACCAAGTCAAACGGGCCGGCCTTTTCACAGGAATGGGCCTCTATTGGGCCATGCCACGTGTTGACGTAGCATAGGCGCCTTGGGTCCAATGAGTGGATGACATCTGTCCCAACGGTGAGCCGACACGTGTTTCCTCCAGCCAATGATGATTTTACACGTGGAAAATCCCCATTGGTCGGGGCTGTTAACGGGTTATCGGATCCAAAACTGGACTCGATAGCTTAACGGCGTTCCGTTACGGTGGATGCCACGTATCGGTCACCCTTGATGAAAGCACTTCTATGACGCGTGATTTATCGTCATGGAAGTGGACACTTCCGTGATGATAATTTTGGTAATGTCATGGAACACTTCTACGACAGCACAGGTATGACTATCTTGATTCTGTCATAAAATCGTCATGGATGTACATGCATGATAGAAAACGTGACCTATTGTGACAGACACGTGTCATCACGAAAGTGTATTTTTTTAGTGGTGGAAAATGTTTCTGAGCATCAAGCAGTTTGTGCCTTTAAAGAAGGTGTCAAATATAGAGAGCTCATACTAAAATTTGGACGGTCTGGGACCCTCTCCATGAATCACATGATGGAGATAGCCACTCGGTACGTGAAGCGAAGAAGAGGACCGACTCCGTGGGGCCAAGGGAAAGGTCGTAGACCCTGACACCGGGGGCGGGAATCCTAGTCGGAAGCAGAAGTGCAAAGTTGAAGCCGCTGGTCAAACGGAAGCAGCAGTAGTGACGACTCAAGGCAAGTTCAAAGCAAAACCCAAGGGGTAGTGGATACCCAAAAAGATGAAGGATTAGTCGGGCCAGGACATCCTGGATCTTCCCTGTGCCAGCCGTACGAAGAAAGACGAGAAGGGTAATCTGATTTTACCGAAGCATACCAGTTGACAGTGCAGATTCCTCATTCAACAGTTCCGTGAAGGTCAGTCGAGTGAAAAAGGCTCTGACAAGGATGAGGATGAAGAAAAGGTAGAAGATTACCCAAAGGTCAAAGCTACTCTGGTTATATTTGCTGACGTTGAAAGCAAAAGTCAATTGAAAGTCATCAACCGTGAAGTGAACATGGTTGCTCCGGCAACTACGACGTACCTCAAATGGTCGAAGAGTCCCATTAACTTTGACCAGTCGGACCACCCACCTCATGTTTCTACCCCTGGGCGGCAAGCACTGGTAGTGGATCCAGTAGTGGGAGCCACTCGGTTGTGCAAAGTTCCTATGGATGGTGGCAGCGCCTTGAACATTCTTTATGCTGAAACCCTCCAGGGGATGGGAATTCCGATGTCCCGGCTTAGTGAAAGTAATATGCGGTTTCATGAGGTCATCCCGCGGAAATGGCAAAGTCACTCGGTCAGATTGCTTTAGATATGGTGTTGGTGACTCGAACAATTTCCGGAAGGAAAAGTTGACGTTTAAAGTGGTGGATTTTCACAGTACCTATCATGCTATTCTGGGCCGACCGGCGTACGCTCGTTTCATGGTCCGCCCATGTTACGTGTACCTTAATCTTAAAATTCCCGGACCCAAGGGCGTGATCATCATCACTGGGAATAGGAAGAGAGCCGACGAATGTCTTGAGCCGGGATCCAAGATTGCTGATGAACAGATGGTTGTGGTGGAGTTGGAAGAGTACAAGAAGAACGTTGATCTGAGAAACTTGCTTCGCTCTAAGAAACCCGCTTGTGAGTCTGCTTTTCAGTCGGCAGGAGAAACGACGCAAGTTCACATTCACCCGGAAGATCCCACAGCCGCTCCGACCAACATCTGAACGACGCTCGACAGCAAACAGGAAGTCACGCTCATCCAGTTCCTCTGTGAGAACTGGGACATATTTGCATGGAAACCATCTAACATGCCGGGTGTACCCAGGGGCTAGCTGAGCGTCGTTTGCATGTCGACTCGAAGGCAAAACCTATCAAAGAGCATCTCCGTCGTTCTGCTGTGGAGAAGAGGAAGGACATTGGCGAGGAAGTGGCTCGGCTCCTGGCAGCTGAGTTCATACGTGAGATATACCACTCTGAATGGCTCGCCAATGTCTTCATGGTCCCCAAGAAGGATAATTCACTCCGAATGTGCATTGACTTCAAACATATCAATCGGGCCTACCCAAAAGATCTTTTTTATCACCCATATCGATCAGATAGTTGATTCGATTGTGGGATGCAAGCGGTTGTCTTTTCTTGATGCATATTCTGGATATCATCAGATGTCAGGACCCCGACTCGATGTCACATCGATCTAGCCGGTAACACCTCATATCACTTTGCGGCCTCACGCACGGTATCCCCACGGGTGTCGCCTTACCTTTGCCCGGGACCGTTTGCGCATTTTGGCTCACGTATATGATAGTGTCGCTAGCATCCATATGATAAAGAACCCGGGCTGACATGACTAGTCGTAAACCCAAAGTGGCACAGACTTACAGGGACAGGCATCCATGACCCAGCTTCGAACGTGTCGGTCATCAGCAAGTGGGTCCGGGCTGTAGCACTGGGCTAGCAGGACTCCGGTAAACCGGGCTGTAGCGGGCTAACAGGACTCCGGTACTCAAAGCGTGACATTTCCCCGAAGGGACAGACACAGGAACGAAGAAGGACACATGCCGGCCAGCCTAAGTGTTCCAGAGCAGTAGCGAGCTACCATGGCTCGGTGGAAACACTAGGAGACATTTCCCGGTAAGAGAGGCTACTAAAGATAAACAACTAGATGGTCAGATCCCACACATACCAAGCATTTCAGTAGCATACACACAATATGCTCGATATGTGCAAATACAACGAAGCATCACAACATGACTCTACGACACAAGTACTTATTCAATAGGCTCCGAGGAGCGAGATATTACAAACATAGGTCTCATGACCCAACATTCAGAGTATACAAGTCAAAGCACAAGCGGAAACTATCATGTCTGAGTACAGACCACTATAAATGAAAAAGGCTGAGAAGCCTGACTATCTGCCAGATACTGCCGAGGGCACAAGATCGTAGCTGAGGTAACAAGCTAAACGTCGAAGTCCACGTGGAACTACTAGTGAGACTGAAGTCTCTCTGCAAAAACATAAAATAGGCAAACGTGAGTACAAATGTACCCAGCAAGACTTACATCAGAACTAACTACATATGCATCATTATCAACAAAGGGGTGGTGGAGTTTAACTGCAGCAAGCCAGCTTTGACTCGGTGGCTATCCTAAACTACGACTGCAAGCGACTCTTTTGAGGTGGCGCACACGAGTCCACATATTCACCATATCAATACACCACTATGGATCCGCTCCCGTCTCCCTATGAGAACGCCATCCATAGCACTCACGCTTATCTTGCGTATTTTAGAGTATCCACTTTCACTTGTCTATGAACTGATATAAGCAACCCAGAAGTCCTTTTCCGCGGACACGGCTATTCGAATAGATGATGTTAACCCTGCAGGGGTGTACTTCTTCACACACGCTCTCACCACTTACCGCCATTTACACGACATGTACTCGGCAACCTTCAAGCGGAAGCCCAACATGGGTGTCGGCCACGGCCTGCCTAAACACTCGAGTCTCTAGTCCAGGTTTATCGCCTATTCGGGTTCCATCCATGAGGAGATCCGGCCGGAGTTTCGCTCACAGCCCCAAACGATGTGAACAGGGTTCCCGAGACACCAAACGGGCGCCCGGTACACCGTGCCACGTGCCTACCGCATCACAGCCCACCCCTACGGTCAGCGCTGCCCATGGCCTCCAGCATACTACAAACACCAGAAACTACTTGCAACTCCTGGACAGAGGACAAGGGTGATCAAGAAGCCGAGAGGGTCCATTGGTTTCGGGCCCAATGCGTGGTAGTAGCTGAATCATGGATCACAAACACAGAACTCAGTTCCTGAGGACGGCTGCAATGAGACAACCCACCATGTACTCCTACATGGCCTCTCACCGCTACCTTTATCAAATCGTGTTCACACACTTAGCTCACACACAGTAGGACAGGTTCACATGCCTCTGATTCATCCCCGATGAATCAGACCTGACTCAACTCTAAGCAATAGCAGGCATGACAAACAAACATGAATGAGTAGGCACATCAGGGCTCAAACAACTCCTACTCATGCTAGTGGGTTTCATCTATTTACTGTGGCAATGACAGGTCATGCAAAGGACAAAGGGGTTCAGCTACCGCAGCAAGTAACAGATGAATCGGTGTTGTCCTAATGCAGTAAAAGAGAGCAGGAGCGAGAGAGTAGGATTGTATCGGAATGAACAAGGGGGTTTTGCTTGCCTGGCACTTCTGAAGATAACATTGAGTCTTCATCAGTGTCAACGATCACATCATCGGTATCACGTCTATCGAGAGGGGACAAATACCGGCAACACAGAAGGGAACACAATCAATGCAATGCACAATATGATGCATGATCATGACATGGCAAAATGAATGTGTGTTGGGCTAATGCAACTAAAACCAGATTAAATGGAGTTGGTTTGAATCCAAGTTTCAAATTCAAACTCCATATGTGGATATTTAAATGCCCTTTATATGATTTGTGCTAAACAGCAGCTATAAGTTGTTCTAACATGCATGAAAATGATACAGATGGAATCCTTGAATTTTTCTGATAATTTTTCATATATAATTTATTTAATTTGGAGTTACGGTTAATTTTCTATGAATTTTAGAAGTTTATACAATTTTCTGGATTTTCTGAATTATTTTAGAAAATGATTATCTGCGTCATCATTGCGTCATGCTGACCTCAGCAGGTCAACAGACCGGGTCTAGGTCAAACCTGACACTGGGACCCACATGTCAGTGTGATTAGCTTAACTAAAATTAATTAAACTAATCCTAATAGTTAACAGGGCTGGGCCCCACCTGTCATTGACTCAGGAGAGTCAACCGGGGCCCACCCGTGGTCAAAGTCAAAGTCGGCTGCCGGCGTTTAGCCGCCGGCGAGCCCGACGCGGCGGCGAGAGTGGTTTTGGCCACTCCGGCGACCAAATGGGCCGCGGAGGGCATCTAGGAGGAGCTGGGGACGAGCCGAAGCTCTTGGTGGAGTCAGTTGCGCTCGGGGCGGCCGGATCGGTGCCGGCGGCGAGCGAGGCGGCGGCCGGAGCTTCGGGTTCGAGCGGGGCGAGGCCACAGAGGACGGGAGGGATGGTTAAGGGGCTCGCCGAGCTCCTGAGGATGCTAGGAGCACGGTGCCGTGCTCGGTTTCGAGCCTTGCTGTCTGCAGTGACGGCGGCGACATCGCCGGCGGAGCCGAGCTCGCGGCTCCGGTGGGATCGGGGCTACAGGGCACAATCGAAGGGGGAAGAGGGAGGGGAGGCGTAGGAGCTCACAGCGAGTCCGCAGGGGTGGTCAGTGGGCTCGGGGAGGGGCTGGTGACGACGGGAGGTCGCCGGCGATCTCGGTGGCCCGAGGAGGAAGAAGGCGTCGGGGACGGCTTTCCGAGGCTTCCGGCGTCACATGGGTTGGTGGAGACGAAGAAGAAGGCGCGGCGGTTCTTCTGGAGGCAACGGCGAGGCGAGGGGTGGCCGGTGGCCGCGGCGAACGGCGTCGGTGGCGACGGCTGCGCTCGGCACGAGAGGGAGAGAGGAACAGAGGAGGGGGAGAGCTCGGGAGAGAGTGAGGGGGTCCAGGGGGATCGGGGCGGCGCCGAGGAGATGACGCGCGGCGTCGCGGTGGCTAGGCGATGCAGACGAGCAGGGTGGTGGCGTGGCGAGATCGGGCGCGCGCGCCGTGTCCCCCCTCTGCCTACTGGCGCGAGGAGGAAGGCGACAGGGAAGGGAGGCGGCGGTGGGCTGGGCCGGCTGGGCCGGTTCTGGTGGGCTGCACGGGTGAGGCCAGGTAAGTCCTTCTCTCTCTCTCTTTTATTTTTTTCTTCTGTTTTGTTTTATTTAATTTCATTTTGCCACTGTTTTGAATTTTAAACAAATTCAAACAATGCCAAAAACTCCTCTGAATAATTTTATTTGGCTAGATGGACTTTTCCAAAAGCTTATAAAATATTTCAGGGGGTATTTGAAATTATATTCTAATTATATGAATATAATTCAAATTCAAATAGCTAATGAATTAAATCCAAAGTCCCAAAAATAAATCCTTAAAAATGTTCAGTATTTTGGTTGGGACCAGAACCCTTACCAAAAATTATCAAACATTTAAGAAGAGCCTTTTGGAGCAATGAATGAGATTTCTAGGGTTTTTGCCCCTCTTTTATTTAGGGTTTTGAGGCTTCCAATATTCCTCAATTCAAGTTTCAAAAATATAGACATGATGCACACATGAAGCTAGCCTAGAGCAATGCCAGAAACTAGGGATGTGACAACTCACCCCCACTAAACAAGAATCTCGTTTCGAGATTCAAACGTAGGGTAGGTTGAAGGGGAAACGCAAACTAGTATAATCTTCACGATCCAGGGTGCACTTCAAATGAACGTTGATTTGAACATCATTATTGTCTTGATGTCTTGTTCTGAGAAATCCTGCCAACATGACATGGAGGGAAGAAGGAGACTCTAGAAGGGTCGATCTTCTTGAAGATCGAACAACTCACGGAATGAGACATAGGACCATCTCTCGGGTTGAGACACGAGATACACATCAAGAGGGGTGGAAAGAAACGGATGACGAAGGTTCACTAGGTGGACAACAATTCCACACTTAAGAAGGTGGTAATCGGTTGTCAACGTAGCGAGGAGTTGAGTTGCCATGATACCACAACGAGACACCTTCGGAACCGTGACTCGTAGATACCTCCCCTTAAGTGGCAAAAGAATTACCTTTGATTCAGAGATCATTGAAACTCTTTATACCAGCTTAAGGCAAATCATAATCGATCATTTAGAGGGGTTCGGTAGAATGGCATACTCAAACTTGGATGATGTGGATTACCTTGTTGAAGACAACGTAATGGATGAATTTTGCTTATCACCGGAAAGGGAAGAGACCCATGGTAGAATGGCACATTGGCGGTGCAAGCTGGGAACAAAATGCAAATGCTGGGAATGATTCTGGTAACTGGGGAAGAACCCAACAATAGAGGGTGAATTCACTGTTGGAGTGGTTATAGCATAACCGAGGAAATCTGGGGCAATCCCAGCTAGTGCCGATGATAAGACGTAGCGCTTGTACGTGCTCTCAAGAACTTGAGCATTTCCACAATCATCAAGGTTTTATCAACAACCGCGTCAAGGGTGCTGACAACACAACATACTACCATGATGAATAGCGATGGACGATGCAGATGCGAAGGAGGATAACACTTCCTCATATTTCACCTTAGCGAGGCCAAGCAAATAAAATCTGGATGATCGACCGAGAGACATTTAGCACTCCGCTTCTAATGTTCTCCTTGATGTGCTAGTATAACCCATTCATAGATATGGTTTGATATCTAAAACATCAAGTAAAAGGTCGGACTTCGGGATCTCAAAATCCATAGGGGCAACTAGGGAGTAAATCCTACGAAATCCCTATGGGGAGGTGGCCAACTTCCTCAATCAAGATATTATAATAACAGGTCTTCCGGCTGGGTGTGTTGGCCACGACATCCACTTTACCGGTTATCGAGGGACCAATATTATAGTTCTTGGAGAATGTTCCAACCATCATATCTGCCTGAGATTCAGCTCTGGTTGGTGTTAGGATATTCCAGGCTCATCGAGTCTTAGGAAGAAAAATGAAAGTTTGCAACACAAATCGACGAGATGACGTTGCGGGATTCTCGGGAGATGAACTACGATAGCAAGCTCCAAAACATGAGCTGGTTCTGCTACAAACATGTGAACACGTTGTCCCAGACAAGCATGACCACGTGGTAGTCTTATAATAAAACACTACCGAGTTCAGGAGGGGGAACCATCAACGAGGGTATCGAAGTTCTTTCATAAGTCCGGATTAGCTCTTATGAAGGAACTCCTTCTCCTTGAACAAATCAATCAGTGGCTTGGTGTGCTAGGGATACATATAGATTGAAGGTTGCAAGTCTTCAAACCACAGCATTCTTCGCACGTGTGCATGACTAATTTGGAATGATTCCAGGGAAACAAAACAATCTTCCTCAAATTCATGGCGGCAACTTGCATCATATGCACATGAATTAGGGAAAATCACTACTTTCATTCAAACATATGCTTCATGAACGAAACACGAAGAAATGCTTACACAAGTTTCCAACACTAGGTTGATGTTCAACATGATTCATGGGGGGAGACAAAATGCTACTGATGGGCTCAACAGCAACTCATCGGAATTTCCATATCACTGGACTTCCACCATCATGTGAACACGGTGATGGCATTGGTCAGACCAAAGATGTAATGGTGTATGCTCGAGGGATCAACCACGAGTAGGACAACATTACGAGCATCGTTGGTACTGATTTGATTTGACGATAGCCCACACTCAAATCAAAGGATTGATAAGACAATAGGTCCAGCAACTGATCACAAGGACCAATCGATGAAGATATCATCTTTCTTCAACACACACTACACAAGAATATCCCTTTGGAACGAACTAAGTCAGACAAGCTTTTATCTTCCAACTCTCCAAGTTGTTGTCTAGCTTAACCAACTAGCTCAGGGATATCTAACACCGATTCTTGGAAAGAAGGTGGTTCATAAGAAACCAACTTGATCACGGGCTCAACATAACGGTCAGGTGACGACCTGGTAGTACTTCCGAGAAGATCTTCGGAAAATCACGAACCACCGATATGTTACTAAGCTCGAGAACAATCTTGCTTTTCAGGGCAAGATGATATGATCAAATGAGCGAGGACTTGACAAATCCTAACTCATCAATCAAAGAGTGCACCAGGAAATAAGGACTAGGTAGCACGATCAATCTTAGAATGGTGATTCAATAACCAACATACTAAAAATAAAATTATTATCCTTTAACTACCAAGCAACGAGGTTGCTAGGAGTATTGATTTCACACATCACAATTCATTTGTCGGTATTCCGGTTGCATCAACACGGAACCGAGGAATGAAAAAGGATGGCGAGAAGTATCACTATGTCAAGAATTCACAAAAGGTGGTGCAACTCTCATGAAATTCCTGTCATAAAGAAGGTAATACTTCAGGGTAGAGCAGACCGGAAGCTGGATTGTAACTTGATCTGCGGAACACAACTACTTTGACCCAATCCTAGATATGGAAGAGGTACTGGAGTTTGTTTCTCCTAGTCATTCAGGACGGAATGGCTTGACGGGCCACAAGAGTAATAGGCATCGACAAACGAACGCGCGCATACTCTTGACTATCAATTGATAGACGAGGGTCAGAATGCAACTAACGAGAACAACTCAAAGGAACATATAACTTTCTGAGTTGTGGATGCATAGATTAGTATGTCGAACCAAGTTCAACATATTTCTTCCGGATAACCCATGCAGAAAGGTAGAACTGGCAGAGTCACGATTTATGAATGGAGAACTCCTCAAGAGTACTCTAATTATGATTTTTTTTTGATCCAATAAACATCTGCCATAAGTAGTTCATGGTATTTGGAAGAAGAAGGTACCACGGACTTCAAGGACTATCGCAAAGGTTACTAATATCCTAAAGGCACTAGCAATTACTATCAACATGAAGTAGGTAGAGTGAATCTCGGGTTCAAGAACCCAGGAACAGAATACCTACTACTAAGTAGCATCACGGGATGCTTCCGAGAATAAAGGCCAGAATCTTCACACTAGGACACAAGTCATGGCTAGACCACTAGATGATCCCCTAAGCACTTAGGGTCATAATAATAATTCCAACCTATATGTCGAGGCAATAATTACCTCAACACACCGATTAGTGTGGTTAATCTGGCCCATGGGAACATCGGAAACAGAAGGAAGGGATTTGCAAATGCATCGGACTATTTAGAAACCTGGGATGACTCGGACAGCATAACGGCTATAATTGCGCAAAAAGATTTGAGACAATCACAAAAATGGTGGCATAACCACTCAGAAGCACAATATCAAGGTTCTGAGATCAACAATTAACATACGGAGGTAGTAGGAACTGAACTGAGACTTAAATCCAACAATCTTATAAGTCTACTGATTAGTAACACGTGATCCTGATAGATAGATGAGAAGACCTAGTTCTTAATCCCCATAGGAAAGATAAGATGACTCAGATCAGAAGGGCATGAGGTAAAGGAGTAAAAAGAGCCTTACGTTCCATCCCACAATCAATTCCCTTATATAACTAAAGCATTTCTAGACTCAACTTCGACCAGTTTGGCTTGGTAATCCTACAGGCAGTCAAGCTCTGATACCAACGCTGTCAGGACCCCGACTCGATGTCACATCGATCTAGCCGGTAACACCTCATATCACTTTGCGGCCTCACGCACGGTATCCCCACGGGTGTCGCCTTACCTTTGCCCGGGACCGTTTGCGCATTTTGGCTCACGTATATGATAGTGTCGCTAGCATCCATACGATAAAGAGCCCGGGCTGACATGACTAGTCGTAAACCCAAAGTGGCACAGACTTACAGGGACAGGCATCCATGACCCAGCTTCGAACGTGTCGGTCATCAGCAAGTGGGTCCGGGCTGTAGCACTGGGCTAGCAGGACTCCGGTAAACCGGGCTGTAGCGGGCTAACAGGACTCCGGTACTCAAAGCGTGACATTTCCCCGAAGGGACAGACACAGGAACGAAGAAGGACACATGCCGGCCAGCCTAAGTGTTCCAGAGCAGTAGCGAGCTACCATGGCTCGGTGGAAACACTAGGAGACATTTCCCGGTAAGAGAGGCTACTAAAGATAAACAACTAGATGGTCAGATCCCACACATACCAAGCATTTCAGTAGCATACACACAATATGCTCGATATGTGCAAATACAACGAAGCATCACAACATGACTCTACGACACAAGTACTTATTCAATAGGCTCCGAGGAGCGAGATATTACAAACATAGGTCTCATGACCCAACATTCAGAGTATACAAGTCAAAGCACAAGCGGAAACTATCATGTCTGAGTACAGACCACTATAAATGAAAAAGGCTGAGAAGCCTGACTATCTGCCAGATACTGCCGAGGGCACAAGATCGTAGCTGAGGTAACAAGCTAAACGTCGAAGTCCACGTGGAACTACTAGTGAGACTGAAGTCTCTCTGCAAAAACATAAAATAGGCAAACGTGAGTACAAATGTACCCAGCAAGACTTACATCAGAACTAACTACATATGCATCATTATCAACAAAGGGGTGGTGGAGTTTAACTGCAGCAAGCCAGCTTTGACTCGGTGGCTATCCTAAACTACGACTGCAAGCGACTCTTTTGAGGTGGCGCACACGAGTCCACATATTCACCATATCAATACACCACTATGGATCCGCTCCCGTCTCCCTATGAGAACGCCATCCATAGCACTCACGCTTATCTTGCGTATTTTAGAGTATCCACTTTCACTTGTCTATGAACTGATATAAGCAACCCAGAAGTCCTTTTCCGCGGACACGGCTATTCGAATAGATGATGTTAACCCTGCAGGGGTGTACTTCTTCACACACGCTCTCACCACTTACCGCCATTTACACGACATGTACTCGGCAACCTTCAAGCGGAAGCCCAACATGGGTGTCGGCCACGGCCTGCCTAAACACTCGAGTCTCTAGTCCAGGTTTATCGCCTATTCGGGTTCCATCCATGAGGAGATCCGGCCGGAGTTTCGCTCACAGCCCCAAACGATGTGAACAGGGTTCCCGAGACACCAAACGGGCGCCCGGTACACCGTGCCACGTGCCTACCGCATCACAGCCCACCCCTACGGTCAGCGCTGCCCATGGCCTCCAGCATACTACAAACACCAGAAACTACTTGCAACTCCTGGACAGAGGACAAGGGTGATCAAGAAGCCGAGAGGGTCCATTGGTTTCGGGCCCAATGCGTGGTAGTAGCTGAATCATGGATCACAAACACAGAACTCAGTTCCTGAGGACGGCTGCAATGAGACAACCCACCATGTACTCCTACATGGCCTCTCACCGCTACCTTTACCAAATCATGTTCACACACTTAGCTCACACACAGTAGGACATGTTCACACGCCTCTGATTCATCCCCGATGAATCAGACCTGACTCAACTCTAAGCAGTAGCAGGCATGACAAACAAGCATGAATGAGTAGGCACATCAGGGCTCAAACAACTCCTACTCATGCTAGTGGGTTTCATCTATTTACTGTGGCAATGACAGGTCATGCAAAGGACAAAGGGGTTCAGCTACCGCAGCAAGTAACAGATGAATCGGTGTTGTCCTAATGCAGTAAAAGAGAGCAGGAGCGAGAGAGTAGGATTGTATCGGAATGAACAAGGGGGTTTTGCTTGCCTGGCACTTCTGAAGATAACATTGAGTCTTCATCAGTGTCAACGATCACATCATCGGTATCACGTCTATCGAGAGGGGACAAATACCGGCAACACAGAAGGGAACACAATCAATGCAATGCACAATATGATGCATGATCATGACATGGCAAAATGAATGTGTGTTGGGCTAATGCAACTAAAACCAGATTAAATGGAGTTGGTTTGAATCCAAGTTTCAAATTCAAACTCCATATGTGGATATTTAAATGCCCTTTATATGATTTGTGCTAAACAGCAGCTATAAGTTGTTCTAACATGCATGAAAATGATACAGATGGAATCCTTGAATTTTTCTGATAATTTTTCATATATAATTTATTTAATTTGGAGTTACGGTTAATTTTCTATGAATTTTAGAAGTTTATACAATTTTCTGGATTTTCTGAATTATTTTAGAAAATGATTATCTGCGTCATCATTGCGTCATGCTGACCTCAGCAGGTCAACAGACCGGGTCCAGGTCAAACCTGACACTGGGACCCACATGTCAGTGTGATTAGCTTAACTAAAATTAATTAAACTAATCCTAATAGTTAACAGGGCTGGGCCCCACCTGTCATTGACTCAGGAGAGTCAACCGGGGCCCACCCGTGGTCAAAGTCAAAGTCGGCTGCCGGCGTTTAGCCGCCGGCGAGCCCGACGCGGCGGCGAGAGTGGTTTTGGCCACTCCGGCGACCAGATGGGCCGCGGAGGGCATCTAGGAGGAGCTGGGGACGAGCCGAAGCTCTTGATGGAGTCAGTTGCGCTCGGGGCGGCCGGAATCGGTGCCAGCGGCGAGCGAGGCGGCGGCCGGAGCTTCGGGTTCGAGCGGGGCGAGGCCACAGAGGACGGGAGGGATGGTTAAGGGGCTCGCCGAGCTCCTGAGGATGCTAGGAGCACGGTGCCGTGCTCGGTTTCGAGCCTTGCTGTCTGCAGTGACGGCGGCGACATCGCCGGCGGAGCCGAGCTCGCGGCTCCGGTGGGATCGGGGCTACAGGGCACAATCAAAGGGGGAAGAGGGAGGGGAGGCGTAGGAGCTCACAGCGAGTCCGCAGGGGTGGTCAGTGGGCTCGGGGAGGGGCTGGTGACGACGGGAGGTCGCCGGCGATCTCGGTGGCCCGAGGAGGAAGAAGGCGTCGGGGACGGCTTTCCGAGGCTTCCGGCGTCACATGGGTTGGTGGAGATGAAGAAGAAGGTGCGGCGGTTCTTCTGGAGGCAACGGCGAGGCGAGGGGTGGCCGGTGGCCGCGGCGAACGGCGTCGGTGGCGATGGCTGCGCTCGGCACGAGAGGGAGAGAGGAACAGAGGAGGGGGAGAGCTCGGGAGAGAGTGAGGGGGTCCAGGGGGATCGGGGCGGCGCCGAGGAGATGACGCGCGGCGTCGCGGTGGCCAGGCGATGCAGACGAGCAGGGTGGTGGCGTGGCGAGCTCGGGCGCGCGCGCCGTGTCCCCCGTCTGCCTACTGGCGCGAGGAGGAAGGCGACAGGGAAGGGAGGCGGCGGTGGGCTGGGCCGGCTGGGCCGGTTCTGGTGGGCTGCACGAGTGAGGCCAGGTAAGTCCTTCTCTCTCTCTCTTTTATTTTTTTCTTCTGTTTTGTTTTATTTAATTTCGTTTTGCCACTGTTTTGAATTTTAAACAAATTCAAACAATGCCAAAAACTCCTCTGAATAATTTTATTTGGCTAGATGGACTTTTCCAAAAGCTTATAAAATATTTCAGGGGGTATTTGAAATTATATTCTAATTATATGAATATAATTCAAATTCAAATAGCTAATGAATTAAATCCAAAGTCCCAAAAATAAATCCTTAAAAATGTTCAATATTTTGGTTGGGACCAGAACCCTTACCAAAAATTATCAAACATTTAAGAAGAGCCTTTTGGAGCAATGAATGAGATTTCTAGGGTTTTTGCCCCTCTTTTATTTAGGGTTTTGAGGCTTCCAATATTCCTAAATTCAAGTTTCAAAAATATAGACATGATGCACACATGAAGCTAGCCTAGAGCAATGCCAGAAACTAGGGATGTGACATCAGATCCGACTGTATGGACCATATGAAATAAAAACGGCCTTCATCCGGTGTTTTTGTTATGTGACCATGCCATTCGGTCTCAAAAATGTTGGTTCTACATTCATGCGCATGATCCAGAAGTGCTTGCTCACTAAGATCAGTCGAAACATCGAGGCTTACATGGATGACATCGTGGTCAAGTCATGTAAAGGTTCTGACCTGCTGATTGACCTTGCTGAAACCTTCGCCAATCTGAGAAGATAAAAAATCAAGCTAAATCCTTCCAAGTGCACCTTTGGAGTGCCTGGAGGCAAGTTACTCAGTTTCCTCGTTTCTGAACAAGGGATAGATGCCAATCCCAAGAAGATCGGTGCAATTGTCCGAATGAAACGTCCTGAGTGTTTGCATGATGTCCAGAAACTCACAGGTTGTCTCGCAGCACTGAGTCGGTTCATTTCTCGTGTCGGTGAAAAGGCATTGCCTTTCTATCGACTGATGAAGAAATCTGATAAGTTTGAGTGGATTCCCGAAGCTGAGGCAGCATTTGTTGAGCTCAAAGCTCTGCTCTCCACCCAGCCGGTGCATGCTTGCTGTTCCGAACAACAAACACTACTAGAAAAAGGCCTACTAATGGCGCACCTAATTTGGCCATTAATGGCGCATTAGTGGTGCGCCATTAGTGCCACGCCATTAGTATATTTTACTAATGGCGCACCTCGGATGCGCCATTAGTATATACAACAGTGCGCCATTAGTATGCCTCCCAGGGGGCCATGTATACCCAGGTGCTTTGGCATACTAATGGCGCACAACAACACGATGCGCCATTAGTAACTTCGGCATACTAATGGCGCACTGTTTAATGATGCGCCATTAGTATCATTTGGCATACTAATGGCGCACTATGATGTGATGCGCCATTAGTATGAATATTAGGTTTTTTTTATTTTTTATTTTTCTGTTTTTTGCACAGGTTACAAAATGTATAATTGGACAAAATATAGACAGCACACATCAACAATAGATTCATCGAATACAATAGAAGATTAGTCTCTGAATACAATTCATCATTTTATTCTCCGAATACAATTCATCATATTAGTCTCCGAATTGAAAAGACCGAACAAAGATAGAACATTATATTACAGGTCTCGAGACCGCGAGTTTGTCTTCACATTACAAGTCGATATCGATCATCTAAACTACCATCACATAGAAGAGAGCTGCGGTCATCATGATGAGCATCATCACGATGAAACTCGTCATCATACGGTTCCTCCAACGCTCCCTCCCCTCTCCCGCTAGATAGCGGGCGTATCTAGATTCGGCCTCGGCCCTAGTGGTGTACCCTTTGTAACTGTTACCACTGAATCGGTGAACATGTCTCCGACACTCCTCCCAGTCGTTGTAGACTGCGGGAACCTTACCCTTGTACACGACATACCACGGCATCGCTATGCAGTAGCCAAACGAAACGTTAGTACCAATTCACAGACAATAAATAAGCAATATATAAGTATGCAACAGAACGATCGGAAGAGAAAAGCAAGACATTAATAGCATTGATTACATCTAAGTTGAACGACTCTCGAAACCAAAGAGACATACTACAAGTTCATTAAAGTTTAATTACAACATGAGCCAATCGATGTTTCAGAACTAGACACAGCATCACTGCTTTCGACTCGACTCAAGGGACCGGAGCGTGGATGAAGCCGCCGTCTATCGTGGGAGTCATGAAACAACGGGCGTTGTCAGCCTGCATTTGTAGGATTGTGTCGATGTCACTGTTGGACGGTTGATTTCTGAGGTAGAACTGCCCCGCGGTACGAAGGACATCTTGATGGATGATTTCCGCAAACTCTAACTGGATGCGAAAGAATTCTTGTCTGATGTCCGCGTCCTGGATTGCCGACACGCTCGCGGCCCAATCTTTGAGTCTACTTGGTAGCAGAAGTTGATGATGGTCCCGTACGATCGCCCGCATGTGATGGATGGCGTAGTAGGCACCCTTCTGACCGTCAGGCGGCTGCTTGACGCAGCAGAACGTCGTATTGTGGGAGAACACGTGCTTGCCATACTTACGAATAGGCCTGGTGAAGGTGCCTCCAGATTTGACGTAGCCGGGGAGAACATCATCAAGAACCTTCTTGACATTTGTGTAGTCTACGTTCGACTGATGGTCCGGGTCGAAATACGTGGCCATGGAATATTTGGGGCTTAGGAGGATGAGCGTGCAACGTGTGTCACTGCAGAAAACACGGAATGTTAAAAGAAAAACGATCGAAATCTAAGAATTCATATGTTACGGGGCGGTTGAGGGGAGGACTTACTCGGGAAAGTAAGGCGCGAGGAATTTATCCTTATCTTGGTTTGCCAGAATGACACCTTCGAGGTAAGAACTCGCGACTTGCCGGTCCCCAGCGCTGCCCAAGATCTTGGCACGCATGTAGAAGGGGGCGACTATCACGATGTCTGGGGTCTTGTCGCGAATGATCCGCATCTCCATACTCAGCGAAAATAGCCGAACGAAGGTGTAGTGCAGCGGATGAAGGTTCAACATAGCGTGGATGTCATCAAACCGCAGGACGATCGTACCCCCGATGGAGTTATCCACAAAGCCCTTGCCCTCTGGCACCTTGGCCGCGAAAACCGGGTATGCCACATCCTTCTCTCCGAGACGCCGCTTCTCCAAAGAAAGAACACTGTCATGCAGACTCCGCATAGCACCGGTTGCAGCATCGAGCATATTTCTCGGTAGCATCGGCCTACCCGCCACATGCACCCGCCTCGAGATATCCTCAGGTGAAGGTGGCCCGTCCTGAGCACGGATCGTACTCAGTGTTGGTTGGCCCGCACCCTTGTTAGTCTTTCTTTTGCGTGCCTTCTTCTTCTCCTGTAATGGGACCGAGTTCTGCTTAGAGACCGCCTTCTTGAGTGTGTTGGGGCTGATAATATTTCGCACCTCGCCTATCTGAGGCTCGGTGAAGTCGGCAGCTGGAGGCGTCTCCTGAGAGCTGAACGGCAGACGACGCCTGTTGCAACTTGGCTTCTCCACGGTACCAGCTAGATCGCGCACGTCTTTTGTTGGGTTGGGTTCTTGAGTAGCAGGCCCCATGAAGTCGCCACCGTACCCATGATTGGCAAAGTACTGATCGACGTTGGCAAATGTATCGTCGTCGTCGTCGTTCTGATCCTATGCCATATGCATGTTTGGATCCAGTGGCATAGGGATGTCCGGCACCGTTGCGGCGGTCTTGCCTTGGGGCCGACTTGGTGCCGGCACGACTGGCGGTGTTGTCTTTGGGGTGGTGTCCCCCGCCCCCAAACGAATCTGGCTCTTCGGCCAAAGCAGGGGCTAGCTCAGGCATGCGCTGAGGGTCATCACGTCATCATCGTCGGCCCCGACAGGTCGAATCGGAGGTAACAACTCGTCGCAGCCTGGCAGCACCCGAACCAGTTGAACCCTAAACAAGTTGCGTGGCATCTGGGTACCGTGGAACAAGGGGTTGCCCGGTTGAACAATTTTGCCCTTGGCGACATCGACTAACTCGTTGTTCACCAAGTGCAGGAGAGTGCACGGAACGTCGGCGGCGCCCTGCGAAAACATGTAGGGCGTCAGGGATGCCCAATCAAAGGCAAGGAGATGAAGTCCTTGGCCGAGAGAGGCTTAATTAGTTACCGTGATGATGGCGTCGAGCTCGGCTAATGTCGAGGCACCGCCAACGGCGGGCGTGCAGTTGATGGAGGGGCCGCTTGCTGCAGAGGTGCCGGCCGGTGTACACCCGGGTGCATTAAGCTCCCGTGCCGGCGTCGGAGACACCAATGTCGCCTCCGCTGGAGACACCAATGGCCCCGCCATCGCGTTCTGCGAGTTGCTGGCCGTGAAGCTAGGAATCGGGGGCGGCCCCTGTTGGCCGCCCGCAATCCACGCACTAATCCCCTGGATTAAGGTAGGCACAATGGCGGTGATCGTCGCTCCGAGTTGTTGTTGCACTTGCTCTTGGACAATCTCCGGAATCCGCGCCACCTGTGCCTTGAGTTCTTGAACCTCACGCGCCTGGCTTTCCGAGCTGGTCTTTTTCTCCTTTCGCCCACCAGTGTTATAGTATGACGACCATTTTGTTGACAAGGCTTTGCCGGCCACACGACCAGCTGACGTCGGCTTACTGAGCTTATCCTTGTTCTTCATTACATTCAACGCCCTATTTAGAGTGGTGTCCCAAGGGTTGCTCTTAGTCGACCCCGCGCTACTGCTTTCAGTCGCCTGCAGAAGGAATGTGAACCATTTAGAAATTTGGCTTCATTAATTGGAATGCAACCATATGACGCGGGGGTGTATTCCTTACCAGAACAAGCTCAAGCGCCCTGGTCTTTTGATCCATGGTAAGCTCCTTTGTTTTTGGGTCCTTCTTGTACCGGGCCCTGACAAAGTTCCTGGTCTGCTTGTCACTGTATTTATCGAACAGGGGCGGTAGGCCTTGCTCGGCACGGTCCGCCTCCTCCTTGTCCCATATAGGCTCCGCCACTCTGTAACCGCCGGGACCGAGTGTGTGTTCCCCTAAGTTCAGATCCTGCATTTCTTTCCCCCACTTACTTGATTCGGAGCTTGCGGTGCTCGAGCAATTGATCTTGATGTCGTTGTAGTCATCTTCGGTGATCGAAGGATTTTTCTCCTTGATCTTCTCATAACTCTCACCTTTCTCGATCATTCTCTTCACATTGCTTTTCCAAGTAGACAGGGTCGTGCTCATCTTCGTGAGGGCAGCACTGTTCACTTTATTCCCTTTGAGGCTTGTGTTTTCAAATTCAGTGGGGAACTTGTATCGTTCGTGCAGCTTCGGGAAGAGGAGGTTGCGCAAATTCCCTCGGTCAGGATGCCTGAGGTTCTCGGTGTTGATTGGGACGGTGCTCCGGAGAATGCACCCGAGCTGAAGCGAGTACCCCTTGACTATTCGTTCGGGCGCCGTTGGATTCCCGTTGGAGTCCACTTCAGTAACTTCCTCCTTGAGGGTGTGGAGCACGGTCGGGCGCCGGTCCTTCCGTTGCCTCTTCGGTTGGCTGCCATCTGTGCGTGCGCCGCCATCATTAGTGGTGGCATCCTCGACGACACCATCAGTGGTGGCATCAGTGGGGTCATCCTCGGCGGTACCATCAGTGGTCTCAGGATCGGTGGGGAAGGCGGCGTCCTCATATAAGTGAGGTTGTTCCTCCATCTCCTGGGACAGCTCCCAGAATGCCTTGACGCCCGAACCCCCGGCCTCATTGTTGTTGGCCATGTTTCTCTCTAAATAGGAACAATGTTTGGTCAAAAAGTTGGTTATTGTCAAGGAACAAGATCATGGTCTCATCATTTAGGGTTTGTCGACACCAAGGAGAATTCTAAGTTGGGCCTAATCACTTGGCTCTATTGCCGCCTATGGTTTAATGCAGCTAGAATAAAGGGGCACTTGATCCAACTTAATTAACTACTAAGATACCCCGGCCCATGCATTAGTCACAAGTACCCCATATGTCCTATTTTTAGCAAAGTCATGCTAAAATTCACGGAAAATTTCAGCATGACCTTTGCTGAAAATAGGACATATGGAGTACCCGAATTTGCCGGAACGGAAGTTAATCGATATTCCAGCAAACTCAAGGGCCTCCCGGGGTACCTGCAAAATCATCACGACACGATGGTCGGAGACATGACCTTTGCCTAACAGTTCTGAACTCCTGCCAAAACTGAACACAACACTGCATAACAATTCCAAACTTCTGCCAAAGCATCTTGCCAGCTTGTAGACCAGCTAGTAGACCATCATTTGTTAGGCCAAATTGAGGCCAAACAGAAAACCAATGTGGCCATGGCACAAAGTCCATGACCCAGTACAGGAGACATCTGAAACTATACAACTATACAAGCCTACAGTAGTATTACCACAATATATATATATATATATATATATATATATATATATATATATATATTGCTGTGAACAATCAGGCCAAAGCACATCCAAAGCACAATATGCAGGACAGATAGGCCATCGATATTTCCTCTATGCAAATACAATGGTAGCATCCAGAGGGCAACAACCTTGTACTACTACTTGACACAATTAGCACATCCATATCAAAATTAGTTCTAGCATATATAAGCAGTACCACATAGCAAATTCATAGGAAAACATCATACATTAGCAGCAATTCATAGCAAAACTAGATGAATGTTTGGCCTCTTGATAAAAATCAGCTAGGTTTGCTTGGAATCAAAAAGCCCCAAAGTAGAACCCTCAACATTATTAGATAGAACCAACAATTGAACCAGAGAATAGGTAATCTGTAGTTCAGTAGCACACCTTAGATGTGAGATAGCATAGATGTCTTGTTTTTGGCTACATTTGGTCTGCGTAGAGGCTCATGGAGTAAGATAGCATAGATGTCTGGGTTCTAGCTCATCGCATGCTTTTTAGAAATGAATGAGCTAGCTAGTCACTAACAAATTGAATTTCATCAACTTGCAATACAAGGCTCAAGCAATGGGTCAGGCGTCTTCTAACTATACCAGAAACTTGTTTTGGTCCAAAATGTCTTTTATACTACTCTAAGTAACAAGCAATACTTTCACCACTATTTTAATGGTAACATGCTAGTAAAAATAAAAAAATGGCATTATTCAGGAAAGGTAGTTTTTATAGTAAATCGAGTCATTTTTTTATCATGTATTTTGTATGAAGTATTAAACATCAATAGTGGCCAAAACTGAAGAAAAAACTCCACACAAAGCATACTACGTATAGTTTTGAGCTGCCAAATTATAATAGTGGAGCAGCAAGTGAATCCCTCACATTAATCAACATCCTGATTCACTCACAGTTGACTGATCAGAACAAATTGCTTTCCTTGTATTGGGCAGTCCTTGAAACATAGAAAAAGAGATCACACAATTGATTTAACACTGAAAATTGTATGTCTCTATTCAACATAGGAGACTAGAAAGATGTAACACTGAAAACTGTTAAAGCTACAATATAGGAAAAAATTAATCTGCTCAAGGCTCACAACTGAAAAATAATTAATAGCTTGCAATAACACATCTTAGTGGAACCAGGCAAGAGAAATAAAAGTTGGCTTGCATTGTGGCTTTTGATGGATGTATGGTCTGCATCAGAAACTACACAGAGACCATCGAAACATGGAACTTCATCCGAGGACATGGAACAAACCTTTCTTTCTCTGCTTCCCCTTCTCACTCCACCTCCAGCCTACTTCTTCCGGTCTGGCTTCACCCGCTCTGCCTGCTTGTCCCCCTTCCAAGTTCCAAGTACCAACAAGATGGAAACGAGGCCGCGATCAGTGCTCTGCAATTATAGAAACTATCAGGGATCGCATGCCGAGCAGAGAGCCAAGAACCGGGGCAAAATCAATTCCAAGAAAGAAACAAAGGGTTCCTAATCCACACCCGCGGGATAGATCGACCGGAGGCCTAATGGATCTAAAAGAAGAGGAAGGAGGAGAACTTACTTGGGCTGATGCAGCGGCCGTTGTGGAGGAGAGGCGGCGTCGAGGCGGCGTTGAGGTGCCGGTTGCTCACCTGCACTTGGCGTTGGGAGGGGAGCGGCGATGAGAAGGACGACGAGAGGGAGCGGGAGCGCGAGCGCGAGCGGGAGGAGCCCGAGGACGCGGAACGGGAGGAGGAGCCCGACGAGGTGGACGGGGCGGCGTCCGGGCCGCCGGCGACGAGGGGGAGGAAGGGGAGAGGGAGGCGGCCGGGGCACGTGGGCGGCTGCGGCGTAGTGGGTCGGGGCAGCGGCGGTGGTGGCGCGGTGGAGGGAGGGAGAGGGAACTGGCGAGGGGGAGAGGGAAGGGCGGATCGGGCGAAGGGGGGGAGGGAAGGGGGGATCGGGCACAATACTAATGGCGCACCACCCCTCGGTGCGCCATAAGTACATCCATACTAATGGCGCACCTCACCGTGGTGCGCCATTAGTACTTTTTTTTCTTATAGCAATGGCACAATACTAATGGCGCACCACCCCTCGGTGCGCCATAAGTACATCCATACTAATGGCGCACCTCACCGTGGTGCGCCATTAGTATTTTTTTTATAAGACAGTAATAATTTTTTAAACTTGTTTAAATCATAACAGTAATATTTTTTTATAAGACGGTAACAGTAATATTTTTTTATAAGACAGTCATATTTTTTAAAAAAATATCATCAAACAGTAATGCCGGTGGAGCGGGGGAGGGTGCGCGGGGTGCGGGGGGTCGGTGGCGGCGGTTGAGTAGGGGAGGGGTGCGGGGGGTCGGCGGCGGCGGTTGAGTAGGGGAATCAAGGGTGCGGGAGGTCGGCAGCGGCGGCCGGTGGACCGGGGGGTGCTCGGCGGTGAGGGGGACCGGATCTGGCAAGGTGGGATAGCGATCGAGATGGAGGGGGATCGAGATCGAGTGTCCATGAAATTTAAAAATATTCATGATAGTTCAAAAAGTGCCCATGAAATACAATCGAGAAATGAAGGCTACGATTTAAATACAATTGATCTTAGCTAGCTATTTGTTCATAATCTTCTTGCCCTTCTTTTTCGCAAATGGAGTTCTTCTGTGGAACGGACGTCCTTTAGGTAGGGTGGTCCTGCTTCTTCTTGTGGTGTATGCTGCTACTTCATCATCGTCGTCATGTTCGATCCTCGGGTCGCCGTACTTGTCGAAGTCTTGCTCATTGGCTACTCCATCCATTCCGATGATCTTCCTTTTGCCTGTCCTCACGACAACACGACTGGGCTTTGACGGGTCGGTAATGAAGAAGCATTGGTCCACTTGGGAAGCCAGTACCCATGGCTCATTTTTCGCGGTGACATTTGCGCCCGCGGTCTTGGATTTGGCTTCTGGTATAACCATGGTGGTGAAATACCGGTCTTCTTTTAGGACGCTCTTGGCCCATCTGACACGGAACATCGGGACCTTCTCTCCAGCGTAGCTCAGCTCCGAGATCTCCTCGATCCTTCCCTAGTATCTGTCCTTGTCGTTACCGGTGTAGGATTCCATCGTTACCCTGGAGTTCTGATAACCATCGCTCTTCATGTCCTTGGCCTCGGTGTAGAATGTGTAGTCGTTGATATGGTACGCCTCATAGGTCATCAGGTTGTGCTTGGCGCCCTGTGACAAGGCGAATATGAGTTGTTCTTCCGCAGAAGAATCCTCATGTAAAGGGTATGACAGAAGCTTCTGCTTGAACCAACGCGTGAAACATGAGTTGTGCTCTTTGAGTATATCTCCGTCCGTCCTCTGTTGGCCCCGGTCATTGTACGTCTTCTTAATAAAGGTTTTGTGTTGTACCACCCAAGGATCGACCACGTCTATGTGTTGTAGCGCGACTAGGTTTGCTCTTTCAAAGTCGGCGAGTCGACCCTCGAAGTCGACATGCATTTCGCGATGACCCTCATGGTGACCCCATCCAACGAGCCTGCCGAGGTGCCTGTTGACGGGCAGACCAACGGGGTTCTCGATGCCTAGATAATTCGTGCAGTAGGAGATGCACTCTTCGGTCAGAAAGCCCCCGGCTATGCTTCCCTCTGGACGTGACATGTTGCGAACGTATCCTTTGATGACACCATTCATCCTTTCGAACGGCATCATGTTGTGCAGGAACGTCGGCCTGAGTTGGATGATATCGTCCATGATATGGACCAGCAGATGCACCATAACGTCGAAGAATGCGGGCGGGAAGTACATCTCAAGCTCGCATAGTATCACCACAATCTCTTCCTGTAGCCTTCTGAGTTGCCTCACGCCAACAGACTTCCGAGAGATGACGTCGAAAAAGTTGCATAGGCCAAATAGGGTTTCTTGGGCGTGCGCGTCCATGATCCCACGGATTGCAACTGCAAGTATCTGCATCATCAGCATGTGACAGTCGTGAGACTTCATCCCGCTGAACTTCAGCTTCGCTGGGTCTAGGTATCTGCTTATCTTCCCCACGTAACCGTAAGGAAGTTTTATTCCTACGAGGCAGGTGAAAAACTGCTCGATCTCCTCCTGACTTAGAGTGAAGCACGCGGGAGGGCAGTCATTTCCGGTCTTCTTGGCCTTCTTGCCTTTGCGACGACTTTCCATGTCCTGCTTTGCCTCATCATCATCATCATCATCATCATCATATATAGCGTGAAGCTCCTGCCTGATGCCCATTGATTTCAAGTCTGCCCTTGCTTTCGGCCCATCTTTGGTCCTCTCTGGCATGTTGAGCAGGGTACCAAGCAGACTCTCGCACACGTTCTTCGTGATATGCATGACATCAAGGCTATGAGGCACACGGTGGATCTTCCAATACGGCAAGTCCCAGAAAACAGACCTCGTTTTCCATACCTTCAGCAGCGGCTCTGGCGCCTTTCGCTTCTTTCCCGGCTCTGGCGCCTTTTGCTTCTTTCTCGGCAGTGGGCAGTCTTTCCAATTTTTCAACGGCTCGTCTATTTCCTCGCCGCTCCTCGTACGCGGGCGTCCTCGGGGTTCGGTTTCACCATCGAACAGATCCTTGCGTTTTCTCCATGGGTCATCGTCGCGAAGCCACCTTCGATGTCCCATGAACACGATTTTCGAAGACCCGGGATCTCTATCTAGCTGGCGATACGTTGTGTCATCCATGCACCTGACGCATCCAGAAAATCCGTGGACCACCTGCCCCGCGACATATCCGTAACCGAGATAGTCGTGCACCGTCGTGAGCAGCGCGACTCTCATAGGGAAATATTCTTTCTCTGCGGCATCCCACGTATTGACTGGCATTTTCCACAGCGTGTCAAGCTCCTCTTTCAGCAGCCCCAGATACAGATTGATGTCGTTCCCTGGTTGTTTCAGTCCTTCAATTAGCATACTCATGTGAATGTACTTCCTCTTCATGCACAACCAGGGGGAAAGGTTGTACATCCACACAAACACAGGCCAGGTGCTATGTGTGCTTCTCTGGCTGCCAAACGGATTGACTCCATCGGTGCTCGCGCCCAGCATGATGTTCCTTGGGTCGTTCCCAAATTCTGGGTCTTCGAAGTTCAACGCTTGTCACTGGCTCGCATCCTTAGGGTGACTCAGCATCTTGTGTTTTTATCTATCTCCGGATCATTTGCGTCATCTTCTCGCTTCTTCTCCTCCCCATCCGCGTGCCAACGCAGGAGCTTTGCTACCTTAGGGTCCGCGAAATACCGCTGCAGACGAGGAGTGATCGGAAAGTACCACACCACTTTTCGAGCAGCTTTCTTCCTCTTCTTGTATCGAGTGATGCCACACACCGGACATATGGTAGACTCCGTGTGCTCGTCCCGATAAATGATGCAATTGTTCATGCACACATGGTATTTCACGTGCGGTAAATCTAGAGGACACACGATTTTCTTCGCCTCCTCCAAACTGGTCGGGCACTTGTTCCCCTCGGGAAGACGTTCGTGCCAGAATGACATGTTCTCGTCGAAGCATGCGTCGGTCATTTTGTGTTTTATCTTCATCTCCAGAGCCATGAGGGTTACTTTCAGGCGGGTATCCTCGGGCCTGCATCCTTCATACAATGGAGTAACCGCATCTAACTCAAGTTGATCCATCTTGGCTTTCTCTCGGGCGGCAGCTCTTGCGTTATCCGTCTGCTTGAGAAGCAGCTCTTGAATATGAGGGTCCTGCACCCAGCCCATCGATGGTCCAGCGTCGTCTGCTCCGCCGGCATCATCATCTTCATGATCATGCCCGTCGTCTGCTCCGGCATCTTCCTCATCATCATGTCCTGCATCTTCTACATGATGACTGTGTATAGCATCACCGTCGTGATCATCTGGGGATTCTTCGTCTTCTCGCCCGCTCGAGCCGCGGTGGTTGTCTTGCTGCCCTTCCTCATTTCTTGCCCGGCCCCCATGGACGACTTCGTAGTCATCTTCATCACCTTTCCACCGATAGCCATCCATGAAACCACGCAAGAGCAGGTGGTCCCGCACCTGCCCAGATTCCGGGTCCGCAATAAGGCTCTTCAGCTTGCATCTTCGACATAGACATCTTATCTCCGTCTCGTTCTTTTGAAGCATCTCGGCCTTCGCGGACCTCAAAAACCTATTCACGATGCCTTCGGTCATCATGCGGACCATGGTCGCCTGCGGGGTAGAGCAAAACGATATTTTAGAACCAAGAAAAAATTTGGCATGACTTTCCCTAAAATAGGACCAAAAAGAATGCTTAATGCCAAAATTCTCGCCGAAACGGAAATGAATCAACATTCCAGCAAAATATTGGCAACTATCGCATTTCAAATACCGGTACACCTCCAAACACAAACACATATGCAACACCACAAACATATGCAACACCACAAACATACATAGATCTAGCTAGGCCATAAAAAGTGCATGTGCACATTGTTGTAGGGAGAACAACATAAATAAAGCTTCCCCCCTTACTTACCTATCAAAACAAGGTAATTTAACCACTTAAATTGAATGAATCTATGGTGGAAATGAGGTGAAAAAGAGGAGGCACCCGAGACAAGGAGGAGGTGGAGAGAATGAAGTGGGGAGAAAGTGAGTGTGGGTAGGAGAGGCTGTCCAAAATATCTTGTTGCTGCCCACTTACTAATGGCGCACCAACTCTAAATGCGCCATTAGTAATCCAGGTTACTAATGGTGCACCTTCTGGTGGTGCTCCATTAGTAGTTTTGCAAAAGAAAAAAAAGAAAAAAAACATACTAATGGCGCACTGCTCCACAGTGCGCCATTACTAGTTTAAACTAGTAATGGCGCACGGTGGAACAGTGCGCCATTAGTAGTTTTGCAAAAAAAGGAATAAAAAATATAATAAAAAAACATACTAATGGCGCATTGTTCAATAGTGCACCATTACTAGTTTAAACTAGTAATGGCGCACGGTGGAACAGTGCGCCATTAGTAGTTTTGCAAAAAAAGGAATAAAAAATATAATAAAAAACAACATTAGTGGCGCACTTTCCGACTGGTGCGCCATTACTAGTTACAACTAGTAATGGCACACTGTGTTTGGATGCGCCATTAGTATATTTGGACAGGCGCACTAGTTAAAAAAAATTTGATACTAATGGCGCACCCTGGGCCAGGTGCGCCATTAGTAGTTTCAACTCTAATGGCGTATCAGAAGGTGGTGCGCCATTAGTATATACTAATGGCGCACCGCTTGTCTGGTGCGCCATTAGTGTCAATCCCATCTATAGCCGTTTTTCTAGTAGTGAAAGAGCCTCTACTCTTGTACATTGCGGCCGCTGGTCAAGTTGTTAGTATGGTGCTCACAATGAAAAGGGAAGAGGAAGGCAGGCCTACAAGGTTCAATGACCAGTATACTATATTTCTGGGGTTTTGACCCCGTCCAAGCAGAGGTATCCTCATTACCAGAAGCTAGTATATGGAATTTACTTAACAGCCAAGAAAGTCGCACACTACTTTCAAGATCACTCGGTTTCAGTCGTAAGTGGCGCCCCGCTATCTGAAATCATGAACAATCGGGATGCAATGGCCAAGTGGCTAAATGGGCAATTGAACTTCTCCCTCTGGATATTAAGTTTGAAACAAAAAAAAGTGATCAAATCCCAAGCACTTGCAGATTTCCTAGCCGAGTGGATAGAACAGCAACAGCCGACTCAGGTTTACTCGGAACACTGGACCATGTTCTTCGATGGATCTAAAATGATGAACGGTTCCGGTGCCGAAGTGGTCCTGATGTCCCCAAGAGGTGATCCGCTCAGTTATGTCCTCCAGATTCACTTTGATTCCTCCAATAACGAGGTTGAGTTTGAAGCACTCCTCTACGGGCTGCGTATGGCCATCTCACTCGGCTTCCGTCGCCTGATGGTCTACGGTGACGCGGATTTGTTGGTTAATCAGGTGATGAAGGAGTGGGACATCAGAAACCCTGCCATGACTAGATATTGCAATGCAGTGAGGAAGCAAGATAAAAAGTTTGAGGGTTTGGAGCTTCACCACATTCCCCGAATCAAGAATCAAGCAGCCGATGATCTGCGAAAATAGGTTCCACTCGGAAGCGTATCCCCAGCAACGTGTGTCTTGAGTATCTCCATTCCCCGTCAATGCAAGAGGATTCGTTCACTAAGGAGCCTCCCCAAGCGATATGTCCTGCCGATCCGACTGAAATGGAGGTCCCTGCAGTATTGACTTGGTTATGGAGATCCTAGTAATCACCCTCGACTGGACAGTGCCATACATTGTGTATGTTCTCAGGCAGGAGCTTCCGGAAGATGATATTGAAGCATGACAGATTGTCCGCAGATCCAAGGCTTTGACAATGATAAATGGACAGCCCTATAGAGAGAGTGTTACTGGCATAGCTCAGTGATACATTTCTCCAGAAAAGGATCGATTGGTTTTGGAAGAGATCCACTCGGGGAGCTGTGGTCACCATGCGTCCTCTCGGACAATTGTGGCCAAAGCATACCGAGCCGGATTTTACTAGTCGCGGGCCAGTGAAGCTGCAAAGGAGATCATTCAGCATTGTGAAGGATGTCAGTACTACGCAAACATGTCCCATAAGCCCGCATCTTCCCTGAAGACCATTCCACTCGTCTAGCCATTTGTTATGTGGGGGTTGGACATGGTTGGACCTCTCAGGACCGGCAGAAGTAGCTTCACTCATCTGCTTGTAGCAGTCGACAAATTCACCAAGTGGATTGAAGCCAAGCCTATCAAGAAGTTAGATTCAAGGACAGCCATTAGGTTCTTGAAAGAGTTGATATTCAGATACGGATTTCCACACAGTTTTATCATGGATAATGGCTCAAACTTCGATTCGGAAGAGTTCAAAAATTTCTGTGCCACCCAAGGCACTCGGGTGGACTACGCATCTGTTGCACACCCGTAGTCGAATGGTCAAGCTGAGAGGGCAAACGGCCTTATCATTCAAGGATTGAGGCCCCGACTCATGCATGCCCTTGAGCATGAAGCTGGAGCCGGGGTGACTGAACTTCTATCTATCCTATGGGGTTTCACTCCTTTCTTCATGGTGTATGGAGCTGAAGCTATGTTGCCTAGTGATCTCTTCCACAATGCACCTCGGGTGGAACTCTACTCGGAAGCTAAGGTAGAGCAAGCACGACAGGACGTCGTTGATATTTTGGAAGAAGAGTGTGAGATGGCCCTAATTCGGCTGACTGTTTATCAACAGGATCTTCGTCCATTCCACGCTAGAAATGTCAAGGGCCGAACATTTCAAGAAGAAGGTCTCGTGCTCCAACTATATCAGCAGCGACGACACAAACTTGCCCTTGCATGGGAAGGCCCCTTCGTCGTCACCAAGGTGCTACACAACAGGGCCTACCACCTCTACAACCTCACAAAGAAGATCGACGAGCGGCCTGCCTGGAATGCAGATCTTCTTCGTCGATTTTATAATTAGCACTCGGATTGTCGAGATGTAATAGAAGTACTTTTCGATTGATTATGAAGACATGACTCCTACAGTCCCATGATGATTTCTCTCGCATGTTAAAAAACCCTAGTGGATGACTAAGCCGCGAAGCTGTTTTCGCCTAAGTTAAAAATCACTCCGAGTGAAAGCATTCCTCCCACTTGGGGGCTTAGCCGCGAGCCAGTCCTCGCCTAAGTTAAAAAAAACTACTCCGAGTGAGAGCATCCCTCCCACTCAGGGGCTTAGCCGCGAGCCAATCCTCGCCTAAGTGAAAAAACTACTCCGAGTGGGAGCGTCCCTCCCACTCGGGAGCTTAGCCACGAGCCAGTCCTCGCCTAAGTTAAAAAAACTACTCCGAGTGGGAGCATCCCTCCCACTCGGGGGCTTAACCGCGAGCCAGTCCTCACCTAAGTTAAAAAAACTACACTGAGTGGGAGCATCCCTCCCACTCGGGGGCTTAGCCGTGAGCCAGTCCTCGCCTAAGTTAAAAAACTACTCTGAGTGAGAGCGTCCCTCCCACTTGGGGGCTTAGCCGAGAGTCAGTCCTCCCCTAAGTTAAAAAAACTACTCCGAGTGGGAGCTTCCCTCCCACTCTGGGCTTAGCCGCGAGCCAGTGTGTAGGATCGAAAGTATGTCTAGAGGGGGGGTTATTAGACTACTTGACCAAATAAAAACTTATCCTTTTCCCAATTTTATTCTTTGGCAGATTTTATCTATCTTAGCATAAGTCAAGCAATCATAACACTATTCAAGCAAGCATCCAAAGAGTATATGAGCAGCGGAAAGTAAAACATGCAACTTGCAAGAATGTAAAGGGGAAGGGTTGGAGAATTCAAACGCAATTGGAGACACAGATGTTTTTGTCGTGGTTCTGATAGGTGGTGCTATCGTACATCCACGTTGATGAAGACTTCAACCCACGAAGGGTAACGGTTGCGCGAGTCCATGGAGGGCTCCACCCACGAAGAAGCAACCTTGTCTATCCCACCATGGCCGTCGCCCACGAAGGACTTGCCTCACTAGCGGTAGATCTTCACGAAGTAGGCGATCTCCTTCCCCTTACAAACTCCTTGGTTCAACTCCACAATCTTGTCGGAGGCTCCCAAGTGACACCTAACCAATCTAGGAGACACCACTCTCCAAGAAGTACCAAATAGTGTGTTGATGATGAAATCCTTGCTCTTGTGCTTCAAATGATAGTCTCCCCAACACTCAACTCTCTCTCACAGGATTTGGATTTGGTGGAAAGAAGATTTGAGTGGAAAGCAACTTGGGGAAGGCTAGAGATCAAGATTCATATGGTAGGAATGGAATATCTTGGCCTCAACACATGAGTAGGTGGTTCCTTCTCAGAAACATCAAGTTGGAAGTGTAGGTTCATTTTGATGGCTCTCTCCACGAATGAAGAGGAGGTGGAGGGGTATATATAGCCTCCACACAAAATCTAACCGTTACACACAACTTGCCAAACTCGGTGGGACCGAATTGATAAACTCGGTTGGACCGATTCAGCAAATCTAGTGACCGTTAGGATTTTCGGTGGGACCGACATGCAACTCGGTAGGACCGATATGGTTAGGGTTAGGGCATAACGTAATCTCGGTGAGACCTATTACACAAACTCGGTGAGACCGATTTTGGTAATAAGCTAACCAGAGAGTTGGTCAGGTAACCTCTGTGGGACCGATTCGCTCATTTCGGTGAGACCGAAATGTTACGAAAGGGAAACAGAGAGTTTACATTGCAATCTCGGGGGAACGATCGCTCATCTCGGTGGGACCGAAACGTTGCGAAGGGAAACAGAGAGATTACAATCCCATCTCGGTGAGACCGAGATCCCTATCGGTGAGACCGATTTGCCTAGGGTTTGTGGCAGTGGCTATCACATCTGAACTCGGTGGCACCGGGTAGAAAGAATTGGTAGGGCCGAGTTTGACTTTGGGTTTAGGTCATATGTGGATATGAGAAAGTAGCTGAGGGTTTTGGAGCATATCACTAAGCACTACAGAGCAAGAAACTCATTAAGCAACACCTCATCCCTCCTTGATAGTATTGGCTTTTCCTATAGACTCAATGTGATCTTGGATCACTAAAATATAAAATGTAGAGTCTTGAGCTTTTGAGCTTGAGCTAATCCTTTCATCCTTAGCATTTTGAGGGATCCACTTTTCTCACCTATGCCATGCCATCCATTGAGCTTTCCCTGAAATATTCATCTTGGAATGATGTTAGCTCAATGAGCTATATGTTGTTAGGAATTACCAAAACCACCTAGGGATAGTTGCACTTTCAATCTCCCCCTTTTTGGTAATTGATGACAACATATAGATCAAAGCTTCGACAAATTATAATAAGAGTGAAAAACATTGTCGCTTTGAGAAGTATGTGAAAAGCAAGAGCTCCCCCTAAATTTGTGCATAGTTTAAGATTTGCTTTGGACCGCAAATGCACAAGGAGTTAGGCTCATGGGTAACTCTTCCATGTCACATACATCTTGGTGGAGCACTCAAAATGATAATGATTGAATACATGCACTCATCACCAAGCAAAGTGAATGATCATATAGAGATAAACGAGATAATGTCATGCAACAAGCATAAATGTAGCATATGATCAAACACATGATCATCCAGGTATCACACAGACATAATGTATCTCAAACAAGCAAATAGAGTTCAACCACCAAAGCAAGAGAGAATAAAAAGCAACACTCTCTCTCGAAGCCTATTATCTATACATTTTTCTCCCCCTTTGGCAAGAAGTTACCAAAAAGTTCATAGAAAATGCATAGCACTAAATCGACTCTCAGGCTTGATCTTCAGGTGGTGGTGTGGACAGAACGCCAAGGACGAAAGCATCAGTTGATGTAGATGGAGCTGGAGGTGTAGGTGCTGGAGCTGGTGGAACTGAAGCTGTAGCTGGTGCAGATGAAGTGGCTCTGGTGTCTGCCACTGGCACTGCAGCTGATCTCTGAGCTCTAGGCACTCTGGCAAATGCCTTAGTGGTTGACTTGCCCTTCCTCTCCTGCATATCGTCCTGAAGTTGCTCAACAACGGACTGGATCTCTGTGACCTTCACATCCATGTCATAGAACTTCTGCTCCATGATCCTCTCCAAGCTCTCTTGGTTTCGAGTCAAGGTGGCCAGCCCCTTCTCAATCCTCAGAGTGGATGCAATCAAGTAGCCAAGTTGATCTTGTTTTCTTTTCGAAAAGTACTGAGATGCTTCTTCCATTGTTGGCATCTTGGCAGCCTTCTCTGTCCTTGCCTTCTCCTTCTTAGCTTGTGCTTGCACTGAAGATGGTTCATCTTCATCCATCACCACTTGGTTGTCCTTGAAGTCTGGATAGATAGGCATGTGCTCCTTATCCAACAGGTATGTGCTTGTGCCCATCTTGGAGTTTATCAGCTCCTGGATCTGTGGGGCATATCCACAACTTCTTTTCTGGTCAGCTGCTGTCCTCTTGATAGTCTCAAGTATGGACATGTGGAAGAGGGTGAGGATTTCCACCATCTGGGGGTAGTGGATCCTCATCCCCCCCTTGCTGTCCAATCAGCTCCCGAGACAAAATATAAGTGGGCAGGTCCATGAGTCACCATAGCCAACATCATCAAGATTTCTCAACACAACTAAAATAATGGTTATAGTATCCACATTCATAACCCCAAGCTTAACAAGAACCCTTGACTTGTCCCTTGGATCTTTGTTCCAGATCAGAAAGCGGCCATAAGGCGAGACAGTACGACTAATAAACCCAACATCCCAACATTCTAGTGGATAGTTCATGAGTAAGATCCAAACATCATGCGTGAAAGTAATGCTGCGGTAATTTAAACCTCTGTCCTGTCTGCTAACTCTAAGAACAGAATCCCCAATCTGAAACGGGCTAAGACTGACAGCAGTGTCATGCGAGCAGGCAGTAGTAAACAGGATCAGTGCAGTTCCCATACCACAACAAGAAGTGTAGTTGATGCGCCATCCACGCCCCTCCAAGTAGTTGGTAATCAAGGCGATGGCGCCATGAAACTCCTCAGCAGAAACCTCAGGGACAAGCGTGGCGATTTCCCACTCATCGCAAACCATCGAAACCTCACCACCAAGCACCACATATCCACAACGAGCACGAAGAGGGCCAGGAGGGATGATTGTAGTACTGGGGGGATGGTGGGGGAGCGGATTGCAGGGGTAGCAGGCCTTCTCGGTGAGTGCAGCAGTAGCAGGCGGAGCAGGGGATGAATGACAGAGGGGAGAAGCCGAGTGGACTAACCGGGCTTCAATTATGTCAGGTAGAGGATTCTGGTTTTGTTTGACCCGATAAGCATTAACTCGTATTTTCTTGTTGTAACAGAATCTTGCGATATGATTATATCGGTAACAAACACGTCATCTGATTTTATTGTTGCATTGAGAACGGGCGTGCCCGATACCAAGGCATTTTTGGCGAGAAATAATGTCGGATATCCCAGGAGAAATCAACCCTATCAATACGCCTTCCGTGTTGTTGGGCTGGTCCAAATGCGATGGCCTATTGGGCCTAGAGAATACATCCTGGGCCGACTGGTTCAAACCTTCCCCGGGTCTAGCAACGGCTGATCCGCTATGCATGGGGGTGGTTGCATCCACCGACGGCGAGTGATGATCACGATCAACGCGATTTGACGGTGCATGCAACAAAGATCCAATAGGAGTTGTGTTCGCTCCCGATAGCAGATTATTTCCATGAGTAGCATTACTCGGACGCAAGGGGGATAGTTGACGAAGGATTCTATGGTAAACTTGATTAGTAGGAACAAGATGCGTGTGTTTACCTTTGAGTCGTCGCGTGACAATAGTCCATTCAGAGTCTTGTTCTTTATACCACTTCTTCTCTTCATAGATCCAGTTCGGTCCTCCACCACTCCATAGATGGAAGTAGCATTTGAATAAATCACATTTGAAATAGGACTTACGAACCAGAAAGAAACCCACTGCCTTGGAACAAACTTTGAACTTGAAAACATTGCCCTTGATATAAGATACCTCAAAAGATTCATAAGATCCACCCGTGCATGAAGATAGTGCCAAACTCACATTGTGGGGGTTCAGATGGAAAGCAAATCTTGCAAAAGATACCACGAGGCAGAAACCATGGGAGGAGGAGATGGGGTTTACCGATCTCACCTCTAAAATGATGTCCAAATGAAAAGTCCAGTTGGTGGGCGATGGAGAGTGGATCGTTGAAGGGATCCATCGGCTTGGAAAAGGATTTTGGTGGAGGAATCATATCTGATCACGGCTGGCGCCATGGTCGCCTAGGGTGGGGTGGAAGGGGAGGTCAGGTGGGAGGAGGGGAAAATTTTGAATTGTTTGTATATGTACAAATATGTTTCATGTATGAATATATGTTTCATATACCAGGTCAACTTTAAAACTAGTAAAAAACACATGAATCAAAGAAAAAAGTCAAAATTAGAAAATGGATATAAGACAAATATATTGAAGAAAAAAGGAATAAAGGTAGAAAGCCGAAAGAAATAAAAAAGTAAAATAATCAAGCCCTAATGCATGCAATACGAGCATTAGCACCACAAGTTTGTGTAATAAGGACAAGCATTGGTCAAAAATAAGATCCGGACAAAATGAACTGTGACTTTGACATTTATCTTGCATGCGATGGCACTTGGCGTGGATGGACAATTCCTAGATACCCTTGTATTCCGTACATTCCAAATTTGCCATAATTAAAGCAAGAAGTGATTGCATTCCTATGTTCTTGACTTCTTGTTGCCATTGATCGTGGAATACTACCGGTCTTTCCTTGAGTTGAAGTTGCCCCAATAATCATCCATAGGTATGTCAAAAAAGGCCTAAGCCGCACTTCAATATATTTTTGATGTGCCTGGTGAATCTAAAAATGAATTATATGTGCATCGCTGCCTACTCCAGTAAAGCTACAACTTGGCCATCTTCTTTGTTGCCGCCGAGCGACCGTCCACACCCGGTCTTGCGAGATTAGCCATGCGAGAATATGTGGTTAGACCGATGTTAATTGTTCCAAACTGCCGGTTTCAAGAACGAAACATCAAGACAGTGATCATGATGGTCAGCATAGTACTAGCGAACTTGTTGAAGTACTTTTGCATACTAATTAACATGTAACTACAACTTCTGCATTGCATTGTGTTTCCCAGAAATGAAAAATAATACCATTCAAACTAACTGTTAGAATATATAACCGTATTGTTTTGTATAGATATACGGTTGTATATGTGTAGTCCTTGTATAGGTGTCCGTATATTGTACGATACAAACTCTGCCTTGTAACCTCTATATATTGATCAATACAAGGCACCACAACGTGTGATTTTCCTAATCTTACATGGTATAGAGCCTAAAACCCTAACCCTAGCCTGCGCCGCCCTCCTCCTGCTTATGCTGCCACCGAAGCCACCACCCGTCTCGCCGCCGCGCCCACACCGCCGCCTCCATGTCGCAGCCCGACGCGGACGCGTCGAACTAGGCGCTGGCCACGGCCAAGGAGCGCCAGGACGCCGAGGCCGAGGCGGCCAAGGAGCTGCCTCTCGGGACCGCCGCCGATGGATCCAGGACGAGCGCGGGGTCCTTCTCCGTGACCTCGCTGCATGCCCAAGCCGTCGGCCTGCACTCCCTTAAGGGACACGTTCCCGCCGAGCTCACGCTTGACACCAGCGTTCACCGTCAGTGGCGCACCTTCTCCCGCGCCGCCTGTCGCAAGTTTGCCGTCCTGTATCACCTCGACTTCAACGCCCCCGATGTCCTGACCCCGGAGTGGTCTCTCCTTGACGCCACCGTCGTCTCTTGGCTCTACGGGTCTGTCTCGCTCAGCATCACTGACGCCGTCATGATGCCCGGTGACGATCCACTCGTCGTCGATCTCTAGAACAACATCAACGGTCTCTTCAACGACCACAAGATCAGTCGTCAGCTCCACCTCACGGCCAAGCTCGGCGATGTCGAGATGGGAGAGATGAGCATGGCCGACTATCTTCAAAAGGTCAAGTCCCTCTCCAATGGTTTGCGGATCTTGGCGCCCCCGTTGATGATGCCGAGATGGTGGTCCACTGTCTCAACGGCCTCTCCGAGCAATACGAGTCCGCCGCCAATCTAATCTCCCTCATGCCCGGTATGACCTTCGCGCAGTGCCGCTCGTTGCTCGCGCTTCAGGACATGAAAGTGCAAAACTCGCCGCGCCCGCAACTCGGACACGACCCTCTTCACCAACACCGCCACTAGCAACTGATACGTCTCCGTCGTATCTATAATTTTTGATTGTTCCATGCCAATATTATTCAACTTTCATATACTTTTGGCAACTTTTCATACTATTTTTGGGACTAACATATTGATCTAGTGCCCAGTGCCAGTTCCTGTCTGTTGCACGTTTTATATTTCACAGAAAACCCATATCAAACAGAGTCCAAATGGAATAAAAATGGATGGAGATTTTTTCTGGAATATTTATGAATTTTGGGAAGAAGAATCAACGCGAGACGATGCCTGAGGGGGCCACGAGGCAGGGGGGCGCGCCTCAGGTGGTCTGGCGTGCCCAGGGCCCTCGTGGCCACCCCGTAAGGCGGTTGGTGCCCTTCTTTTTCGCCGCAGGAAAGCCAATATCCGGATAGAAATCGTGTCCAAAGGACAACCAAATCGGAGTTACGGATCTCCAGGAATATAAAAACAGTGAAAGGGAAAAATCTGGAATGCAGAAACAGAGAGAGACAGAGAGACAGATCAAATCTCGGAGGGGCTCTCGCCCCTCCCACGCCATGGAGACCATGAGGGGAAACCCTTCTCCCATCTAGGGAGAAGGTCAAGGAAGAAGAAGATGAAGGGGGGCTCTCTCCCCCTCGCTTCCGGTGGCGCCGGAACGCAGCCGCGGCCATCATCATCACCGCGATCCACACCAACACCTCCGTCATCTTCACCAACATCGTCATCACCTTCCCCCATCTATATTCAGCGGTCCACTCTCCCGAAACCCGCTGTACCCTCTACTTGAACATGGTGCTTTATGCTTCATATTATTATCCAATGATGTGTTGCTATCCTATGATGTCTGAGTAGATTTTCGTTGTCCTATCGGTAATTGGTGAATTGCTATGATTTGTTTAATTTGCTTGTGATTATGTTGCTGTCCTTTGGTGCCCATCATATGAGCACGTGCGTGTATCACACCATAGGGTTAGTTGTATGTTGATAGGACTATGTATTGGAGGGCAAGAGTGACAGAAGCTTCAACCTACCATAGAAATTGATGCATACGGGATTGAAGGGGGACCAATATATCTTAATGCTATGGTTGGGTTTTACCTTAATGAACGTTAGTAGTTGCGGATGCTTTCTAATAGTTCCAATCATAAGTGCATAGAATTCCAAGTCAGGGATGATATGCTAGCAGTGGCCTCTCCCACATAAAACTTGCTATCGGTCTAGTAAAGTAGTCAATTGCTTAGGGATAAGTCCGCAACTCCTACGACCACTTTTCCACACTCTCGATACTAACTTTATTGTTTCTTTATCTAAACAGCCCCTAGTTTATATTTACGTGCTCTTTATATTCTTGCAAACCTATCCAACAACACCTACAAAGTACTTCTAGTTTCATACTTGTTTTAGGTAAAGCGAACGTTAAGCGTGCGTAGAGTTGTATCGGTGGTCGGTAGAACTTGAGGGAATATTTGTTCTACCTTTAGCTCCTCGTTGGGTTCGACACTCTTACTTATCGAAAGAGGCTACAATTGATCCCCTATAAATGTGGGTTATCAAGACCTTTTTCTGGCGCCGTTGCCGGGGAGTCATAGCGTGGGGTGAATATTCTTGTGTGTGCTTGTTTGCTTTATCACTAAGTAATTTTTATTTGCTGTTCTTAGTTGTTTTTTTATCTTTAGTTATGGGTAGGAAACGCAAAATACCAAAAAAATTAGTTGTACCTACTACACCAATGGTTGAAGAACCACTCAAAATCTATCACACTCCTGAAGCTTTTTACTTGGATCATCTTCGATCCCTATGTGCTCATGCTGAAACCCCAACTAGCTTAGTTGAGGGAAAATCGTTAGATGAGCATGCTTGTTATGTGTGACACCGCTTATCTCAAAAAGGGAAACTTTTACTGGATCAAATTCATCATTTGCAATGCTATGCTTGGAATTTATGTGAAATATATGATTTTACTTGTTGTTCTGAAAACCCTAAGAAACACCTTCCCTATCAATGTGAATTTAGTGATAATGGAATCGTATCTTCGTATGCTAAGGGTGTTTATAATTACTATGATGTTCAAAAAATTGAAGAATTTGTTGCTTTTAAGGGTGCTTATGAAATTGCTTATTTGATTGAAAAGTATGATGCTACTCTTTACAAATCTGAAAATTTTGCCATACTTCAAGATTGTTATGATAATTATGCTTCTAATGCCTATGTTAAACCATATATTGAGGCTTGTTGAGAGAATCTCCGGTTTTGCAAGAGGCTTATACGAAAACTTGTCCCAATTCAGCCAAAAATTATACGTATGAAAACAGGGTTTAGATTATCCCAAACATCTCGCTACCTAGACCAATAATGTACTATGATTTGAATTCAACATAAAATGGATACAAATATTTGAATCAGAGAGCGTATGGTACATGTAGTTCATAGTGAAATATGATTACTGCTATACGTATGTGTTTTGTTATCAAGATAATATTTAAATTATTGTATAACTTAACAACAATCGTATTCAAATAAGGAAAATTGATTCAAATTTAGTCCATATGGTAGACGACAATATGTATGTTCACATGGTGGAGTAAAATGTTCATATATGATGGAAGATCAAAATGTACGACTACATCAATTATAAACCACAAGGTCACCTAACGATATATTGGAATTCAACATAACGTGGATTCAAAAATTGAAATTCGAGATCATGGCATCTGTAATCATATAAAAAGGGACATTACTCTTTCTTTGGTGGGAATTGATTTGTTGTTTGTTCTTGTTGAGGGAAGCGCGAATTGATTTGGTACTGTGCAGGGTAATCTTGTTCTCCCGAGTTTTTTTACATTTTTCTTGTAGTTTTTTCAATGGCATCTATAGCAATATAGTAAAAGGGGACATGACTCTCTTGTGTCTTGTATGAATTGTTTTTTTACACGTTAAGTTTGTTCTGCCGAACAAGGAATCCGCACCTTGTTATCCCGAAATTTTCAAGCTCGAGTATCTTTTGTCTCACCTGCTTTGAAACTCCCGCTTCTTCAACCCACGCCGCGCCTTGTTATCCCGAAATTTGGACGCGCGCGAGAACTCCCTCATCATCCGAAATCGCTCCCGCAGCCCAGACACCCGAAATCCCCCTTCTACCCCTCAGCCGGAAATGAAGCTCCACGCCGCGGTGTCAAAACCGGTGGGGGTACGCTGGTAACTTACCCTACATTTCGGACAAGCGCGTCCCTAAGCTTGGCTCCCCCCTCCCCCTTCG